>NC_091993.1:75823381-76163144 GCF_044704955.1 Pristiophorus japonicus | reverse complement strand
AATTAGGTGAATCTGCACTTTTGCTCCTTGGAATTTCCCGATGCCTGGTTCGAACAGCGAAAGAAATTTGTTTAAGACCTGGGCACACGAAGTGTCGTCAGTGGTCGATAACGCTTGGACGTCGTCCCAGTTCCAGCATATCTTTCCCAGCCAGCTCCTGCCTAGCAGCGTGGGACCATCGCCCGGTACCACCCAGAGTGGTAGCTTGTGCACCGCTCCATCGTAGGAGACCTTTACGGTAGCACTGCCCATTACAGGAATCAGTTCTTTCATGTAAGTTCTTAGTTGCCTGCGAACTGGAGTTCAGATTGGCCTTGAGGCCTTATTGCACCACAAACTTTCGAAAGTCTTTTTGCCCATGATGGACTGCCTCGCGCCCGTGTCCAGCTCCATTGACCCGGGGAGTCCATTTAGTTCAACATTCAGCATTATCGGGGACAATTCGTGGTGAATAAGTGCACCCCACATACCTCTGCCTCCTCTATCTGAAGCTGTCATGATCCTGCACAGATCTGTCCTCCTCTGCAACATGGCGCTTTGCAGGTTTAACAGGCTTAGCAGCTCGCCGGCACATTTGTTGGAGGTGTCCCATTGTTCCACAGCAAATGTACTCTTTGTATCAGCATGAATGTAAACGATGATCACCCCCGCAGCACCAACAAGGTATTAATGGCCTTGCATTCATCACCCTTGATGGTGGACTCTGAGACATCTGCGGACGTGTAGCTGCAGGTATGTGCGACCTGCCCTGTACGTTACGATTTGAAAACAATATCATTTTGTTCACAGTACTTGTAGCAGCACTTGGGTGCTGAGAGATTTGCTTCGTATTGTCACTGGTGGCAATGAACGCCTGGGCTATCGCAATGGCCTTACTCAAGGTTGGGGTCTCTACAGTCAAATAAGAACATAAGAACATAAGAATTAGGAACAGGAGTAGACCATCTCGCCCCTTGAGCCTGCTCCGCCATTCAAAAAGATCATGGCTGATCTGGCCGTGGACTCAGCTCCACTTACCCGCCCGCTCCCCATACCCCTTAATTCCATTATTGATTAAAAATTTATTATCTGTGATTTGAATACATTCAATGAGCTAGCCTCAACTGCTTCCCTGGGCAGAGAATTCCACAGATTCACAACCCTCTGGGAGAAGAAATTCCTTCTCAACTCGGTTTTAAATTGGCTCCCCCGTATTTTGAGGCTGTGCCCCCTAGTTCTAGTCTCCCCGACCAGTGGAAACAACCTCTCTGCCTCTATCTTGTCTATCCCTTTCATTATTTTAAATGTTTCTATAAGATCACCCCTCATCCTTCTGAACTCCAACGAGTAAAGACCCAGTCTACTCAATCTATCATCATAAGGTAACCCCCTCATCTCCGGAATCAGCCGAGTGAATCGTCTCTGTACCCCCTCCAAAACTAGTATATCCTTAAGTAAGGTGACCAAAACTGCACGCAGTACTCCAGGTGCGGTCTCAACAATACCCAATACAGTTGCAGCAGGACCTCCCTACCTTTGTACTCCATCCCTCTCGCAATGAAGGCCAACATTCCATTTGCCTTCCTGATTACCTGCTGCACCTGCAAACTAACTTTTTGGGATTCATGCACAAGGACCCCCAGGTCCCTCTGCACCGCAGCATGTTGTAATTTCTCCCCATTCAAATAATATTCCCTTTTACTGTTTTTTTTCCAAGGTGGATGAGCTCACATTTTCCGACATTGTATTCCATCTGCCAAACCTTAGCCCATTCGCTTAACCGATCTAAATCTCTTTGCAGCCTCTCTGTGTCCTCTACACAACCCGCTTCCCCACTAATCTTTGTGTCATCTGCAAATTTTGACCTTTCCAGTAACATAGATGTGCCAGTCTGGATCTGAATCGCTTCTCACACTTAAGTTATTTGTCAACTCGCGATTATACTTATGGTGTCTCACTTGCCGAGTGAAACGCAGAAGCCGTCAGGTCAGGCACCAAAGGGTGCTATACGCTCCTTGACCGAACTTGGGAATCGTGCAGGGAGGGGTGACACCATACTACCATGTTTAACTTGTGTTTGATTTTACCTGCTGTAAACCGCAACATTGCGAGTGTTGTAAGAGTGTTACTTAAATGTTTTGACTATGTACCTTTATTTTACTGAACATAAAACGTGTTTGACTATGGACCTTTATACTATTTGAGAATGTGTTACTATGTTTTTTTATTTTACTTTATTTAAAGTTGTGTATGACTGTATACCGTCATTTTACTGTGAAAACTGAGTAAAAGAGGGACATCATACCCCCTCTATGCTATAACTGAACTGTAACGACTGAATTCGCCTGTATATTGCATTGCATTTCAACAGGGGATGCAGGGTAATGTTTAGCTGGTATAAATGCAGGGAAGGTTGATTCTCGGGAGCAGGAATTTTGCTTACCTTGTTTGACACTCAAGAAGCGTAGAGTGTCAACAGTGGGGGACTGCAGAGAGCAAAATTCACCAGAACCCCCCCCTGTGTTTGGGCTCATTCAAAAGGAAATTTAATTTGGGTCTATCTTCCGAAAAGTTTGGAACTCTAAAGTGCTTATGGAAGAAACTACGAACTTTAATAGAATTATGAACTTTTACAAGACAAATTCAAGCCTGTGGGCGGACCTTGGGAATAAAAGAAGCCCACTTGATTATTGTAACTGTCTGGGTGTGAGGACTGAGTTAACCTGTCTGGAAGAATGAATATTTGGAAATCTTCCTCCACAAGAGACTTTACCATCACAAAATCACCCAGAGATAGCTCCCCATCAACATGGGTCTGGACAAACCTTTTCAGCATATACATCACAAAGAGGCCCAATCCAGCCTGTATGCGAAAGATTAAGCACAAAAGGACATTGCAATTACCAAACTAATATTTCCATCAGAAAACAGTTTTCGAACATCAACCCACCCAAGACATATCGACTTTAACGAGCCCAACAAAATATTTCAAAGAAGAACCAAGCCCGCCAAAATTATACAAAGGGTTGTGAAAAGATTGGGCGGCAAGATTAGAACACTGAAATCGTATAACTGGCCACTGTTTTCAACAGAGGTTAGAAAGAGGAGAGAGAAGTGAGAGAGTGGAGAGAGGTGGTTGCTACTACCTCATCAAGACAAGGAGAGAAACCAATGCGACATTTGTAAAACGAACTTCTCCAGCCTCGAAATCTTGAAGTCCTGAAGGAAGGAGGAACATCACCATCGACCATTAACTATCAAAAGGATTGGTAAGCATAAGTTCCTGCCTGCCCTGGAGTCTAACCTAGCTAGAATTAGGTATTGGGAGGTGGGAGGTATAATTTTACTGCAACCCCTTTTGAATGTGTAGTGCATGGTACTTTATTTATGGACCTTGTACCTTTCCTTGTACTGTCCTTTTTAAGAGTGATTGTAAGATTGGCTGTGTATTTTCTTACTAGAGTAATAAACTTGTATTACTTTGACTGTAATAAAAACAAAGTTCTTTGCATCAAACCAGCGTCCTGTGCACTTTTGTCACACCCCCGAAATATTCGATTCAAAACCGCTCAAGTTGGTCAGAAGGGAACCTGACCCCCTCATAGAGAAAACAAACATACCCCCCTCCCACCCCCCTCCTTATAACTCTATGAACTCTTCCTCAAAGCTACCCTGGCCAATTTGCTTTGTCCAATCAATATGAAGGTTAAAGTCGTCCATGATTATTGCCGTTACTTTTTTACAAGCCTCCATTATTTCTTGACTTATTCTCCATCCAACCAGCGACTTTTTCCCCTTATTATTTCTTACCTCCACCCAAACTGATTCAACATCTTGATCTTTTGAGCCAATATCATGTCACTAACGCACTGATCTCATCCTTTAGTGAGAAACGATATTGGCGTAACTTGATTTACTTAACTTGTTCCAGTGAACCGATATGGCTGTTACATGCTGTACTAAGTCACTCTTTCCCCCGCCCCCACCCCCCACCACTTCACCCCTGCAACAACACCATAAAGCATCCCTACAATGACCATCCCTTTCTCTAACCCAAACCCTCATTGCTCGCGGTTACGTAATGTCTCACCATCCTCTCAAGTTAGCTGCCAACAATGGACCAGACCGGAAGGTGGTGCAAAGAAATACATTTATCTGTCTCATAAAAATAACTGAGACTTAACATTAACATTTGTTCGTACTCCCATGTGCATACCGTGGTGCATCTAGGATTGTGTCTTTTTTGTTTTCCGCGTGCTTCTACAAGGTGCAACCATTGTGACTTCAGCAGAGGTAGAGGCAGGCTGCTCACTTCCCGGCTGCGACTCGTTAGACACTTTTGGCAGATGTCCTCTGGGTTTAGGAGCCTGTGAGGGCCCTGTAACAACGACTCCTCCTGCAACTGTGCAGGGGCAGTCTTGGGCATCGTGATCCGAGGAAGCATGAAGGGCTCTGACGGAGTAGGAGGCCACGGGTGAGAAGTGTGAGTGCTTGGCGAATAGCCCCACTTCCAAGTCCCCTCTCACCATCCCCATGGGCCACCTGCACTTCCCTGTTAGCAAGGAGCTGGAGAGCACCTTGCTACACAGCATCATCATCATCATCATCACCATAGGCAGTCCCTCGGAATCGAGGAAGACTTGCTTCCACTCCTGAAGTGAGTTCTTTGGTGGCTGAACAGTCCAATACGAGAGCCACAGACCCTGTCACAGGTGGGACAGATAGTCATTGAGGGAAGGGGTGGGTAGGACTGGTTTGCCGCACGCTCTTTCCACTGCCTGCACTTGATTTCTGTGCATTGAGACTCGAGGTGCTCAGCGCCCTCTCAGATGCACTTCCTCCATTTAGGGCGGTCTTGGGCCAGGGACTCCCAGGTGTCAGTGGGGCTGTCGCACTTTATCAGGGAGGCTTTGAGAGTGTCCTTGTAGTGTTTCCGCTGCCCACCTTTGGCTTGTTTGTCGTGAAGGAGCTCCGAGTAGAGTACTTTGGGAGTCTCGTGTCTGGCATGCGAACTATGTGGCCTGCCCAGCGGAGTTAATCGAGTGTGGTCAGTGCTTCAATGCTGTGGATGTTTGCCTGGATGAGGACGCTGATGTTGGTTCGCCTGTCCTCCCAGGGGATTTGTAGGATCTTGCGGAGACATTGTTGGTGATATTTCTCCAGCAACTTGAGGTGTCTACTGTACATGGTCTATGTCTCTGAGCCATACAGGAGGGTGGGTATTACTACAGCCCAGTAGACCATGAGCATGGTGGCAGTTTTGAGGACCTGGGTCTTTAAACACTCTTTTCCTCAGGTGATCGAAGGCTGCACTGGCGCACTGGAGGCGGTGTTGGATCTCGTCGTCGATGCCTGCTCTTGTTGATAGGAGACTCCCAAGATATGGGAAGTGGTCCACGGTGTCCAGGGCCGCGCCGTGGATCTTGATGACTGGGGGGCAGTGCTGTGTGGTGAGGACAGGCTGGTGGAGGACCTTTGTCTTACGAATGTTTAGCGTAAGGCCCATGCTTTCGTATGCCTCAGTAAATACGTCGACTATGTCCTGGAGTTCAGCCTCTGTATATGCGCAGATGCAGGTGTCGTCTCCGTACTGTAGCTTGACGACAGAGATTGGGGTGATCTTGGATCTGGCCTGGAGACGGCATAGGTTGAACAGGCTCCCATTGGTTCTGTAGTTTAGATCCACTCCAGCAGGGAGCTTGTTGACTGTGAGGTGAAGCATGGTAACGAGAAAGATTGAGAAGAGGGTTGGGGCTATGACGCAGCCCTATTTGACACCGGTCTGGATGTGGATTGGGTCTGTGATGGATACGTTGGTAAGGATCATGGCCTGCATGTCATCGTGGAGCAGGCGGAGGATGGTGCCGAACTTTTGGGGGCATCCGAAACAGAGGAGGACGCTGTATAGAAAGTCAAAGAAGGCCATGTATAAGGGCTGGCGCTGTTCCCTGCGGTGAGGACAGGCTGGTGGAGGACCTTTGTCTTATGGATGTTTAGCGTAAGGCCCATGCTTTCGTATGCCTCAGTAAATACGTCGACTATGTCCTGCAGTTGTCGTGGGGCGATGAAGGCCCAAGTCTAAGTTTATATCCCTCCTTGAGGTGAGGTCTATGGGCATCTGCCATCTGTTGGCAAAGCTAGCATGTGGTTGTGTGACTGACGCATTTGCTGCTCTATCGTCGCCATCGCCTGTAGCATGGTGCTCCTGTTGGAGATGGACTCGTCCATTGCCTGCACATTTGCTGCAAAAGCTGCCAAAACCTCATGCAATTGTTGCTGCCTCTCCAAGAGCACCCTCTTTCTCGATGGTGCCCGAGGCTCAGCGATTGCATGCAGTTCAGCAGAGATTGGAGTGTCCTGCATCCTCCGATGAGGTGTCTCCACTGCTGTCCCTGTCAACACCATCTGTTCTTGCTCACTTGTGACACCAGGTGCCAACACCACTCTATCTCCCATGGGACCTACCAAGGTGTGTGTATTTGCACTGGTGCTGGGTGTGCGTGGGTCTGCCGACGCTGCACCCTCAGAGGATTCGTATTCCTACCCGCTGGACAGTGGCGATTTGGTGGGGGCTGCTGTGGGTGCTTGATGGACCTGTGGGAGAGTAAAGAGATGATTTAGATGTGATATATTAGGAATGTGTTTCATTACTATTATACACATATCAGAGACTGCTGTATGCCATGTGGCTGTATGAGATGTACTTCTGTCACGAGGTTGCTTGGATGTCCCCCTCTCTGTCTCCCACCGCCAGCAGCTTTGCAACGCGAGATATCTCCGAGGCATGAATTGTGTAAATATTGGAGGACCACCTCCGGTTCTCTGTCTACCTCTGTTGTTCTGGGCTCTCTTGTTCTGCAAGGAGGGAAAGAAATAACTTTGAGTGAGTGTGATAGAATTAGTCTAAGGAATGAATGGGTTACATCTGTAGAAGGTGACTATGAGGGAGTGACTTTACATTGCCAAATGGCCTCCTTCTGTGGTATTACTTGCTACGATTGCATTAGGATGAAGGTGAGTGTCGATGGTGGTTCGTCAGATGAGGATGTGAATATTTACAAAGACAGAGAGGCATGGGTGGATGTGCAAGGTAGTAAGGAATGTTGTGTCGGTTTGGGAAGGCAGAGTGATGGGGATGTGGTGACCGATACATAAGGATGAAGGTAAGTGCGGCATTACGTTCACCTTTGCTGATCTAATCAGATCATTGAATCTTTTCCTGCACTGGATTCACATCGTCCTGACAACACCCCTGCTGCTGACCTCTGTTATCTCCAACCATGTTCTTTTGATTTCTTTGGGTGGTCTTTTATACCTATCAGCAGGGAAGAGGACCTCCCTGCATGCTCTCTCTGCCTGCACCAGAACATCGAGAAATGCATCGCCAAATCTTTAGCCAAAAGTGCTGAGAGGATGATCCATGTCGGTCTCCTCCTGAGGTCCCCACCATCACAGAAGCCTGTCTTCAGTCAATTCGATTCACTCCATGTGATATTAAGAAACGACTGAGCGCACTGGATACAGCAAAGGCTATGGTCTCCGAGAACATCCCAGCTGTCGTGCTGAAGACTTATCCAGAATTAGCCGCACCTCCAGCCAAGCTGTTTCCTGTACAGCTACAACACTGGAATCTATCCGACAACTTGGTGTCTCGTTAGGAGTGTCTCGCCTCCTAACTCCCCAAAGGCTTTCCACTATCTACAAGGCGCAAGTGAGGAGTGTGATCGAATCCTCACCACTTGCCTGGATGAGTGCAGCTTCAACAACACTTAAGAAGCTCGACACCATCTAGGACAGAGCAGCCTGCTTGATTTTGACCCCTTGCACCACCTTAAACATTCACTCGCTCCATCACCAGCTCATTGGCTGCAGTGTGTACCATTTCCAAGGTGAACTGCAGCAACTCGCCAAGGCTTCTTTGACAGAACCACCCAAACCCATGACCTCTACCACCTAGAAGGACAATGGTAGTAGGCAAATGATAACACCATCACCTGCAAGTTGCTCTCCACGTTACACACCACCCTGACTTGTCAGTATATTCCTTTATTGTTGTTGGGTCAAAATCCTGGAACTCACTCCCTAACAGCACTGTGGGAGTACATTCACCATATGGACTGCAAGTAGGCAGCTCACCACAATCTTCGTGCAGACCTCTACGTTTGTGTATCCATGCATGACACTGTTATCACCTTTGTAATAGTAGCCAGACCTCTGGAAATTACTTTGCCCATTCCTTCATAAACTTTCAAATGAGATGTGTGCAAGGATGCTTTAAATATCGGCGCTGAAAACGGGTTATCGATGCCGTTATCAGACCCGCTCCATTTAATTGGGCTGGGACTGGTTTAATTGGGGTCATTATTGCTGAGCAACGTGCTGCTCACAACATCGCGTTCCTGCCCCGCTAAACAACCCACAGGCACAAACCCCGACTACAACGTAATTGGTTATGCTGTTCTCTGGCTTTTGCAGTTTATCTATTGGGGGATTTGTCTGTGGCTTGGAAAAAGGAAAAGGAAAAGGAGTTGCTCTGTTTCACAGGTGATCAACCAGAAGCGAGAACATCAGCACGGCCAGCATGGTGGCAAGGGATACAGCAGCAACAGCAGAGCTGATGGGAGTGATATCAAAGTTGGTGTCACAAAACATAACCCTTACTGTTACAGATTCTGTCATGTATGTGACCACAATGTAACACCACTGTATTACTGTACACACTCAACCTAGATGCACACCTTGACCACAAGGGGTGAACTTGCGGGAGACTGCCTATACCTGATCATCCAGGTATATAAAAGGAGGTCCCACGCAGGGTCATCACTTTTGGAATCCTGTGAATAAAGAGCAGGTCATAGACCTTGTCCCCAGAATGTGCCTCGTGTGGTTTCACACTGTAGAGTAAGGACTTTACAGATTTCCCCTTGCCTCCTCCTTTTGAACTTAGTGAATCAGCTGCCGCTCTGGATTGTCCCGGGCAAAGGTCCCGCACTGTTGGGGAGGAGCTGGTTAGCCGAGTTGAACTGGAAATGGGGGGATGTTCACGCAATGTCGTCTGTGGAGCGAAGTTCGTGCTCACAAGTCCTACAACAATTCGATTCACTATTCCAACCCGGCGTCGGGACTTTCATAGGCACTAAAGTAGTGATACACATCACCCCGGACGCCAGGCCAGTGCACCACAAAGCCAGAGCGGTGCCGTATGTGATGCGGGAAAAAATCTAGAGCGAATTAGACCGGCTGTTGAGAGAGGGCATAATCTCGCCCGTTGAATTCAGTGACTGGGCGAGCCCCATCGTTCCCAAAGCGGATGGCTCTGTCAGGATCTGTGGCGACTACAAGGCCACCATCAATCGGGTGTCCCTACAAGATCAATATCCGCTCCCGAGAGCGGAGGACCTCTTCACCACGCTGGCAGGCGGCAAGCTGTTCACCAAGTTGGACCTCACGTCAGCCTATATGACCACCATCACCACACACAAGGGACTGTTCGTTTATAACAGGTGCCCGTTTGGCATTCGATCAGCAGCCGCGATTTTTCAATGAAACATGGAAAGCCTGCTCAAATCCACTCCTGGAACAATCGTATTCCAGGACGACATCCTCATCACGGGTCGAGACACCGAGGAACACCTCCACAACCTGGAGGAGGTGCTACGCCGACTGGATCGTGTAGGCATGCGACTCAAGAAGTCTAAATGTGTGTTCTTAGCTCCTGAGGTTGAGTTTCTGGGCAGGAGGGTTGCTGCAGATGGGATTCGGCCCACCGAATCCAAAACAGAGGCGATTCGACGAGCACCCAGGCCCTGCAACACATCGGAGTTGCGTTCATTCCTGGGACTGTTGAACTATTTCGGGAACTTTCTGCCGAATTTGAGCACGTCGTTGGAGCCACTACAGGTGCTCCTGCGTAAGGGTTGTGATTGGTTTTGGGGGGACTGTCAGGAACGGGCTTTCGATCCGGCGCGAAACCTACTTTGTTCTAACAAGCTGTTGACCCTGTACGACCCCTGTAAAAAAATTGGTTCTGACATGTGATGCATCGTCCTATGGGGTTGGGTGCATGTTGCAGCAGGGCAATGCTGACGGTCAACTACAACCTGTGGCTTATGTCTCCAGCTCGCTCTCTCAAGCAGAACGGGGATATGGGATGGTCGAGAAGGAAGCGCTTGCATGTGTCTATGGTGTAAAAAAAATGCATCAGTACCTCTTTGGTAGGAAGTTTGAATTAGAGACGGACCACAAGCCATTAAAATCCCTGTTGTCAGACAGTAAGGCTGTCAATGCCAACGCATCAGCTCGCATAGAGCGATGGGCTCTCACGCTGGCTGCTTATGACTACTCCATCCGGCACTGGCCCGGCAATGAAAATTGTGCAGACGCGCTCAGCACGCTCCCACTGGCCACCACTGAGGGGGCAGCGGAGCAAAGCGCCGAGATGGTTATGACTGTCGATGCCTTTGACAGCGCAGGCTCCCCCATCACAGCCCGCCAGATCAAAATCTGGACAAACAGAGATCCCCTCCTATCCCTGATTAAGAAATGTGTCCTGACTGGGGATTGGGCGCCCGCACACGGAGCATGCCCTGAGGAGGTCAGACCGTTCCACAGACAGATGGATGAGCTCTCCATCCAAGTCGACTGCCTACTATGGGGCAGCCGGGTAGTTATGCCCCAGAAGGGCAGGGAGGCATTCATCAGGGAACTCCACAGCAAGCACCCAGGTATTGTGCTGATGAAGGCCATTGCCTGGTCACACGTTTGGTGGCCTGGAATTGATTCAGACCTGGAACACTGTGTTCGCAGGTGCACGACGTGTGCCCAACTGGGTAATGCTCCCAGGGAGGCCCCGCTCAGCCCGTGACCCTGGCCCACCAGGCCATGGTCACGCATTCATGTAGACTACGCGGG
This sequence comes from Pristiophorus japonicus, assembly GCF_044704955.1. Classification (NCBI taxonomy): domain Eukaryota; kingdom Metazoa; phylum Chordata; class Chondrichthyes; family Pristiophoridae; genus Pristiophorus; species Pristiophorus japonicus. Next base: position 76,152,254 of record NC_091993.1, on the reverse strand, counting down.
CCCGTTCATGGGAAAGATGTTCCTCATTGTGGTAGATGCGTACTCGAAATGGATCGAGTGCATCATTCTGAATTCATGCATGACATCTATCACTGTGGAAAGCCTACGTGTGATCTTTGCAACCCATGGCTTGCCAGACATCCTGGTCAGTGATAATGGCCCATGTTTCACAAGCTACGAATTCCGGGAGTTTATGTCGGGCAATGGCATCAACCACGTCAGGACAGCACCGTTCAAGCCGGCCTCCAATAGCTAGGCGGAACGTGCGGTCCAAATCATCAAGCAAGGTATGCTCAGGATTCAAGGACCCTCCCTACAATGCCGCCTATCGCGTCTCCTGCTGGCCTATAGATCCCGACCGCACTCGCTCACGGGGGTCCCGCCCACAGAGCTACTAATGAAACGGACACTCAAAACTCGGTTGTCCCTCATTCACGCAGTCCTGACCGACATAGTTGAGGGCAAGCGCTAGTCCCAAAACGAGTACCATGACCGTAATTCGAGGGGGAGATGTATAGAAATAAATTATCCTGTATTCGTCCTCAATCGCGCCATGGGGCCCAAATGGCTTGAGGGTACTGTAATTGACAAAATAGGGTCATCGTGGTAAAACTCAACAATGGTCAGATATGCCGTAAGCACCTGGACCAAGTAAAAAAAAGGTTCAGCATCGACACGGAGGAACCTGAAGAAGACCATGAGATGGAGCTCACAACACCACCAGTGAACGAGCAACAAGAGCAATCAGAAGAATGCACAGTCCCTGCGGTCAGCCCGGACAGGCCGGAATCACCACAGGTGACAGACACTCACGTCAGTGTCCAACAACCAGAGCCCCAACTGCGGCGCTCCATGAGGGAGCGTAGACCACCTGATAGACTAAACCTATAATCCTAATAAGACTTTGGGGGGAGGTGATGTCATGTATGTAACCACAATGTAACACCACTGTATTACTGTACACACTCAACCTAGATGCACACCTTGACCACAAGGGGTGAACTTGTGGGAGACTGCCTATACCTGATCATCCAGGTATATAAAAGGAGGTCCCACGCAGGGTCATCACTTTTGGAATCCTGTGAATAAAGAGCAGGTCATAGACCTTGTCCCCAGAATGTGCCTCGTGTGGTTTCACACTGTAGAGTAAGGACTTTACATATTTCCCCTTACCTTGTTAACTCTGTCCAATGCACAGCCTCCTCCTTTTGAACTGAGCAAAAGGTGCCTCAAAATAAAGTTGCCCCTCAAACTAATTCATCTTTATTCTAAGAATGTGCCCAAACTTAACCTTTAATCCTCAGCTCAAACCTAGTCATAAGTCGAACCATAGTGCTCAAACCAACCCCAAACCTTAGCAGAAACCCCGCCCATCATAAACCCAAGACCAAGGTCGCTTCAACTCTGGGAAGTAAATTTTATTCTGTGAGCTGATTACAAAGTCGCAAAAAGTGGTGGCAGGGCAGTAAGGAGTGGCAGCAGGGCTGCTCGGAGGAGGGAGAAGTAGTGAAACAGGACTAATGGCCAGGCATGGCAAGATGTGTTGAGAACAATATCGAGGCGGAAAAAGCCAAAACCTTCTGAAAGATACATTTAGCTGCACTGTAATGGAATGTGTACAGAAATTCAAACCCATGATCTGTACAGATTGTGACCTGCAATGCAATATAACAACCCAGTCACTTAAAGATATAAATAAGTGCAAGAGAAAGTATACTCTTTAGAGTCTACCAAGTTACAGCATGTAAAACAGAAACTGAATCCATACCAGTTCATGTGTATTGGTCCAGTAAGTTGGTGGGGTTGCTTGTAGAAGACCTTTTTCTGTGATTTGTAATCACAGACTTAAAGCACACAGCAAAACCTTGAAACGATCGATTTTATTCCTGCCAAATTGACCCCAGCATTATTTGGACAATGTATGTTTGTCATATGCCTAAGTTGAACTCTGCTGGGCCCACCTCTGGTTTTGAGTTAAGCTCATTGGAGAGCACCCTCAGAGAATAACGCCTCAGATTAGGTGCTCACTCAATAGGGAGCACTGTTTAGGGCACTGCTGACCTTGAATGTATTATCTCCTCCTCGCCCATGCCTTTCTCCGTCAACTCTGTTTGAATTTCTCCCATTTGGTTTCTGCCCCTCTCACAACACAGAAATGACCCTAACCTAAGGAATGATTGTATTCAAGGTGCAATATTGCCCTTCTTCCTCTCTGCAGCCTTTAGTGATATCGACAACACCATTCTCCTCCAACACCTTCTTTGTCCAGCTCCGTATTTCTGCCTTCATTTTAGGCCAATCTCAGAGCATCTGCTCAACAATGGATTTTCCTCCCACCCCTGCTATGTCACTTCCGGTGTTTCCTAAGGTTACATCCTTGTCCCTTCCTGATAGTTTTTAGGTCAGTGTAAGAATCAGAAAGCTTAGTGGGAGGTGGCTGAAGAAATCAATGCAGTGACACAATGCAGAGGATGAGGGTTCAGAAAGCCAGAAAACATTCAATGGCATGGTTATGTATGTATGTAAACCTCACCAATATGTAAGACTAGCCACTCGGGGGCACATCTGTGGGAGACCTAAAGGTCACCTGTGCACCCTGGGCAAGCAGGTATAAAAGGTAATTCACTATGCTGCTTCCTCACTCTGGGGTGTCTGAATAAAGAGACCAAGGTCACAACAGTTTGAGCTTACAATACAGTCTTATGGAGTTATTCTGAACATAACAAATTGGCGACGAGTAACAAATCACCGACTTTAACGCGGTAATGGCTGCCATTGGTATTCTTGAGAGATTTGTTGAGGGTGATGATTGGGAACCCTTCATTGAGCGTCTCGACCAGTACTTCATGGTCAACGAACTGGACAAGGCTGAGATGGCGGCCAAGTACAGGGCAATTCTCCTCACCGTATATGGGTCTTTGATATCTGCTGGCACCGGACAAACCAACAGACAAGACTTACACAGAGCTGCGTACACTGGTTCGGGAACTCCTCAAGCCGAAGGAGAGCATCTTAATGGCCAGGTATCGCTTTTAAACGCACCATCGCTCTGAGGTCAGGACGTGGCGAGCTATGTCGCCGACCTAAGATCCTTGCGTGACAGTGCGAATTTGCAGGATCTTTTGGGGAAATGTTGCGGGACTTTTTCGTGCTTGGAATCGGCCACGAGGCCATTCTTCGCAAACTGCTGTCTGCCAAATCCCTAGATCTGAGCAAGGCCAACACGATAGCCCAGGCTTTCATATCTACGAGCGACAACATGAAACAGATATTTTCACAGAATCGAAGCTCACCGGCAAGTACTGTGCATAAAATAATGTTTTCAGCAGCCAGAATTGTACAGGGCAGGGCCCACATGACCGCAGAGGCCAGACCTAGGCCTAGGGTGACTCAGAGTCCGCCGTGGAGCGTGAATGCATATCCATTAACACCATGTTGGTGCTGCGGGGGCAGTCATAGAGCCCATCAATGTCGATTCAAGCACTATGTGTGCAAGAGCTGTGGAACAATGGGGCACCTCCAGCGAATGTGCAAACGACCTGTGACTCACCACGTGGCAGAGTCAGGAGAGGACGACCGATCCAGCGAGGATCACGCTGAACGAGCAGGAGAGGCAACTCAACCTGAGGATGAAGAGGAAATATATGGGATACACACCTTCACCACCAAAAGCCCTCCGATAATGTTAAAAGTTAAACTCAATGGCACTCCAGTCTCCATGGAATTGGACACGGGGGTCGAGTCAATCAGTAATGAGCCAGAAGGCATTAGAGAGGCCGTGGGGCGACAGAGCACAACGACCCAAGCTGATCCCAATTCAGGCAAAGCTGCACACCTACACCAAGGAACTGATATCAGTTATTGGTTGTGCGGACATAAGAGTATCCCATGAGGGAGCAGTGCACGATTTACCACTGTGGATTGTTTCAGGTGATGGGCCAATGCTGCTTGGCAGAAGGTGGATGGGGAAGATTCGATGGAACTGGGAAGACCTCTGTGTACCTTCTCCGGCGAACAACGTCTCCCTTGCTCAAGGGCTGAGCAAGTCCTCACCTTCAGCTGAACCAAGCATCGAAGTGCTGATCCATTTGCAGAACCCTGAGGCACAGGCCACTCATCACGACGACGAGGAGGTTAAAGTTCAACCGAGCAGCGGTACAAGGGTGGTACCCACCTCCCAAAGCCGACGACCTCTTCGCGACGATGAAAGAGGCTCCAGGTCGACCAAGCAGAGAGGGTCTCCGGCCGAAACGATCCAAACGCGCCTTCCCGACGCCAGAGGCAAATCGCAGCAGTCGGCATCACGGACACGGACGAGAGTGCATCCAGATCACGGAACGAAAGAGCATCCAGACCACGGGACGAGAGAGCATCCAGACCACGGAATGAAAGTACGTCCAGACCACGGGGACGAGAGAGCGTACAGACCACGGGATGTCGCCGCAACGAAACAGAGGCATGTGTTGCCCAGCAAGGAAGACGACTAGGTTTGGGGCAAAGGTAAAGGGACAGCCGCTGTGAAGGCCAGGAACCCACCACGTTCCAATAAGTTGTTTGCACTATGTAACCCATGTGAGCACTCTTTCGCGGCCAATGATGTATTATCATATGGGGTCGGGGGCACCTTACAACAAGCCAAAGTAGCAGGCGAACACCAACCGGTCGTATATGTATCTGACAAAGTACTTGTAGCAAGTGATGTGTTGTCACACGGGGTCGGGCGTGTTGTGCAGCAAGCCAAAGTAGTGGGCGAGCCCCAACCGGTTGTACATATATCCAATAAATTACCCAAGGCAGTAGCCTGTGTTCACAGGACAAAAGAGACCTACCAAAGAGTGTCCCAATATTTGCTCGAGTCAGACAAGCTGCCTATCTTCCAGTTCTGGGAGAGCAGAGGCACCATTATCAATGCTTTGTTTTGAATATGTCTAACACTGTCTGTGCACTGTAACATGATCCGCCACGGGCCAGGCACTGAGCACGGTGCTAAAGCCCTCAGTTAGCTACTGTTGTCCACCACCACAGACCGGCTCATTGTCATGGAAGTGCTAGAAAGTGAGGAGCTAACCTTAACGGCTCCCCAGTTTAGGACCTGGTCCAATCAGGATCCCACATTACCGCCTGCTAACAGCGAACCGCTAGACGGGATGTTGCAGCTTATCTGTCGCAAAGACGAATTGCTCATCCCATCAGATTGACCCCTGTGGGGCAACCCTGCAACGTTGCAAAGAAAGACAGGGAAGCTACACAGTCGGTGGTCCGGGGCCTCCATACCATGGCCCAAGATCCAAGGGGACCACGCGGCCTCCCACCACTACTGAAAGTCTCAAGGCCACATTGGCCACCCTTGGCTTGACAGACCTTGAGGTCAGCGACAATAGTCCAGAGCGGGCAGCCCAAATCATAAAGCCAAGCACCACACGTGACGGTAGACTCCCTACAGACCCGGCTATCGCGGGTGCTACGCAGTCACCAGACAGAATCACTCAGAACTGAGCCTTCCGTATGCTATCAGCAGAGAATGTACCATGATCGCACGGCTCCTCCACTTGACATCAGAATAAATGATGTAGACCATGTTCAGGCCTCAGATGGGTTGCTAGCATGGTATTAGCCAAAGAGGGGAATGGAGTGTTTGTGATGAAAATGGAACGTTTGTTGTGAAACCATGTACTGGGCAAATGCACAGAGCATTTGGACCAGGACAAACTGCGAACCACAGATAACCAGGAACCACTGTGCAAGGACCTGGCCCCCAGCGACCCACTAACACAAGTGACCTTGCTGTCAACCACGAGGATGAACCCACTATGCCCGTTTGTCCAATCAGACCAGCCGTGCGGCCCTGCAGCAACGATCAGACCAACTCACCCATGCCAGGACTTCAACTCAGGCGATCGACCTGGGGACGCAGGGTGCTAGATCGCCTCAACTTGCAAATAACTTGTACATAAGACTTTGGGGAGGAGTGATTTTATGTATGTATGTAAACCTCACCAATATGTCAGACTTGCCACCAGGGGGCACACCTGTGGAAGACCTAAGGGTCACCTGTGCACTCTGGGCAAGCAGGTATAAAAGGCAATCCACCATGCTGCTTCCTCACTCTGGAGTCTGAATAAAGAGACCAAGGTCACAACAGTTTGAGCTTACAATACAGTCTTGTGGAGTTATTCTGAACATAACAGGTGTCATCAAGAGTGGCAAGGTAAGGGATTGTACTATAAGCTCATTTATCCACCGCAGCAATTGTCATCTGTTCCCTCCTATCCCAGTGCTCGTTTATTATTTCTCCTGCTTTTCATGATTGTCCATGAGGCTGTACTGTATATTTCCTTGCTCCTCGCTTGCCCAGCACCATCTTTCAGGAGGAGCTGGCACTGGGTAACCGCTTATCAACACATTCAATGAACAGCACTTGCATGTTTTCTCTACACCTAGATGGAACCTGACACACAGCTTTTGGGATATGTCATACTGCCTTGTAGGATAAAGCACAGCATCACAAGAGGGAGAGGATGACTATGGGAGCGGCAATGACTGAACTGTAACCGTTCTCCACTCTTGATGGAAGGACCTCCAGAGACAGATGTGACTTGGAAGAGGAAGATGGAGATGAGAAAGGAGAAGGCTTTGCACAATGTGTCCAGCCTTTAATATAATCATACACTTATTGACATTGCAATTTCCAAGGAGCAGCAGGTCCATGCCAGTGTTTTGCAGAAGGCAGCGTGGCGTTATGCTGTGATGCGGATCCCTTGATATATTTTTACTGCAGATTTGGCACAAGAAGCCATGCAACTCTTACAACATCCTATCACTCAATCTCACAACACAGATGCAATCACTGGGGAATTTAACAAGTAAGTTTGAGGACAGCACGCTCTGAAACACAGCACACGTGGGCCGTGTGTAGAGCTGGCAGGAAACTGACTGGAGGGTCATCTTATCATGAACATTATCATGATCAGGGCCCAGCTTTTAAAAGAAGGATGAAAGGTCATCGATTTGAAACAACGGTTTCTCTCTCCACAAATGCTGCCTGACCTGCTGAGCGTTGCCAGCATTTTCTGCTTTTATTTTGAAAGAAGGATGCTTTCTGAGCATGACAGATTGTTAATGACATTGTGTACTGTGCCTTTATCCCACGGTAGGTAGCTACTGTTTCCATAACTCACATGTGTGCAATCTGATGCCCAAATAGAAACTCTGCAGTTCACCTTAGGACACTTGTCTGCTCCAGACATACCTGCAGCTGTGGGAAGGACCTGCAGTGAAGAGGAATGGAATAGCTGACAGAAAAGTAGTATGGCAGTGGAAACGCTGAGGAAGATGATTTATCGCATGGCATGGGGGAAATGCAGGAAAGGCTGGTGATGTGAAAGATACGTAGATGATTAAAATAAACCGTTCTCTGTCAGTGCCTGCCGAATGACTCTTGCAAACGCCAAAGCTGCTTATGCTGCTGCTTCCTCAGCTCTCAGTAACATCCTCCAGCTGCTGTTCAGAGGGCTTGTGCTCCGGCTGCCCCCTTGTGGATATCTCTTTGAATTGTAAATTCATGGAGAATGCAACAGACCATGATTATCCTGGAAATGTTGGTTGGGCTCTACTGAATGTTTGTTCGTCTGTCAAGGCGTGAGAATCATTGTTTAACCATGGCTCTGGTGTACTTGCTAATAGATCTGGTGGAGACATGTACTTCATTATACCTATGCTCCATTGCATGTCCGTGGATACAGGTACCAAAGAAGGGACATGAGGTCGGTATCCCCAGGATCCAGCCGTTGACTTAATCGTTGTAAGGGATATAAATTGTAGCAGGCAAACAGCAGACAGATAGGTGGACAGAACACAATGTTGAAGGTAGTGAACTAATCAGTATTAGGTGGATCTGAGAAATTGCCTATGTATGAGGAATTGCCTAGGGAGACAGAGGAAAGTAGAAACATAGAAACATAGAAAATAGGTGCAGGAGTAGGCCATTCGGCCCTTCTAGCCTGCACCGCCATTCAATGAGTTCATGGTTGAACATGCAACTTCAGTACCCCATTCCATGGGGGCAGAAGCAAAAGATAGAAAGAAGAAAAATAAAAGTGGAGGGCAGAGAAACCCAAGGCAAAAATCAAAAATGGCCACATTACAGAAAAATTCCAAAAGGGCAAAGTGTGTTAAAAAGACAAGCCTGAAGGCTCTGAGCCTCAATGCGAGGAGTATTCGTAATAAGGTGGACGAATTAACTGCACAGGCAGCAATTAATCAATGTGATATAATTCACATCATGGAGACATGGCTCCAGGGTGACCAAGGCTGGGAACTCAACATCCAGGGGTATTCAACATTCAGGAGGGATAGACAGAAAGGAAAAGGAGGTGGGATAACTTTGCTGGTTAAAGAGGAAATTAATGCAATTGTAAGGAAGGACATTAGCTTGGATGATGTGGAATCGGTATGGGTGGAGCTGTGGAATACCAAAGGGCAGAAAACGCTGGTGGGAGTTGTGTACAGATCACCAAACAGTAGTAGTGAGGTTGGGGATGGCATCAAACAAGAAATTAGGGACGCATGCAATAAAGGTACAGCAGTTATCATGGGCGACTTTAATCTACATATAGATTGGGCTAACCAAACTGGTAGCAATACGGTGGAGGAGGGTTTCCTGGAGTGTATTAGGGATGGTTTTCTAGACCAATATGTCGAGGAACCAACTAGGCTGGCCATCCTAGACTGGGTGATGTGTAATGAGAAAGGCCTAATTAGCAATCTTGTTGTGTGAGGCCCCTTGGGGAAGAGTGACCATAATATGTAAAATTCTTTATTAAGATGGAGAGTGACACAGTTAATTCAGAGACTAGGGTCCTGAACTTAAGGAAAGGTAACTTCAATGGTATGAGGCGTGAATTGGCTAGAATAGACTGGCAAATGATACTTAAAGGGTTGACGGTGGATAGGCAAACATTTAAAGATCACATGGATGAACTTCAACAATTGTACATCCCTGTCTGGAGTAAAAATAAAACGGAGAAGGTGGCTCAACCGTGGCTAACAAGGGAAATTAAGGATAATGTTAAATCCAAGGAAGAGGCATATAAATTGGCCAGAAAAAGCAGCCAACCTGAGGACTGGGAGAAATTTAGAATTCAGCAGAGGAGGCCAAAGGGTTTAATTAGGAGGGGGAAAATAGAGTATGAGAGGAAGCTTGCCAGGAACATAAAAACTGACTGCAAAAGCTTCTATAGATATGTGAAGAGAAAAAGATTAGTGAAGACAAACGTAGGTCCCTTGCAGTCAGATTCAGGTGAATTTATAATGGGGAACAAAGAAATGGCAGATCAATGAACAAATACTTTGGTTCTGTCTTCACGAAGGTAGACACAAATAAACTTCCGAAAGTACTAGGGGAACGAGGGTCTAGTGAGAAGGAGGAACTGAAGGATATCCTTATTAGGCGGGAAATTGTGTTAGGGAAATTGATGGGATTGAAGGCCGATAAATCCCCGGGGTCTGATCGTCTGCATCCCAGAGTGCTCAAGGAAGTGGCCCTAGAAATAGTGGATGCATTGGTGATCATTTTCCAACAGTCTGGATCAGTTCCTATGGACTGGAAGGTAGCTAATGTAACACCACTTTTTTAAAAAGGAGGGAGAGAGAAAACGGGTAATTATAGACCAGTTAGCCTAACATCAGTAGTGGGGAAAATGTTGGAATCAATTATTAAAGATGAAATAGCAGCGCACTTGGAAAGCAGTGACAGGATCGGTCCAAGTCAGCATGGATTTATGAAAGGGAAATCATGCTTGACAAATCTTCTGGAATTTTTTGAGGATGTTACTAATTGAGTGGACAAGGGAGAACCAGTGGATGTGGTGTATTTGGATTTTCAAAAGGCTTTTGACAAGGTCCCACACAAGAGATTGGTTGCAAAATTAAAGCACATGGTATTGGGGGTAATGTACTGACATGGATAGAGAACTGGTTGGCAAACAGGAAGCAGAGAGTCGGGATAAATGGGTCCTTTTCAGAATAGCAGGCAGTGACTAGTGGGGTGCTGCAGGGCTCAGTGCTGGGACCCCAGCTCTTTACAATATACATTAATGATTTAGATAAAGGAATTGAGTATAATATCTCCAAGTTTGCAGATGACACTAAACTGGGTGGCGGTGTGAGCTGTGAGGAGGACGCTAAGAGGCTGCAGGGTGACTTGGACAGGTTAGGTGAGTGGGCAAATGCATGGCAGATGCAGTATAATGTGGATAAATATGAGGTTATCCGCTTTGTTGGCAAAAACACGAAGGCAGAATATTATATGAATGGCGGCAGATTAGGAAAAGGGGAGGTGCAATGAGACCTGGGTGTCATGGTTCATCAGTCATTGAAAGTTGGCATGCAGGTACAGCAGGCGGTGAAGAAGGCAAATGGTATGTTGGCCTTCATAGCTAGGGGTTTGAGTATAGGAGCAGGGCGGTCTTACTTCAGTTGTACAGAGCCTTGGTGAGGCCTCACCTGGAATATTGTGTTCAGTTTTGCTCTCCTAATCTGAGGAAGGGCGTTCTTGCTATTGAGGGAGTGCAGCGAAGGTTCTCCAGACTGATTCCCAGGATGGCTGGACTGACATATGAGTAGAGACTGGATCAACTGGGCCTTTATGCACTGGAGTTAAGAAGGATGAGAGGGGATCTCATAGAAACATATAAGATTCTGATGGGACTGGACAGGTTAGATGCGGGAAGAATGTTCCTGATGTTGGGGAAGTCCAGAACCAGGGGACACCGTCTTAGGATAAGTGGTAGGCCATTTAGGACTGAGATGAGGAGAAACTTCTTCATTCAGAGAGTTGTTAACCTGTAGAATTCCCTACCGCAGAGAGTTGTTGATGCCAGTTCATTGGATGTATTCAAGAGGGAGTTAGATATGGCCCTTACGGATAAAGGGATCAAGGGGTATGGAGAGAAAGCAGGAAAGGGGTACTGAGGGAATGATCAGCCATGATATTGAATGGTGGTGCAGGCTCGAAGGGCCGAATGACCTACTCCTGCACCTATTTTCTATGTTTCTATGTAACACTTGCTTATGTAGGTATAGCGCACTTAAGATTGACATGCATCAACATGCACAAAGGACTGTTTATATAACACAGGTGCCCTTTTGGGGTTCGCTCGGCTGCTGCTATCTTCCAGAGGAACATGGAGAGTCTGCTGAAATCGGTTCCGCGCACCGTTGTGTTTCAAGACGACTTCCTGATCACCAGTCGTGACACCACCGAACACCTGCACAACCTGGAAGAGGTTCGAAGTTGACTAGACAGAGTGGGACTCAGGCTGAAACGCTCCAAGTGTTTTTTCCTGGCGCCAGAGGTCAAATTTTTGGAGAGAAAGATTGTGGCAGACGGCATCAGACCCACGGACTCAAAGGCAGAGGCCATCAAGAATGCAACCAGACCACAGAATGTGATCGAGCTGCGTTCGTTCCTGGGACTCCTCAACTATTTTGGTAACTTTCTAGCCGGGTTAAGCACTTTGCTGGAACCGTTGCACATGTTGCTACGTAAGGGTGACGACTGGGTTTTAGGTAAATCTCAAGAGACAGTCTTTGAGAAGGCCAGAAACCTACTTTGTTCTAATATGTTACTTGTACTGTATGACCCGTGTAAACGATTAGTGCTAGCTTGTGATGCATCTTCGTACGGGGTCGGCTGTGTGTTACAACAAACCAATGTATCGGGCAAACGTCATACGCGTCTAGAAGTCTGCCTAAGGCTGAAAGAACCTACAGTATGGTCGAGAAAGGCGTTAGTATGTGTATATGGGGTTAAGAAAATGCACCAGTACCTATTTGGACTTCGATTTGAGCTTGAAACCGAACACAAACTGCACATTTCGCTGTTTTCAGAAAGCAAAGGTATAAACACCAATGCTTCGTCCCGCATCCAAAGATGGGCACTAACATTGTCCGCCTATGACTATGTTATCCACCACAGACCAGGCACAGAGAACTGTGCTGATGCCCTCAGTTGGCTACCATTGCCCACTACCGGGGTGGAAATGGCGCAGCCAGCAGACTTGCTCTGGTCATGGATGCTCGCCAGATCAGGACCTGGACCAGCCAGGATCCTGTGCTATTACTTGTAAAAAGTTGCGTCCTCAATGGGAGCTGGTCAGCCGTTCCCGGGGAAATGCAAGATGAAATTAAGCTGCTTCACCGACACAAAGATGAAATGTCCATCCAGTCGGATTGTCTCTTATGGGGTAATCGCGTGGTTTTGCCTAAAAAAGGCAGGGGATCATTTATACGTGACCTACACAATACCCATCCAGGCATAGTCATGATATAGCCAGGTCGCATGTTTGGTGGCCCGGCATTGACTCGGACTTGGAGTCATGCGTACACCAGTGCAACACGTGCTCACAATTGAGCAATGCACCAAGGGAGGCTCCATTGAGTCTGTGGTCATGGCCTTCCAAACCGTGGTCCAGGATCCATGTAGATTTTCTCGGAAAAATGTTTTTAGTTGTAGTGAACGCTTACTCTAAATGGATTGAATGCGTAATCATGTCATCCAGCACATCCACTGCCACCATTGAAAGCCTCCGGGCTATGTTCGCCACCCATGGCTTACCCGACGTCCTTGTCAGTGACAATGGACCATGTTTCACCAGCTCGGAATTCAACGAGTTTATGACCTGCAGTGGCATCAAGCATGTCAGGTCTGTCCCGTAAAAAATGGGATGAGGTTCTACGAGGCGAATTTAGGGAGCTAGGAGCTAAATTAAAAAGTAGGACCTCAAAAGTAGTAATTTCAAAAGTAGCCATGTGCTAGTCAGAGTAGGAATCGCAGGATAGCTCAGATGAATACGTGGCTTGAGGAGTGATGCAGAAGGGAGGGATTCAAATTCCTGGGACATTGGAACCGGTTCTGGGGGAGGTGGGACCAGTACAAACCGGACGGTCTGCACCTGGGCACGACCGGAACCAATGTTCTAGGTGGAGTGTTTGGGAGGAGTTAAACTATTATGGCAGGGGGATGGGAACCTATGCAGGGAGACAGAGGGAAATAAAAAGGAGGCAGAAGCAAAATATAGAAAGGTGAATAGTAAAAGTGGAGGGCAGAGAAACCCAAGGCAAAAAACAAAAAGGGCCACATTACAACAAAATTCTAAAGGGGCAAAGTGTGTTAAAAAAAAACAAGCCTGAAGGCTCTGTGCCTCAATGCGAGGAGTATTCGTAATAAGGTGGACAAATTAACTGCGTAGATAGCAGTTAACGGGTACAATGTGATTGGCATCACGGAGACATGGCTCCAGGGGGACCAAGGCTGGGAACTCAACATCCAAGGGTATTCAGCATTTAGGAAGAATAGACAGAAAGGAAAAGGAGGTGGGGTGGCATTGCTGGTTAAAGATGAAATCAATGCAATTGTAAGGAAGGACATTAGCCTGGAAGATGTGGAATCGGTATGGGTGGAGCTGTGGAATTCCAAAGGGCAGAAAACACTAGTGGGTGTTGTGTATAGACCACCAAATATAGTAGTGAGGTTGGGGACAGCATCAAACAAGAAATAAGGGATGTGTGCAATAAAGATACAGCAGTAATCATGGGCGACTTTAATCTACACATTGATTGGGCTAACCTAACTGGTAGCAATGCAGTGGAGGAGGATTTCCTGGAGTGTATTAAGGATAGTTTTCTGGACCAATATGTCGAGGAACCAACCAGGGAGCTGGCCATCCTAGACTGGGTGATGTGTAATGAGAAGGAACTAATTAGCAATCTTGTTGTGCGAGGCCTCTTGGGGAAAAGTGACCATAATATGGTAGAATTCCTTATTAAGATGGAAAGTGACAAAGTTAATTTGGAAACTAGGTTCCTGAACTTAAGGAAAGGTAACTTCAGAAGGCTTTCGACAAGGTCCCACACAAGAGATTAATGTGCAAAGTTAAAGCACATGGGATTGGGGGTAGTGTGCTGACATGGATTGAGAACTGGTTGTCAGACAGGAAGCAAAGAGTAGGAGTAAATGGGGACTTTTCAGAATGGCAGGCAGTGACTAGTGGGGTACCGCAAGGTTCTGTGCTGGGGCCCCAGCTGTTTACATTGTACATTAATGATTTAGACGAGGGGATTAAATGTAGTATCTCCAAATTTGCGGATGACACTAAGTTGGGTGGCAGTGTGAGCTGCAAGGAGGATGCTATGAGGCTGCAGAGCGACTTGGATAGGTTAGGTGAGTGGGCAAATGCATGGCAGATGAAGTATAATGTGGATAAATGTGAGGTTATCCACTTTGGTGGTAAAAACAGAGAGACTGACTATTATCTGAATGGTGACAGATTAGGAAAAGGGGAGGTGCAAAGAGACCTGGGTGTCATGGTACATCAGTCATTGAAGGTTGGCATGCAGGTACAGCAGGCGGTTAAGAAAGCAAATGGCATGTTGGCCTTCATAGCGAGGGGATTTGAGTACAGGGGCAGGGAGGTGTTGCTACAGTTGTACAGGGCCTTGGTGAGGCCACACCTGGAGTATTGTGTACAGTTTTGGTCTCCTAACCTGAGGAAGGACATTCTTGCTATTGAGGGAGTGCAGCGAAGGTTCACCAGACTGATTCCCGGGATAGCTGGACTGACCTATCAAGAAAGACTGGATTAACTGGGCTTGTATTCACTGGAGTTCAGAAGAATGAGAGGGGACCTCATAGAAATGTTTAAAATTCTGACGGGGTTAGACAGGTTAGATGCAGGAAGAATGTTCCCAATGTTGGGGAAGTCCAGAACCAGGGGACACAGTCTAAGGATAAGGGGTAAGCCATTTAGGACCGAGATGAGGAGGAATTTCTTCACCCAGAGAGTGGTGAACCTGTGGAATTCTCTACCACAGAAAGTTGTTGAGGCCAATTCACTAAATATATTCAAAAAGGAGTTAGATGAAGTCCTTACTACTAGGGGGATCAAGGGGTATGGTGAGAAATCAGGAATGGGGTACTGAAGTTGCATGTTTAGCCATGAACTCATTGAATGGTGGTGCAGGCTAGAAGGGCTGAATGGCCTACTCCTGCACCTATTTTCTATGTTTCTATGACAGTATGAGGCGTGAATTAGCTAGAATAGACTGGCAAACGAACCTCAAAGAGTTGACGGTGGATAAGCAATAGCAAACATTTAAAGATCACATGGATGAACTTCAGCAAATGTACATCCCTGTCTGGAGTAAAAATAAAACTGGGAAGGTGGCTCAACCATGGTTAACAAAGGAAATTAAGGTTAGTGTTAAAGCCAAGGAAGAGGCATATAAATTGTCTAGAAAAAGCAACAAACCTGAGGACTGGGAGAAATTTAGAATTCAACAGAGGAGGAATAAGGGTTTAATTAAGAGGGGGAAAATAGAGTACGAGAGGAAGCTTGCAGGTAATATAAAAACTGACTGCAAAAGCTTCTACAAATATGTGAAGAGAAAAAGATTAGTAAAGACAAGCGTAGGTCCCTTGCAGTCGGATTCAGTTGAAATTATAATGGGGAACAAAGAAATGGCAGACCAATTGAACCAATACTTCGGTTCTGTCTTCACGAAGGAAAATACAAATAACCTTCCGAAGGTACTAGGGGACAGTGGGTCTAGTGAAAAGGAGGAACTGAAGGATATCCTTATTAGGCGGGAAATTGTGTTAGGGAAATTGATGGGATTGAAGGCCGATAAATCCCCGGGGTCTGATCGTCTGCATCCCAGAGTGCTCAAGGAAGTGGCCCTAGAAATAGTGGATGCATTGGTGATCATTTTCCAACAGTCTATCGACTCTGGATCAGTTCCCATGGACTGGAGGGTAGCTAATGTAACACCACTTTTTAAAAAAGGAGGGAGAGAGAAAACGGGTAATTATAGACCGGTTAGCTTGACATCCGGAGAGGGGAAAATGTTGGAATCGATCATGAAGGACAAAATAGCAGCGCATTTGGAAAGCGGTGACAGGATCGGACCAAGTCAGCATGGATTTATGAAAGGGAAATCATGCTTGACGAATCTTCTGGAATTTTTTGAGGATGTAACTAGCAGAGTGGACAAGGGAGAACCAGTGGATGTGGTGTATTTGGACTTTCAGAAGGCTTTTGACAAGGTCCCGCATAAGAGATTGTTGTGCAAAATCAAAGCACATGATATTGGGGGTAATATACTGACGTGGATAGGGAACTGGTTGGCAGACAGGAAGCAGAGAGTCAGGATAAACGGGTCCTTTTCAGAATGGCAGGCAGTAACTGGTGGAGTGCCGCAGGGCTCAGTGCTGGGACCCCAGCTCTTTACAATATACATTAACGATTTGGATGAAGGAATAGAGTGTAATATCTCCAAGTTTGCCGATGACACTAAACTGGGTGGCAGTGTGAGCTGTGAGGAGGACGCTAAGAGGCTGCAGGGTGACTTGGACAGGTTAGGTGAGTGGGAAAATGCATGGCAGATGCAGTATAATGTGGATAAATGTGAGGTTATCCATTTTGGGGGCAAAAACGCAAAGGCAGAATATTATCTGAATGGCGGCAGATTAGGAAAAGGGGAGGTGCAATGAGACCTGGGTATTATGGTTCATCAGTCACTGAAAGTGGGCACGCAGGTAGAGCAGGCGGTAAAGTAGGCAAATGGTATGTTGGCCTTCATAGCTAGGGGATTTGAATATAGAAGCACGGAGGTCTTACTGCAGTTGTACAGGGCCTTATTGAGGCCTCACCTGGATTATTGTGTTCAGTTTTGGTCTCCTAGTCTGAGGAAGGACGTTCTTGCTATTGAGGGAGTGCAGCGAAGGTTCACCAGACTGATTCCAGGGATGACTGGGCTGTCATATGAGGAGTGACTGGATCAACTGGGCCTTTATTCACTGGAGTTTCGAAGGATGAGAGGGGATCTCATAGAAACATGTAACATTCTGACGGGACTGGACAGGTTAGATGCGGGAAGAATGTTCCCAATGTTGGGGAAGTCCAGAACCAGGGGACATAGTCTAAGGATAAGGGGTAAGCCATTTAGGGCTGAGATGAGGAGAAACTTCTTCACTCAGAAAGTTGTTAACCTGTGGAATTCCCTGCCACAGAGAGTTGTTGATGCCAGTTCATTGGATATATTCAAGAGGGAGTTAGATATGGCTTTTACGGTTAACATAGAAACATAGAAAATAGGTGCAGGAGTAGGCCATTCAGCCCTTCTAGCCTGCACCGCCATTCAATGAGTTCATGGCTGAACATGCAACTTCAGTACCCCCTTCCTGCTTTCTCGCCATACCCCTTGATCCCCCTAGTAGTAAGGACTTCATCTAACTCCCTTTTGAATATATTTAGTGAATTGGCCTCAACTACTTTCTGTGGTAGAGAATTCCACAGGTTCACCACTCTCTGGGTGAAGAAGTTTCTCCTCATCTCGGTGTTAAATGGCTTACTCCTTATCCTTAGACTGTGATCCCTGGTTCTGGACTTCTCCAACAGGGGATCAAGGGGTATGGAGAGAAAGCAGGAAAGGAGTACTGAAGGAATGATCAGCCATGATCTTGTTGAATGGCGGTGCAGGCTCGAAGGGCCGGATGGCCTACTCCTGCACCTATTTTTCTATGTTTCTATGTTTAAGCCCGCATCCAACGGTCAAGCAGAACGGGCAGTCCAAACTATCAAGCAGAGCTTGAAACGCGTGACGGAAGGCTCCTTGTAGACCCGCTTATCTCGTGTTCTGCTCAGCTCCTGGACGCAACCCCACTCATTCACTGGGGTTCCCCCTGCAGAATTGTTAATGAAGATAGCACTCAAAACCAGGCTCTCCCTAATCCACCTGGATCTAAATGATCATGTGGATATCCGGCGTCACCGGCAAAATATGTACCACGACCGCGCAGCTGCATCGTGTGACATTGATGTTAACACGACCCTGTGTTTGTCCTTAATTACAGTCATGGTCCTAAATGGGTCGCTGGCACTGTCTTTGTTATGTACTTAACCCTTGGCAACCTGATTCACACCACCACCAGAGAGCCTACACTGTAAATAAGCAGGCCACCCACACGGCACCTGCACTCTGGAGTCTAATTAAAGGAGCTAAGGTCACACTTACTCATTGCTTACAGTACTCAGTTTCATCCTTTATTAAGAGCATAACAGTCCTGGCCAAGGAGGGGAATAGAGTGTTTATCGTCAAACTAACGAATGGACAAACGTTCAGAAAGCATTTGGATCAGACCAAACTGCGGTTCACCGACAACCAGGAACAACCTGAAGAGGACATCACCATCATCGATCCACCAACATACACCCAACCAGCAATCGACGTCGCTGTCAATCAAGAGGATGAACCCACTATTCCCAACAGTCCGGTCAGACCAGCCGCGACGCAGTGCAGCAATGGTCCAACCAACTCACCCATGCCAGAGTTTGAACTCAGACGATCAACCAGGGAGCATAGGGTCTTGGATCATCTCAACTTGTAAATAATTTGTATCAAAGACTTGGGGGATGGGGGGGGGGGGGGAGTGATGTTATGTATGTAAACATTGTAACAGAGGGCGCAACTGTTGGAGGCCCAAGGGTCACCTGCACACCTCGTGCAAGGGAGTATAAAAGGTTGTCTGCCATGCTGCTTAGGCACAAAGGAGTTGTATTAAAGAGACTAAGGTCACATCAGTTTTAGCTCACAGTACTCAAGTCTTGTGGACTTCTTCCATACTTAACAGATTTATTGTATCAACATTTTACTTAAAGGGTACCAAACTATTAAGACACTGTTGACTAACTCTTTCATAACCATTGATGAAGTTAAAGGGAACATACATTGAGCCCCTCGAGCCTGTTCCTCCATTAAATGAGATCATGGGTGATCTGTGACTTTATTCATTTGGCCCATATCCCTTAATACCTTTGGTTAACAAGAATCTATCAATCTTAGATTTAATATTAACAATTCACATAGCATCAATTGCTGTTTGCGGAAGAGAGTTCCAAACTTCTAACCTTTGTGTGTAGAAGTGTTTCCTAACTTCACTTCTGAATGGTCTGGCTCTAATTTTGAGACTGTACTCTCTAGTCCTAGAATCCCCAACTAACAGAAATAGTTTCTCTCTATCTACCCTATCAGTTCCCTGTAATATCCTGAAAACTTCGATCAAATCACTCCTAAACCTTCTAAACTCTAGTTTATGTAATCTCGCCTCATAATTTAACCTTTGAAGCTAGATAAGTACTTGAGGGAGAAAGGACTAGAAGGATATGTTGCTAGTGTTAGATGAAATAGGGTGGGAGGAAGCATTTGTGGAGCTTAAACACAGATATAGTGCAGTTAAGCCAAATGGCTTGTTTCTTTGCTGTAAAATTCTATGATCCTTTCTAATTCTTCCAATAATTGGTCTTATTTTCAATAACAAAACTAATCAGACCACCATCCCTAAGCAACAGCCTATACACGTGTAAAATGTAATAGGTGAGATCTTAAAAGAGCTGTTTTTCCACTCCTAATTCGGCCTGATTCCAGGTGGTCATGTGGTCCATTTCCCCATCAGTCACTTTCTCTTCTGGGATCTTCTGCCGGACTGCCCTGGCTTCAAGTCATGGGAGTTTCTTGTCAATTTGGCACTGTTTCCTGTCAGTAAGAATCAACGGCATGGTTAATGGAGTATGCCCACGGAACAAAGGGAGAGTGACAGAGATTTGGAGGGAGAAAGGGGAGTAATAGAGGTATAGGGAGAGAAGAACAGATACAGGCAGAGAGAATCACAGGATAGGGCAGAGTAACAGAGACATACATCTCTTGATTGCACAGAAACTAGGATTAAGGTCTATCCCTAATTGATTTATTTGATTTTGGCCTTTGCTGCCGAGTAGTAAAGCTTCTAAAGGCATGGGAGTATACTGGACTGAGGAAGCATTGGAAAAATACCACATGCCTTAGTCCATCCCACTGATGGATACAACAGATTATTTTTCCTGTGCATTCTACAGTGCATGAGTCATCCAGAACAGTAGTTGTGTGTGCAGTAGCTGTTAGACTGAGTACTGTTTAACTCCAAGAGATATAACCTTGGCTCTGCTTTATTAAGGCCCAAAGTGACTAATATACAAATTGGCTGGCCTCTTATACTTGGGCTGCACACACTAGCCACTAGATGGCCTACAACAGTAATGCCATCTAGTGGCTAGTGATCCCAAAAGTACATACATGTCAAAACCCCCTCTGAGTTATCAACACAGTCTTTTACAAATTGAGATGGTTTGGTGTTTTACGCTCCCGGGTTGACCACCCCAGTTCAACTCCAGTCTTGGGTGAGTGTTCAGAATCTGTTGTGACTGGTGGCTGGGTAGCTGACCTAGTAGGAGTGGCAATGGCCATGTCAGGGATTGAAAGTCCATTTTCATTGAACATGTCAGTGATTGAAAGTCCCGATTCACTGATGACCACTGGTCCTCTGATGACTGGGGGTAGGTTGGTTTCTCGTCCATTGTCTATTCCTCCGACTGTTCCGGTTCGTCTGTGTGCCGCAGCTTTGTCTGATCCATATGTTTCCTGCATGTTTGTCCATTTTTGAGCTTGACAATAAATACACTGTTGCCCTCCTTGGCTATGACAGTACCAGCGATCTACTTGGGACCCTGACCATAATTCTGAACATATACAGGATAATTTACAGAAATATCGCATGACACAGCTGCGCGATCGTGATACCCTTGTTGACTTTGTCTTCTATATTCAACATGATTATTCAAGTCAGGGTGTACAAGAGATAGCTTGGTCTTAAGACCTCTCTTCATCATTAGTTCGGCAGGCAAGACCCCGGTAAGCGTGTGTGGTCTTGTCCTGTAACTAAGCAGTATGCATGACAGGCGGGTCTGCAGTGACCCTTGGGTTACTCGCTTCATACTCTGCTTTATGATGTGGACAGCACGTTCTGCTTGCCCATTGGATGCAGGTTTGAATGGTGCTGACCTTGAGTTTCATGACCTCTTGAAACTCCTGACTGGTGAAGCACGATCCGTTGTCGCTAACAGCGATGTCAGGCAGACCATGTGCCGCGAACATGATACTCAGATTCTCAATGGTAGTTGTGGATGTGCTGGATGACATGATTATACACTCTATCCACTTCGAATATGCATTCACCACATCTAAAAACACCTTCCCCAGGAGGGGACCTGCCAGTCTATATGGATCCTGGACCGTGGTTTAGATGACCACGACCACAGACTCAGCGGCGATTCCGCTGGTGCTTTGCTGAGCTGCATGCAAGTGTTGCACTGATGCACATATGATTCCAGCTCAGAGTCAATTCCCGGCCATGAGACCTGGCGAGGGCTTTCATCATTACAATGCCGCGATGTGTGCTATGTAGCTCACGTACAAATTTCTCTCTCCCTTTCTTGGGCATAACGACACGATTGCCCCACAGTATACAATCCGACTGAATAGACAGTTCGTCTTTGCGATGAATATAAGGTTTGGTCTCCTCGTTCATTTGCTTGGGTATGGCAGACCAATCACCTTTGAGGATGCAACTCTTCACCACCGATAAAATTGGGTCCTGGCTGGTCCAGGTCTTAACTTGTTGAGCCGTGACAGGGGCTCCTTCACTCTCAAAAGTATCCATAACTAACAATAGGTCCGCCGGTTGTGGCATTTCCACTTCCGGTGTGGGCAATGGCAGATGGCTCAAAGCATTGGCACAATTCTCGGTGCCAGGTCTATGGCGAATGACATAATCATAAGCGGATAATGTCAGCGTCCACCTCTGGATGCGTGATGAAGTATTGGTATTGATACCTTTGTTTTCGGAGAACAGTGAAATGAGCGGCTTGTGATCTGTCTCCAGTTTAAACCAAAGAACGAACAGGTACTGATGCATCTTTTTAACCCCATACACACAGGCGAGTGCTTCTTTCTCTAACATGCTGCAGGCTTTTTCTGCTTTAGACAAACTTTTTGAAGCATACGCGACTGGTTGAAGTTTACCCGACTCATTAGCTTGTTGGAGTACACAACCAATTCCATATGATGAAGCATCACAGGCCAATACTAAACGTTTACATGGGTCATAATGTACCAGCAGCTTGTTAGAGCAAAGCAGATTAGTGGCTTTCTCTGTCTTGAGATGCACCCCACACCCAGTTGTTGCCTTTTCTTAGCAAGATGTGCAGTGGTTCTAAGAAGGTGCTCAATTTAGATAGGAAGTTACCGAAGTAGTTGAGTAGACCCAGGAACGAACGCAGCTCCGTCACATTCTGCGGCTTGGGTGCATTCTTGATGGGCTTGGCTTTCGCGTCCATGGGCCTGATGCCGTCAGCAGCAATTTTCCTCCCCAGGAATTCGACCTCTGGTGCCATGAAGATGCACTTCGAGTGTTTCAGTCTGAGTCCCACTTTGTCCAGCCGATGTAGGACCTCTTCCAGGTTGTTCAGATGTTCCTCGGAGTCACGACCTGTGATCAGGATGTCAACTTGGAACACGACGGTTCTAGGAACAGACTTCAGTAGACTCTCCATGTTCCTCTGAAATATTGCTGCAGCCGAGCGAATTCTAAAAGGGCACTTGTGATAAATAAACAGTCCTTTATGCATGTTAATGCATGTAAGTCTCTTCGACGTCTCGACCAGCTCCTGTGTCATATAGACCAACGTCAAGTCCAGTTTGGTGAACGACTTCCCCCCGGCTAGCATTGCAAACAAGTCATCAGCCTTCGGTAAAGGGTACTGATCCTGTTTCGAAACCCTGTTGATCGTAGCCTTGTAGTCTCCACAGATTCTGACTGTGCCATCACTTTTCAGCACAGGAACAATGGGGCTGGCCCATTCATTAAATTCAACCGGTGATATGATCACTTCACGCTGGAGTCTGTCCAGTTTGATTTTGACCTTCTCCCTCATGATATACGGAACTGCCCGAACTTTATGATGGATGGATCTTGCATCCGAGTCCATGTGGATCTGCACCTTGGCTCCCATGAAGTTGCCGATGCCTGGTTCGAACAGCAAGGGGAACTTGCCCAGATTTTGGGCATATGTATCTTTCTCTGACGGTAACGCCTTGATGTCATTCCAATTGCATCTGATTTTTTTCAAGCCAGTTCCTGGTGAACAGTGTTGAGCCATTACCTGGGACAATCCATAGCGGTAACTCGTGAACCACACATTCATACGACACTTGAATTGTGGTACTGCCAATCAATGTTATGAGTTCTTTGGTGTACGTGCACAACTTGGCATTGACTGGACTCAGCCTGGGCCTCACAGCCTTAGTATCCCACAGCTTGTCCAAAGCCCTCTGGCTCATTATTGATTGACTTGCCCCCGTGTCCAGTTCCATCGATACCGGCACCCCATTAAATTTCACATTGATCATTATCGGTTTGCTCTTAGTTAGGAACGAGTACAGTCCATACACTTCCTCCTCTGGTATCTCGGATTGCGTATCTGGATCCGCGCTAGTCTGACCATTATCCTCCACGTGATGTATCGCAGCACGCTTGCTCATCTGCAGACACTTGCGCTGGAGATGCCCCACTCTCAGACAGCCCTTGCAACTATATTGCTTAAATCAGCACTGCTGGTGCCGGTGATTTCCGCCACAACACCAACACAGAGAAATCGGATGCATTCCCGCTGGCGGACTTTGGACAGCCACAGATTTTGCGTACGCAGTCGGATTGGCCCTGCCCTGTGCCGCTCTGCCAAACGCCGAATCAATCATATTTACAGTACTTGCCGAGTTTTGATTTTTCACTGATATCTGCTTTAGACTTCTATCTGTCGTCATGTATGACTGAGCGATCGCGATGGCCCTGTTCAACTTCAACGTCTCCACCGCCGGTAGTTTACGCAGGATCACCTCATGGTTGATGCCGATTACAAAGATGTCCCGCAGCATGTCTGCCAACACTGCCCTGAATGAGCGAACGTGCGTATAAAATCTGTATCTCGAGATGGTGATGCCTTCGTCTGGCTTAAGGTGGTCCTGTACAAGTGTACACAATTCTTCACACGTCTTCTCTGTTGGACGCACAGGAATGAGTAGATTCTTTATCAGACCATACATTTTTGGACCGCAAACCGTGAGTAACACCGCCCGGCGCCGATCTCCTCCATTTTGTTGGCCACGAAGAACGGCTCACAAAGTCTGCCCAATCTTCTCCTTCCACAAATCGCTCCAACAATCCAATTGTGCTCATTTTTGCATACAAAGGTTCTTGTTGCCTCATCGTCAAATGTTGTGTATGCAATAACTGTTAGACTGAGTACTGTTTAACTCCAAGAGGTATAACCTTAGCTCTGCTTTATTAAAGCCCAAAATGACTAATATACAAAATGGCTGGCCTTTTATACTTGGGCTGCACACACATGCGTGCAGCCCAATGGCCTCCAACAGTGACACCATCTAGTGGCTAATGATCCCAAAAGTACATACATAGAAACATAGAAAAATAGGTGCAGGAGTACGCCATGCGACCTTTCGAGTCTGCACCACCATTCAATAAGATCATGGCTGATCATTCCCTCAGTTCCCCTTTCCTGCTTTCTCTTCATACCCCTTGATCCCTTTAGCCATAAGGGCCATATCTAACTCCCTCTTGAATATATCGAACTGGCATCAACAACCCTCTGCAGTAGAGAATTCCACAGGTTCACAACTCTCTGAGTGAAGAAGTTTCTCCTCATCTCGGCCCTAAATGGCTTACTCCTTATCCTTAGACTGTGACCCCTGGTTCTGGACTTCCCCAACATTGGGAACATTCTTCCTGCATCCAACCTGTCCAATCCCGTCAGAAATTTGTATGTTTCTATGAGATCCCCTCTCATTCTTCTAAACTCCAGTGAATACAGACTCAATCGATCCAGTCTCTCCTCATATGTCAGTCCTGTCATCCCGGGAATCAGTCTGGTGAACCTTCGCTGCACTCCCTCAATAGAAAGAACATCCTTCCCCAGATTAGGAGACCAAAACTGAACACAATATTCCAGGTGAGGCCTCACCAAGGCCCTGTACAACTGCAGTAAGACCTCCCTGCTCCTATACTCAAATCCCCTAGCTATGAAGGCCAACAGGCCATTTGCCTTCTTCACCGCCTGCTATACCTGCATGCCAACTTTCAATGACTGATGTACCATGACACCCAGGTCTCGTTGCACTCCCCTTTTCCTAATCTGGCACCATTCAGATAATATTCTGCCTTCACGTTTTTGCCACCAAAGTGGATAACCTCACATTTAACCACATTATACTGCATCTCTCATGCATTTGCCCAATCACCTAACCTGTCCAAGTCTCTTGCAGCCTCTTAGCATCCTCCTCACAGCTCACACTACCACCCAGCTTAGTGTCATCTGTAAACTTGGATATATTACACTCAATTCCTTCATCTAAATCATTGATATATATTGTAAATAGCTGGGTCCCAGCACTGAACTCTGCGGCACCCCACTAGTCACTGCCTGCCATTCTGAAAAGGACCCGTTTATCCCGACTCTCTGCTTCCTGTCTGCCAACCAGTTCTCTATCCACGTCAATACATTACCCCCAATACCATGTGCTTTAATTTTGCACAACAATCTCTTGTGTGGGACCATGTCAAAAGCTTTTTGAAAGTCCAAATACACCACATCAACTGGTTCTCCCTTGTCCACTCTACTAGGTACATCCTCAAAAAATGCTAGAAGATTTGTCAAGCATGATTTCCCTTTCATAAATCCATGCTGACTTGGACCAATCCTGTCACTGCTTTCCAAATGCTCTGCTATTTCATCTTTAATAATTGATTCCAACATTTTCCCCAACATTTACAATATATATCAATGATTTAGATGAAGGAATTGAGTGTAATATATCCAAGTTTACAGATGACACTAAGCTGGGTGGCAGTGTGAGCTGTGAGGAGGAAATTAAGAGGCTGCAAGAGACTTGGACAGGTTAGGTGATTGGGCAAATGCATGAGAGATGCAGTATAATGTGGTTAAATGTGAGGTTATCCACTTTGGTGGCAAAAACGTGAAGGCAGAATATTATCAGGCTAACCGGTCTATAATTCCCTGTTTTCTCTCTCCCTCCTTTTTTTGAAAAGTGTTGTTACATTAGCTGCCCTCCAGTACATAGGAACTGATCCAGAGTCAATAGAATGTTGGAAAATGATCACCAATGCATCCACTATTTCTAGGGCCACTTCCTTAAGTACTCTGGGATGCAGACTATCAGACCCTGGGGATTTTATCGGCCTTCAATCCCATCAATTTCCCTAACACAATTTCCTGACTAATAAGGATTTCCTTCATTTCAAACTTCTCGCTAGATCCTCTGTCCCCTAGTATTTCTGGAAGGTTATTCGTGTCTTCCTTCGTGAAGACAAGACATAGGGAAAGAGTAACAGAAACACAGAGAGGGGCAGGTTGAGCACCAGGAAATGGTCTAACATCAGAAAGGTGAGGTTGATTAACCTGCTAGGTATTTCCAGCTTTATGATTTCCAGCACTTGCCGGTTCTTTCTTATCCGACTAAGAGACATAGGGAGCAAGGAGAATAACAGTGATATAGGGAGAAAAGAATAAAAACAGGGTGAGAGAGAATTACAGAAACGGGGAGCGTAACAGAGTCAGAGACATCTATTGGTTGCACAGAAACGATGGTTACGGTTATGTTGGGACCTCAGTTAGATCGATGAATGAGGTAAGTACACCTTGTATGAATATAAATGGGACGTCTGCTTTATGTATTATGGTATGTCTCTGGTACAAATATAAATAAATCAGTAGAGCAGCAAATTGCCCTGGAATGAGCAGTAAATTTCTGGAATTTTCAAGGAGTTGAAAGGCCAGGAGCCTTTAGAATAATAGCAACCACCTTGAGTGCTTGATGAGGCATGGGGGAGCTACAGCAGTTTTTGGCAAGGCCTTAAACCTCTTGTAAACACCCTACCTTAAATCTCTCGTTGAGTATGTTCAAGACTGAAATCAATAGATTTTTGGACACTGAGGGAATCAAGGGATTTAAGGAGTGGGCGGGAAGCTGGAGTTGAGGCAGAAGGTCAGCCATGATCTTATTGAATGGTGGAGCAGGCTCGAGGAGCCGAATGGCCTACTCCTGCTCCTATTTCTTATGTTCTTATGAATAAAACACAGTGTATGCCTCTTATCCATGCATGTGTGGTTTGGACGGGTATGTCCTATGCAACTGGACAAATCAGGTTGGCGATGTAGCAGGAAGTATAGACATGATTGGGAAATAGCTGTCAGTGGACAGTCCAGCCCTTCGACACCGCACTTTCCCAACCTCCCCAACTCAGTGCTGTCCAGCCCTCCCAACGCTATGATCTCCAACTCTCCTATTCTAGCCCTCTATGACTCAATTCTACTTACCAGTCCATCTGATTCTGCATTGTGCTCTCCAACCATCCCCAGCTCCTCATTCCCCACTCCACTGGTATTGGCAGGGGCACACACTCTATATGAATGCCTATGTTTATTTTCGCCTGGGGGTGCAAAGGGAACGGTCAGTGATTTCCCAAACAATACTCATCTCCCGGGATGCCAGCTTCTGATTTTTTTTACCTTTGCCTGAATCGGGATCAGCTCGGGTCTCTTGGCTTTGTCGCTCCACAGCCTCTCGAAAGCCTTCTGGCTCATGACTGATTGACTCGCCCTCGTGTTTAGTTCCATGGAGACTGGAGTGCCGTTAAGTTCAACTTTTAACATTATCAGAGGGCTTTTGGTGGTGAAGGTGTGTATCCCATATACTTCCTCTTCATCCTCAGGTTGAGTTGCCTCTTCTGCTTGTTCATCGTGATCCTCGATGGATCGGTCGTTCTCTCCTGACTCTGCCACATGGTGAGTCAGAGATCGTTTGCACATTCGCTGGAGGTGCCCCATTGTTCCACAGCCCTTGCACACATAGGGCTTGAATCTACATTGATGAGCTCTGTGGCTGCCCTCCCAGCACCAACATGGTGCTAATGGATACGCATTCACGCCCCACGGCGGACTCTGAGTCACTCTAGGCCTAGGTCTGGCCTCTGCAACCATGTGGGCCCTGCCCTGTGCTGTTCTGCCTGCAAAACATTATTTTATGCACCGTGCTCGCCGGTCAGCTTCAATTCTGTGAAGATATCTATTTCGGGTTATCACTCGTGGATATGAAGGATTGGGCTATCGTGATGGCCTTGCTCAGATCTAGGGATTCGGCAGACAGCAGTTTGCAAAAGATGACCTCGTGGCCAATTCCAAGCACGAAAAAGTCCCGCAACAGTTCCCCCAAGGATCCTGCAAAGTCGCACTGCCCCGCAAGGCGTCTTAGGCCGGCAACAAAACTCGCCACGTTCTGGCCCTCGGAGTGATGGTGCATGTAAAAGCGATACCTGGCCATCAGGATGCTCTCCTTTGGCTTGAGATGTTCCTTAGTCAGCGTACACAGTCTGTGTAAGATTTGTCCGTTATTTTGACTGATGCCAGCAAGTTTTTTAGGAGGCCATATACCGATGACCCTGTGAGGAGAATCTCCCTGCGCTTGGCTTCCGTTTCAGCCTTGTCCAATTCATTGGCCACAAAGTACTGGTTGAAGTGCTCAACGAAGGCTTCCCAATCATCACCCTCAACAAATCTCTCAAGAATATCAACGGCAGCCATTACCGCGTGAAAGTTCGTGATCCGTTACTCGTCGTCAATTTGTTATGTTCAGAATAAATCCACAGGACTATATCGCAAGCTCAAACTGTTGTGACCTTGGTCTCTTTATTTCAGACTCTAGGGGAAGCAGCATGGTGAGTCACCTTTTATACCTGCTTGCCCAGGGTGTACAGGTGTGCCGCCTGGTGGCAAGTCTTACATTTGGGTAAGATCTACATACATACATAACAACATGAACTTTTATTGTTTCAACAACAATAAAAACTTGCATTTATATAGCGTCTTTACAAGCAAAAAGCCCCAAGGCGCTTTACAGGAGTGTTATCAAACAAAATTTGACATTAATTCACTTAAGGAGATATTAGGCAGATGGAAAGTGGTGGGTTTTAAGGATCATCGTAAAGGAGGAAAGGGAGGTAGAGAGGCAGAGAAGTTTAGGGAGGGAATTCCAGGATTTATGGCCTTGGCAGCTGAAGGCACGGCTGAAAATGGTAGGGCGATTGTAATCGGGGATGTTCAAAAGGCCAGAATTGGCGAAGTGCAGAGTTCTAGGGGAATTGTAGGGCTGGAGGAGATTACAGAGATAGGGAGAGACAAGGCCAAGGAGGGATTTGAAAACAAGGATGAGAATTTTAATATCGAGGCGTTGCTTAACCGGGATCCAATGTAGGTCAACATGCACACAGGAGATGAGCGAGTGGGACTTGGTGCGAGTTAGGACACGGGCATCGGAGTTTTGGATGGCCTCCAGTTTACAGAGGATTCAGTGGATTGCGTCCATTGTGTAGGTTTTGAAATATGAAGACATTAAACAGAATCTAGAAAGACTTGCATTTATGCACTAACTTTCATGACCTCAGGACGCCTTATAGCCAATGAAGAACTTTTGAAGTGTAGTCACTGTTGTAATGTAAGAAACCCAGCAGCCAATTTGCGCACAGCAAGGTCCCACAAACAGCAATGTGATAATGACCAGATAATCTGTGGTTTTTTGTGATGTTGATTGAAGGATAAATATTGACAAGAACATGGGGGAGAAGTTCCCTGCTCTTCTTCAAATAATGCCTTGGGATCTTTTATGTCTACCTAAGAGAACAGACAAGGCCTCAGTTTAACGTCTCATCTGAAAGACGGCACCTCCAACAGTGCAGCACTTCAGTGTTAACCTAGTTTTTTGTGCTCAAGTCTCTTGACTGGGGCTTGAAACCCACAACCATCTGACTCAGAGGTGAGAGTGCTACCCACTGAACCACAGCTACAGAAGAGTAATGTAGGAAATATAATCTAATTGTAATGCAATCTGCAGCACAGAAACCATTTGATGGTGTTTATACTTTTGTCAATTTGGTGTCTATTTGAACAAACAGCTTAACCTCCACTGGGATTTTGCTGTTACTGAGACCAAAGCAGTTTCCCCCTTTCTCGGGGTAAACCCAAAAAACTGACAAAAAGCAAAATACTGCAGATGTTGGAAATCTGAAGCAAATGCTTGAAACAGGCAGGTCAGGCAGCATCTGTGGAGAGAAATTGTTAACTTTTCAGGAATCGGCCTTTCACAATGAAGGGTCCCCACCTGAAAAGTTAACTTGTCTGTTTCTTTTTCTGCCGATACTACCTGACCTGCTGAGTGTTTCAAGCATTTCTTGTTTTTGGGTCCAAGCAAAAGTTGCCGCCCATGCTAGGCTTGACAACTCTCCAGGATTGCCCTGGAGTTTCCAGGAATTAAAGATTAATTCCCTGGATGCTGCTGCGAGCAACTCAGGTGAAAAATTATATGGGCATTAAAAAATTGTGTGTTTTTTTCAGAAGGGGGAAAAGGCTGTTTGACTGGGTGGAAGGTCATGCAATGAAACCTCCAGAATCCTGGCAACCCACACTGTTCAGAACTGCCTCTAGGCACCTGGAAGAATCAACAGTTGGGACAGACTCCAGCATGTGCCCATCAACAGCTTCAAGGTGGGGGGTGGGGCGCACTTAGCTCGAAGGTTAACCCATTGTTAAAATTGGTAAATAGAGTGCTGGAGTTAACAAGCGTGCAAATATCATAAAAGCAAAATACTGCAGATGCTGGAAATCTGAAATAAAAACAGGAAATGATGGAAAACAGTCAGTGGGTCAGACAGAGTCTCTGGAGAGAGAAGCAAGGTTAACGTTTCAGGTGGATGACCTTTCATCAGAACACAGATAGCATAGGTCTTTGAATGTTAGCTGTAGCTCAGTTGGTAGCACTCTTGCCTTGTGAGTCAAATCCCACTTCAGAGACATGAGTGCAAGAATCCAGGCTAACACTCCATTGTTAGTACTGAGGGAGGTGCTGTTTCTTGGGTGAGATGTTAAACTGAGGTCCCGTCAGCCCCCTCAGGTGGATGTTAAAGATTCTATGGTACTAGTTCAAAGAAGAGCAGTGGAGTTCTTCCTGGTGTCCTGACCAATATTTATCCCTCAATCAACATCACTTAAACAGATCATCTAGTCATTATCACATTACTGTTTGTGGGAGCTTGCTGTGTGCAAATTGGCTGTTGTTTTTTTTACATTACAACAGTGACTACACTTCAAAAAGGACTTAATTGGCTGTAAAACGCTTTGGGACATCCTATGGTGCTGAAAGACGCTACATAAATGGAAATTATTTTTTGTAAATCATGCCCATCCAGCAGGGGGCAGAAGAATCGCAGTAACGGCACTGGGTGCACTCTTGGCTGCGCGTTGATTTCATTTTGAAGACCAATGGCGGCGGATTTTACTGATGGAGTGGGCCAATGAGATGGCAGGAGTGTGCGGTGTGCGTTGCTGGGGCCGGAGAGTGAAGAGGCGGTGGAGCGGTGGCCCGGAGCCGCCCGTCAGTCTGACGGTGGGAAGGGGTCGCAGCCTTGGCCTGTTCACTGTGAGTGAGGCCCCCATCGGGACCCGGTCTACAAGCCGGCCGCGACATGCCGTATTGCGGCTCCGAGGACACGGTGAAGGAGCTGCGGCGGGCGCTGTCCAACCCCAGTGTCCAGGCCGACAGGCTGCGGTACAGGAACGCGGTGCTCAAGGTGATCCGCTTCATGACCCAGGGGCTGGACGTGTCGCCGCTCTTCATGGAGATGCTGAAGGCCGGCGCCACGGCCGACATGGTGCAGAAGAAGCTGGTCTACCTCTACATGTGCACGTACGCCGCGCTCAAACCTAACCTGGCGCTCCTGGCCATCAACACCCTGCGGAAAGACTGCACTGACCCCAACCCCATGGTCCGGGGCCTGGCTCTCCGGAGCATGTGCAGCCTCAGGTTTGTGGGCAGCTGTTCTGCTTTGGGGCAAGTGTGTTTGGACAGCGGCTTTTCACTCGGGTGTCTGCGTTGCACATCAAACAGGGAAAGATTTCTGGCGAGATTGCAAACATATTCTTTATACGTGGGGCCAACATCCCCAGTATCGAAGTACTGACCATACTTGATCGGCCCCGTTGGGTGGGCCACATAGTTCGCACGCCAGGCAGGAGACTCCCAAAGCAAGCGCTCTACTTCGGAACTCCTACACAGCAAGCGAGCCCCAGGTGGGCAGAGGAAACGTTACAGGGACGCCCTCAAAGCCGCCTTGATAAAATGCAACATCCCCACCAACACCTGGGAGTCCCTGGCCAAAGACCACCCATAGTGGAGGAAGAGCATCCAGGAGCGCGCTGAGCACCTCCAAGTCTCGTCGCTGAGAGCATGCAGAAATCAAGCACAGGCAGCGGAAGGAGCGTGCGGCAAACCAGTCCCACCCAATCTTTCCTTCAATGACTGTCCCACCTGTGACAGAGATTGTAATTCCTGGATTGGACTGTTCAGTCACCTAAGAACTCACTTTGAGTGGAAGCAAGTCTTCCTCGATTTCGAGGGACTGCCTATGATCTTTATAGGTGCTTTTTCTAAAATCATTTTGCTATGAAAAATCCAGAGATGAATTATGGTTAAAAGCAAAGTAAATTGAGTCGAGATACAGATGAGCCATGATCCAATTGAACAGCAGAATAGGCTCGAGGGGCTGAATGGTCCTCTCCTGTTCCTATGAAATCTTCCCACTAAATTAAGACAGATGGGTTTGGCTTCATGGGGGGTGGGGGGGAAGAAGAGAGAAATTCGATGGGTTGATTTAAAAGCGTTTGAATTCTCCTATCAACCTGCTGCTACTTCTACAGTGCAGTAAGAATGGTGTCTAATGTAATTGTTGTCTTGAATTGTAGCCTCCAATGTTCTGTGCTACATTAAAATCAATATACAGGATGATGGTGATGGAAGCCCTTTCCATTTCATGTGTCCAGTGTCGGCATCAAGCAGTCTCAGCTCTGGTAATATGATTAAATGCAAAGTAAAGCTTTTATTCTGCTCCAACAATGTGTCTTTATTCCAGCCACACAAGAAAACCCCCTCTTTGTACCAACATAACATGTTTCTATGTTCCTCAGTAGCCATTCTTGGGTCTCTGAGTGCTGATGCCAAATTAGGTGCAGTTTTGCATTGGGGCCAATGCTTGCTATATTCGTTTATAAGTCTGTCCAAACTCATTCTGTGGAGGACCCTTGCAGCCAAGAAACATCAATCCCATCAGTCTGTGTTTGACATATATATGTCCAGAATCACCGAATGGATGATGGTCAGAGCTGCCACAGCCCAAAGCACTGCAAGAGTCTGCTTTTTCAGGAGAGGACAGACTTCATATCATTGCATATTGTATCAGTAACCATTAGTAGAATCATGTTTGCAAATAACAGATCGATATCTTTGTTTTTTCACAACTTTAATGTATATAAAAATGTTAGAATATGTAGTTACATTCCTCATAGTTCTGTCTCAGTTGAGGATCCTGCTGATAAACACAACATAAAGAATGACCATTTGAGAGCAATCTGGAGATGGCTGGCTCTGTAGCTCAGCAAGAGTCAACATCTTCAGGGAAAATGAGAACTTTGGTGGGTGGGGGGAGAAATTCAGTATGGCAGTATCTGCCCTCGTGATGTATAATGCCATGCGTAACTTGCAGAGGGGGGTGAATGCATCTACCAGACTGATGGTAACAGTAGGCAATACTTTACAAACTGGGTAACCTCATGGACCTTGTGTAGGTATTTGAGGCACTGCGTCACTTGATAACAAAAGCACTGGTTAATTCATCATGCTTGTAAAAATAACTAGATTGTGTTTTGTTTAGAATGCCTGGTATAAGCGAGTACATTCAGCAGCCAGTATTGACTGGATTAAGAGATAAAGCTTCCTACGTCAGGCGAGCAGCAGTCCTGGGATGTGCTAAAATGCAGTCTCTTCAGGGAGACCCAGAAGTTGGTAAATACAAAAGCAATCTTTTCTATTAAGAATGTATTTCACAGATTTATGGAATTTTTGGGGGAAGGTGCTTTATGCTCCAGGAGATCACTTAAAACTCAAAAGAATCAGATCTATCTGATCATGGTCTTGCTACTTGTTTTTTTTAAATGTTTACATGGGGACAGCTCAACTTAGCTGCAAGTTCCTGTAGAGTGTTCGTTTTCCACTCCACTTTGATTCATAGACCTCAGGAATTATAGGAAGGACTCTGTAACACAAAGTTTAGGCTTAAACCCAACTGTTTGTTTGTTTACGCAAAAAACAACTAAAAATTACAGAACAAGACTTCTTAGAAATTGATCGAAGACATACAATCACCCATCCAGCTAGTTGCTGTAGGTCTGTGGAACTAGGGAAGATGGTGGGTTCGAGCTTGCCTCTTGGCTCCGTGTATATTTCATATATATATCATTTGATTATACAAGACTAACCCAGCATGAATGTGTTTAGATGAGTTCGATGGCTGTAATGATGGGTTTGGATGGCCACAATTCGCAGCTCATTATCTGTTGCTTTCACCACTAACCTGTGCACGGAGTCAGCAGGGCAAAATATACTCCTTGTCCTTTGCCTCGCTATCCAAAAATGCACATCTCATGGGATCCTTTGTGGTCCTGGGTTTACACAGACTTGTAGTCTGCTGTGCCCTGATCACGAAACGTGTAAATCCTTGCATCCTTTCGGTGAGATCAGGATGTGCCTGATGACTTGGTAATCTATAAACAGCTCTCCGGTCAGAAGGGTTTTAAGTATGATCCCTGATTTGTGTCCAGTTAATTGATAGCCAAGGTGGCAGCAAGAGGAGATGGAAACTGGATTAGGCCATTTTGATCCTTGAGCCGATTCTGCCATTTAATTTGATCATGTTTGATCTGTATCTTAATTCCCTACCAATTTTTCCTTTAAGCTGTAAGGCCACACAGTGCTCTGGAGCTCCCGCACAGCCGGTTCACCGACTTTTAAATAGCGACAAACAGCCCATGCACAGTATTTTAAATGAGGTACATGGCCATTTAAAGGGGCCACGCACCCCCCCCCCCCAAAAAAAAATAAGGGAACATTGCTCCCTACCTGCCTTGGTTCCGTAACTCTTCAAACCCTTAGCTAACAAAATCTATCGATCTCCGTTTTGAAATTTTCAATTGACCTAGCCTGACGTTGCCTCCAATTCCGTGTGCTCTTATTTTTGTTAACAATCTTGTGTGGAGCCTTGTTGAATATTTATATAAGTCCATATAAATAACTCCCATAGACACTCCTTTATCTACCACGTTTGTTAACTCAAAAAAAAGTCAACCAAGTTAGTTAAACGTGACTTTCCTGTTACAAGTCCATGTTGGCTCTCTGATCAGCTCTTAGTTGTCCAAAGCTCAGTCACTATGTCCCCAATAACAGACTCTAGTAACTTTCCCACAACTGTCATTGGACTAATAGGCCTATAATTTCCTAGTTTACCTCTCCCACCCTAAATATTGCAATTTCCAATCCAAGGGGACAATTTCTGAATGGAGAGTTTTGAAGATCATGACTGACATCAACAATGTCCTCGTCTTAACACCCTGAGGTTGAAACCATCGGATCCTGAAGATTTGTCCATCTTTAATCTCATTAGTTTCTCCATCATCATTTGTTTTTACTTGTATTGGATCTAGTTAGTTCCTCCCCCTGATTTATTTGTAGTTTTCCTTGTATCTCTGGTACTTTATCCTCATCCTCTACTGTGAAGACTGATGCAAAGTAACAATTTAGTAAGTCTGCCGTTTCCTGATTTCCAATGACTATCACCCATGTCTGTCATTAAGGGATCCACATTACTCTTGGCCATTCTCTTTCTCAACATATTTGTAAAAATCCTTTAATGCTGTCCTTGATATATCCCTTGCAAGCTTTTTCTCATTCCCTTCTTGCAGATCCTTACCACTTTATTTGTATTCCTTTGCTGTACTTTATATCATTCCCAGTCTGCAGCACCTACACTGTTCTTTGCTTTGTATAAAACTAAAGGACTTATACAATCTCTCACTTCCCTTGTTGACCTGTTATTTCATTACACACACAGCTCTTGCCATTTAGGGGTATGTACAGGACTTATATTCTACCAAATACTTTTTGAACAACTCCCACTGTTCATCCTTAGTTTTGAGATGAGCTTTTGGTCACATATAGGTGCCATAATTAAGATTGCCTATTTCCACCTCCGTAACATCGCCTGTCTCCACCCCCTGCCTCAGCTCATCTACTGAAACCTTCATCCATGCCTTTGTTACCTCTAGGCTTGACTATTCCAATGCGCTCCTGGCCAGCCTCTTTTGTTCCACCCTCTGTAAACTTGAGATTATCCAAAACCCGCGCCAAGTTCTGCTCACTCATTGGATCCTGGTAAAGCAATGCCTCGATTTTAAAATTCTCATCCTTGTTTTCAAATCTCTCCCTTGGTCTCGCCCCCCCCCCCTATCTCTGTAATCTCCTCCAACCTTGCAACCCTTCGAGATATCTGCGTCCTCCAATTCTGGCCTCTTGAGCATTCCTGATTTTAATCACTCCACCATCGGTGGCTGTGCCTTCAGCTGCCAATGCCCTAAGCCCTGGAATTCCCTCTCTAAACCTCTCCATCTCATTCCTCCTTTAAGACGCTCCTTAAATCCTACCTCGTCATCTGCTTGTGTGGCTCCGGTGTCAGAATTTGTATTATAACGCTCCTCTGAGGTGCCTTGTGCTGTTTTACTGGGATAAATGTGTTTCAAATGCATGTTGTTCACTAACAGTTCAGCCCAGTCTACTGTGGTCAATTTCTGCCTCGTCCTCAAGTCATTACCTAAATTTAAAACCTTGGTTTGTGACTCACCCTTGTCCCCCTCCAACCTAGTAAAGTTCTGTCATATTGTCACTGTTAGGTAGGTGTTTATACCGTTGGATTATTGACTAACTCAGGTTCATTACTCCTCAATAATGGGAGAGAGAGTGTGGGGGGTCTTCGAAATAGGAGGGTGGAAGCAGTCAGAGAGAAAGAGGAATCCCATTCACAGCCTGGTTTTAACCATAGCATCATTTCTTGCTAAGTTAGTTGTTTGTTAGGAGTCATAAAAGTCTGAAGAGTTAAAAGATTTGGGATTGTTCTGTAATGTGTGTGTTAATTCCCACAGACGGGGCAGTGGTAAATGAGCTGTACGCTATGCTGCGGGACTTGGACCCCATTGTTATGGTGAACTGCTTGAGAGCATTGGAGGAAATCCTGAAACATGAAGGGGGTGTGGTCATCAACAAGCCAATAGCGCATCACCTTTTAAACAGGTTGGTTACATTCTGCTGAATTGACATGATTTAAATGTTACGTGTGAGAATGCACCTGCAAATAAAATGTTTTGCTAGCCTTAGTGCTGTCCGGTATTCTCTTTCTGGAGCAATGCACTAGATTTTATCTGTCAAAATGGTGGAAAAGAAGAGCTTCAGAATTGCTTCACAGGTCCTGGTGTCGATTTACGGGCTACTTTCTAAGGTGATTGGGAGGTGACTTGTTTTCCCATCCCATTATCTGTCCTGTAATGAAGGCACAGGTTTTATGCTGCACTGGTTACCCTCTATTGCTTTGCTCACGTGCCCATTCTTCATGTCTGAGCCAAAGCATTGAAACCGCGGGGTGGGGTGGCGGCGGGGGCATATAGCAGAACCTGATCATCCATACTATCCAGCGCGATTCACTGGGTAGTTATCAGGAGTGGGCACCCTGACTGCCTAACCTAGTTGACCTTTCTGGGCAGAAGGTTTCTAATCCAGATTGCCATCAAGCGACTGCTGCTGGAAAGGGCATGTGCAGGAGGACAAGATTAGGCTCGCCTGTAATGCCACCTATGGCCAAATAGCTTGCCAGCACTCATTATTTAGATAACTTTGGGTGAAGTACTGAAGAGTGGCTTGTCTGTAAGACCTGCTCCAGCAGAAGTTCATGCTTTCGGGCAAGAAGGCAATGTTTCGGGATTGTGGGATGAGTGGGAAATGGAATATGATACTGAGGGATGGATCATTTTTATTGCAGCATTTTACTTCGCTTTCTTTATTTATTTAGAATGAAAGACTTGGATTATTGGGGGCAGAGTGAAGTGCTGGCTTTCCTGGTTCGCTACAAGACCCGAGCTGAAGACGAAGTGTTCGCGATTCTGAACATACTCGATGGCTGTCTCAAGAGCAATCAACCCAGTGTTGTCATGGCGACCACCAAACTTTTCCTCCTCCTGGCCGAAGATTTCCCCAATGTGCAGGTGGACGTTCTGGAACGGGTTAAAGGGCCGTTGCTGACTATCTGCACCTCTGAATGCCACGAGCTGTGTTTCCTGGGCCTGTGCCATGCGCGGGAGATCCTCCGTAGCTTGCCTGGACACTTCAGTGGCCACTACAAGAAGTTCTTCTGCACGTACTCTGAACCGAATTACATCAAATACCAGAAGATGGAGATCCTGCGGGACCTGGTGAACGATGAGAATGTCCAGCAGATACTTGAGGAGCTTCAGACCTACTGTACCGACATTTCTGTGGAGCTGGCTCAGATGGCCATTTTAAATATAGGTGAAAGAAACCATCCATTTTGCATGTTCAACTCGGTCCTGGATAGTTACCTAACAAAACATTCAGCTATTACCGCTAATATATACTGAGGTAAAATACACACCAGTTCATCTGAAGGCTGCACTATGTATTTTTTTGTTAAGCTAAGAATGGGGAAAAAGCTGAGTCCCACTGTATTGACCAGCATCTTTTCATGGTGCACTGAACAGCAGTGGTGTGGGGCGGCCTTGACCTGCTCTGTTTCTAATCTGGACTGGTTCACTCATCCTTTAGCAGACCTAGTGGCCCTAGGTTCTTCTGGGAAACAATAACTTTTATTTATATAGCGCCTTTAACGTAGTAAAACGTCCCAAGGTGCTTTACAGCAGTGTTTTAAGATGAGATAAAACAAATACTTTTGACACCGAGCCACATAAAGAAACTCCAGCAGATGATCAAAAGCTTGGTCAAAGAGGTAGGTTTTAAGGAGCGTCT
Organism: Pristiophorus japonicus; assembly: GCF_044704955.1. Taxonomy (NCBI): domain Eukaryota; kingdom Metazoa; phylum Chordata; class Chondrichthyes; family Pristiophoridae; genus Pristiophorus; species Pristiophorus japonicus. Next base: position 76,113,272 of record NC_091993.1, on the reverse strand, counting down.
TAAAGGAGGAAAGAGAGGCGGAGAGGTTTAGGGGGCGAGTTCCAGAGCTTACAGCCCAAGCAGCTGAAGGCATGGCCACCGATGGTTGAGCAGTTATAATCAAGGATGTTCAAGAGGCCAGAATTTGAGGAACAATAGACATCTTGTGGGGTAGTGAGGCTGAAGGAGATTAGAGATAGGGAGAGGCAAGGCCATGGAGGGAATTTGTAAACCAGGTTGAGAATTTTGAAAGCGAGGCGTTGCTGAACCGGTTAAGCAATGTAGATCAACTAGCATGGGACTTGGTGCGAGTTAGGACACAGGCTGCCAAGTTTTGGATGAGCTCAAGTTTATATAAGGTAGAATGTGGGAGGCCAGCCAGGTGGCGTTGGAATAGTCACGTCTAGTGTTTACAAAGGCATGGATGAGGGTTTCAGCAGCAGATGAGCTCAGGCAGGGGCGGAGATGGCCAATGTTACGGAGGTGGAACTAGGCGATTTTAGTTATGTCATGGATATGTGGCCAGAAGCTCATTTCAGGGTCAAGTATGACACCTAGGTTGCAACAGTCTGGTAGTCTGAAACGTCCTGTCGATAGTGCAGACAGCTGCAGCCCAGAAGTCCTGACCCTGAGCAATCCTGCAACCTCAGCCTCCCAGCATTGGATTGCAGGCCTGTGCCACTGCACCCAGTGAGTTCGCAAATGGTCACAGTCATCACTCACGCATTCCCAGGCCAAAGACGTCCCTTTTTGCTCAATTGCCGGAGAAATCTCGTTCTCCGACCACTGTTTGATTCCATTTCTGTCAGGACCTCCGTCTCAATTTATACCAGTAAATTCCTGTTGGTGGTGCTGTTGAGCTACGTATAGTCACACTCTACAGCAGTGCTACCCACTGGGGTCTGGTACTGCCGCTGTATTGTAAATATAGTGCCGTGATTTATAATCCTTGTATGTCTGCTAACTTGTTACATTCTGAAGTTTTTTTTTGACTGAAATTTGTTAATTTGATAATGAGGTCTCTGAGTTGCACCATGGATTTAGGGAAATGTTTTAAAGCTCTGGAAGCAGTTGAGGAAATTCAATTGGCCCATCAATCGCGAAGGAGCCTACATTTTTCCTCATTGCAGTATCCAATTGCTTCTCAAATGATTCCAGGTTTTTGCTTCCACTACTCTATCTGGGAGTCCGTTCCATGTGATGAGCACGCTAAAGAATTTGCTGACATCGGTCCTAAACTTACCATTGCTGGTTTGAACCTGTGATTTCCCCTGTCCTACTCCTGTAATTTAACTAAAATATTTGCTTTTTCCATGCTGTTAACTACCTTTTAATAAACATCTACAAGATCATCTCTCAGCCATCTCTTTAGGCTGAAAAGCCTAATTCTCCAGTCTTTCCCCACAGCTCTGAGGAACACTAACAATCAGCCTCATGGCTCTCCTTTGCACTGCTTGACTGTCTCATTTCTCATGGACAGGAACTGGATGTAGCACTGTACAATTGATTAGTCCTTCCCCCATCCTTGGTCTACTAAGCTTAGTACCATAACACGTGCAGTAACCACACTGGGCTCCCTTCTCTATTAATGTATTGGAGCTCACGAGGCATGTCTTATTTTCTCTCTCTCTCCCTTCCAATGTTCTGCCCTATCCCTCATCTAAGGGTGCTGATTGCTTGTGGCATCACCCTCTGGTACCCTGTGCAGGTGGGCTGTACTAATGTGAGCCTCAGTAGAAAGTATCAACTGGCAGGTGCATCACCACTGACCCCAGTCCTTTACCTTCCCAACATTTACCCAGTGTCTGCACCGTCACTTCCAACAAGGGTCACTGGACCAGGATCCCTGGCTTTGCTTTATCCACCCCTCTCTGATTTATGGACGCTTAAGCCAGTTTTGGCAGCCCTGTGGATGCTCCTGGGCATAGACGGGGATCAAAGCTGGAGCCTCCTACTTACAGCTCAGCTATTCACTGCCATAACCAGCTGAGCCATTGACCGAGATCGTTTATTTTAGCCCTTATTCTGCCGACTAAAGGAGAACTTCATACAGGTGGCACAAATGCTGTAACTAGTGCTTTTGGGTTGCTGTGTAACAGAAACTATTATGGAAAGTATAGCTTCTGTGAAGGATCGCTGCATTTTTTCTTTAATTGTGTTGTGTTTCCTAGGTCGAATTGCACGGATGTACAGCGAAAAGTGTGTGGTTATTTTGACAGGGCTGCTGGGCCTCAAGCAGGAACATATTACTTCAGGTACAGCACTCCAGCCATCAGCCATTTGCTCGTGTTTATTAGTATTAAACTAAACTGTCTCCCCCTCTCTGTCTTCAGCTGTCATTCAAACATTTCGCGACCTTGTATGGCTGTGTCCCCAGTGTACAGTGACTGTGTGTCAGGCACTGCCAGGCTGCGAGGAGAGCATCCAAGACACCGAGGTAGGTTACTGGCGATGAGGTTTAAGTCGTGTGATGACCTGCGTAGGCATTCACCTTGTGCCTCGGTACTGAACCCCATGCAGACCTGGAAGGTCTCTGGTTCAAAACCTTAGCCAATCTCAGCCAGGTCATTTCATTTAGTCGTGTTGTCCCCAGGCTGAGTGGGTGTGGGGGAGGGAAACAATGAGCCAGGGTTCCCACTGCTGTTCCCTTTCCAATAGCCTCTTGTAATCTATGTGGATGTCAGATAAGCTCAGCTATGATATCCCCATGATCGAATAGCCTGTCAACGCTCACTGTATGGGCTCACAAAATGAATCGTATTTGCACACAAGTCCATACAGGATTAAAAATGTTTCCGGGAATGATTCTGTTCTAAACTAATGAACTTCCTCTTTCTTCCTCCTGCCCCCTCCACCATCCAGGGGAAGCAAGCTCTAATCTGGCTCCTGGGTATGCACGGAGAGCACATTCCCAATGCTCCCTATGTCTTGGAGGAGCTTGTGGATAATGTGAAAATGGAGACCTCTGCGGCAGTGAAGCTGGAGCTGTTGACAGCGATGGTGCGCCTGTTCCTGAGCCGCCCGGCTGAATGTCAAGACGTGCTGGGCAGACTGCTGTATTACGTTATCGGTATGGATCGTGCTAATGACCAAGCCCCTATCATTGGCATTCGCTCAGTGTTTTGTGGGAGGGGATGGGGGAGGAATGACTATTTTCTCCCTTCCTGACTTGTGCTTGGTTTTTGGTCCCATGGCCATTCTTCAATGTGTGAGCCTAGCAGGGGGCTGTCAAAGATGTTGTAGATAATTGCAGCCAGAAATACCCATAGGTGCGTAACTCTGCAGTTATCCCACTTCATTATCCCATGAGTGTCGGATTACTGTCGCAAATTGGTGTCTTGTTACTTGCAGCCATGTCTCTTTGGGACACAATTGTTCTGGGACATGTACTGGGGGGGAGAAAGGGAAGGTACCGTTTAGAAAGTTTGAGATATTTGATGCAGAGAAGTCGCTGGGAGTTCTGTAGATGGGAGGCTTCACATAGTTTGCAAGTTCTTAATTGGTCAGCGTGGACATTGTTTATTTTGGAAATATATTTTGAGATGTGCAAAGGCAGCAACCGGCCATGAGGCAAAGGATGAAATAATGAGTCGGTTGCCTTTTTTTGTGATTTCAAGCCAAAGTTAAAAGGGCTGAAAAGCTTAAGGAAAGCAGTTGTGTTCACACTCCCCTCGCTGTCGGAGAAACAAGTACATAGCTCTAGAAATCTTCATTACCACTTATTTAACATAGGAGTGGGCCAATTAGCCCCTCGAGCCTGTTCCGCCATTCAATTAGATCATGGCTGATCTGCAACCTAACTCTATATATCCATATCCCTTAATACATTTGGTCAACAAAAATCTATCAATCTCTGATTTAAAAATTAACAATTGATTAACATCAGTTGCCATTTGCGGAAGAGAGTTCCAAACTTCTATCATTCTGTGATTTAAAAACAGTGAATTTCAAGTCTCCTTCCCCCTGACCTGTTTTAGTCACATCACCAACGGAGAACAGTTACCCTGGCCAATCAAAGGCTCCATGCACATTGACCAGATTTGCAACTTTGGCTCAGCCTGGGAGACCATGGAAGCATCCGAGACCAGAAAAACCACCCATCAGTCGGGTAGGCTGCATGCTCACTGGCTGGTCTGGCCTAGAGAGGAAGAAACCCCAAATGGCCAGGCTACATGGGAGCTGGAAGGTTATTCCTTCAATGGTAATGAATATTTTCATGATCATGTAATTCTTAAATAGGCATTGGGTGGAGTACCATGGAAGTGTTCCTCTAGACATTATTTTTATCCCTGAACTTTTCCTGATGTGTTGGAATGTTGTTGAGAATCTACTCTCGGTTCCTAGGAATTTCAGGCTGTGATTTCCTCGATCTTAATTGGTCCCTGTTGACATTTTGTCGCTTTCCAAACTTTGTTTTCTCCCCACCCCCCCACCCCCACCCCACCTTGCCCTGGGCAATTTTCTCCTTTTCCCTCCAGAAGCCATTGCTCATGTCTTTGGTCCAACCGGTACTGGTCACCCTCCAGTTCTTTGTCCAAAGGACGGTTATTCATGTGGGTGTTGATGGCCTGTTCAAACATAGGAGCTGCACAGCCAAGCCTGGTCCTGTTCTCGTGCAAGACGTACTTCCTGGCTGGCGTTTTTGCCCTCCGTAATCCGGAGGTGAATTGTTGCACCTCCATCACTGCTTTGACATCAGAGAACTCTTCACAGTGGGAATTAAATGTGGGATCTTTCTGGTCTTTGTGTATCGGCTACTTGCTGGATAAACTCGAATGAACCTTGGGCTTTACATGACTGAGCTATTTTCCAGCAATTGGTGGCCATTTCTGTGCGAACATTGACAGCAATTAATGACAAGGGATATCGTAGCTGATCCTGATTTCTTCTTGCCAGACTTCCACATGTGTACATTTTCACTGCATGCTTTGGGTCAGCTGTTTTCAGCACAGACCAGTCTAAGACTTCATTAGATTTATAGTTCAATTCCAGTACATGTACTAATCAACCGTGGGCTTTCTAAGATTAATTGTGTCACTTGCTGCTATTCTCAACGCAGACATTTGTTGATTTATTGACAGAGGAGGAGCTGGACATGGCCGTGCGTGATCGAGGGCTGCTGTACTATCGGCTGCTTCAGCAAGGAGTTGAAGAGGCCAAGCGAGTAGTCTGCGGACCGAGATCTGATCCATCCTTGGGCGTGATAAGTGGTCAAGCCAATGAGGCAGTCAGTGCCTGGGCAAAAGACTTTAACACATTGATACCAATCTATGGCAGAGAACATTGGGGTTGCTTAACAGCTCAGAAAGGGAACTCCTTAGAAATGCTACAGGTATCAGCAGTAAAGTCGGATGAGACGGGTGAGTCAACACGGTCTTGTTCAGGCCTAAACATATCACTGCTTTGCCAATCCTTTTCAAATATTATAGCATGGCATCCATGCATTGGAGTAGTTTTGTTTTCCATCTGCCTGTCCATTTCCAACATTGGACTGATGCTGATTCCGCCATCAGCAGCAGCTCCTCCACTCGCAGTGAACTGCCCTTCGGATCTCCCTCCTACCACCTGCCATCAAAAGCTCTTAAAGGTCGATCTCTTGGACTCTGCTTTCAGTCCACCCACTGTCTCCTGCTCGGAACTGAACTTCCCTCTTGTAAAGTGCTTTGAGATATTGTTCACTCGAGGGGTTGTCTGTAAATGTAAGTTGTTAACATTATTGCACTACTGTCTTCAAAAATACATTTTCATTTTTTTTTTAAAAAGTGCTGCACTATGGCATTTGAAATCAGTTTGGCAATACATTTACTGTCACAACAAATAAACCAGTAAGAGGAATCTCGCCAGACAAGCCCACTTAGTTATTCTCTGTCGCCAGCATAAACCCAGTATAAGTGAAAGATATGTTGCTCGAAATCAGCATTAACCTTTACAGAGCTCTGAATCCGTGCTGGTCTGCTACACCGAGGCCAATATGTAGCAAGTGATTGTCCAAGGGGTTGATGAATGAATGTACTTTAGCCTGTGCTCCTGAACACAAGTTTCTGGAGGAGGCCTTTTACGATCGCTTCGCTCTGGCAAACACTTGTGGAGCAGGTGTAGTTTTAGTTTTGCCTACAGTTCTTGTGCAGATGTCGCATGGCTTCAATTTCGTATTTCCTGCCTGAAGTATTGCATTTGTGCAGTTCATGTATGTAGAAGTATGGCACGGCTGTCTGATGTGTTGATCCGAAGGCACTGATTACCTTTTAATGCATCTTGCTGCATTTTAGCATAGCCTATTTAACAGGTGATATTTACAGTAAGAAAATGTGCCTTACTTCACAATGCTTTAAATGTTCTGCTGCCCCCCAGTGGGGAGAGGCTGTATTCATGTGGTATTAAGCTGTATAGACCAGAAGGTCCCTGATTTAATTGGCCTATGCTGAGTTAGCTGGTCTCAGTTGGGCAACATTTGGGATGCTAGAAATTGGCCTAAGAGGGCAAATAAAGTGGTGATCTCTATCCTGCAGTTTCTATTGGAAAAGTGCTTGTATATGGACATCAGGTGAGGATGGGGCTTGGCTGTGATGCCACCCTTCTGACACTTGCTGTCCAGGCTCACGCATAGAGAATGTCTACTTTGGCGAGATATCAAAGGACTCCTAAAACGTTTGGTATGTCGGCATAAGGCGCTGCCTTCAGGAGAGGGCAATTCGTATCCTATAATGTGTTTTGCTTCACATTAGTTTATGTGTTCAGCTGTGTTGGCTTTTTGTAAAAAGTGCCTTGTGTAACACTTTCTGTGCTCTCTTTCTGCAAAGACTCCAACCCAGAGCAAAGTGAAGAGATGGTCCTGGACTCTGGATCGGTCAGTTTGGAGACCAGTGCTCACCTGTCACCGGAGCAGTTTGAGGAGCACTGGGTCCGACTGGAAGCTGCTAAAGTTGTGACTCTGGACTGGCACAGAGATCCACGCCCCGACGCCATCCAGTCTGCCTTTCAGTTTGTTCACATCCACCCCGTTGCGATCAGCCGAGCAGGAGCGCAGCCCTGGAAGGCTTACATGTTTGCCAGGAATGAGACTGGGTCACTGTTTCTAACCGAACTGTTAATTGAAACCAGCAAGAGGGACGTGCAAGTTACCGTTAAACAGGAGAATAGCAGCGAGGGGCTGCTCAACTGTTTCATAGCTGTTGTTAAGTCTGTGATCCAGACCTTGGGCGAGTCTGAAGGTTAAGACCTTGGATACACTTCAGTAGCCGCAAGAAAAGAACACACTCTTCAGAGATTAAACCAAGTTCCACCTTTTTATCTCATCGTTAGAAGTTGGTGGAGCAAAGTAGTGGCTGTGTTTGTCGATGTAAGTGACTGGACTCCCAAAGTCCTCGTTTGAAGCTGTTTTGAGATGTTTCGATGTTGTGAAGCAATTTATAAACCCACCCAAGTATTTTATTTTAGCAATTTCAGGTGCATTGATAGTGAGGCCAGTAAACATTTCATTTGAAATTCTAAATGGACTCCATTCTTGAAACTCCAGTTGTGCAAATGCAGCCAAGGCAAAAAAAAAACACATGTTTCTTGGAAGCTAATTTGAATTTAATCTAAAATTGCTTATTGCAAATCTACATAAGCAGGGAGTGTAAAAGAGATAACTTGCATTTTATAAGCTTTGCACTTGGTGTTCCAATGCACTACGTTTAATTGCAGTCACTGTTTTTATAAAGGAAAACAAGGCATCCAATTTGTCCCATCAAGGTCCCACAAACAGCAAATGGGATGTGTGGCTAGTTAATCTGTCTTGGTGGATAAATGTTGGCCAGGGTACCAGGAGAACTCACCAGCTCTTTGAACAGTATCATGGGACCTACCTAAACAGGCAGACTGTTTAACATCTCATCCGAAATATGGCAACATCAATGCAGCACTCCCTCAGTACTGTACTGGAGTGTCAATCTAGGCTCTGTTTGGGGGCTTGCACCCTTGACCTTCAGACTTGGAGAGGAGAGTGCTACCAATGAGTTAAGCTGACAATAGAGCTTAATTAAGTTACGCAGATGTACATTAAGCTTCTTCGGTAGCTCCTTGGATGGCTTTGTGGCTAAATGCATTGCTCATTGTGGGCCGCACAGATCAGGGATATTCCAGGTTTGATGCTCAGTTTCTGATGTAGGCGGACAACAACTCAACTCGTTGCTCCTGGAGTGGGGAGGGAAAAGTCATGCCTGCCCCTGATTGCCATCCTGCAACCCTTGCTGGAAAGGCTTTGGGTGTTAGGATTGGACTCCGCTGTGATGTCTTTCACAGTTGCCATCCCAACACTCTCTGTGTAAGATAACGCATGGAGAATGGTAACACAGAGCTTCTGAATCGCAGCTTTATGTGAGGGGTATTGAGAACCAGCTTTTTAGCTACATTTATTGCACAGAACCATATTTGAGGTTTCCCCTCCTCCAGCCCAATGGGGATTATTCCCAGTTTGGTCAATACTGAGCTAGCGGTGTTTGCTGGTAGATCAGATTTCTTGCATAGGAGCTGGAGTTTGTTCATTGTGGCTAATCTCTGCATTTTAATTTGATCAGATTTCAGATGTATAGATGGAAATCATATTGACTTTGCACCCTGTATATAAACATGTGCATTTTGTATATATCTACAGTACTGCCAGCTGTGGAGTCCTGTGCCACTTGCATTGTGGAGTCTTTTCCAATGGAAGCAGTTCTGTAATAACGGCAATTTCATTGGATTGTGACCTAGTTAATCTGATTGCTGACCTCTCTGATGTGGAAAGTTGTACAGACAACAGTACTGCAAATGCATTTGCTGGGTGTACCGGCAGACTGAAGGGTGGACCTGTGGTACCGGCAGGCTCGGCCAGAGCCTAGACTGCAAATCCAATGTCTGTCCAGTCAACCAGGAGCCACTTGGCTTCATAGGCCACTGGCACTTTTCATCATCAGAGGCACCCAGTGAAGTCTACACCCAAGGCAGATTTCGATGTCTCCATCAGCACTCCTGGGTCGTTGACTTGCGAACTTGTCTCAAATGGCACTCTTGACCATCTGGGGGGCGAAATTGTCCCGCAGAAGAAGCTTTAAGAGCCAGTCCATTTGATACTGTGCCAAGAGCATATTTGAAGCATGTTCTTGTATCCAGGTACAATCCCAGGAACCATTTTATATAAACATGATTCTGCACTCTGAGCAACTTTGAGGAATGCAGAATTCCTTTCACCCAAAGTTTATATAGGATTTTCCTCAAAAGATGTGTGTGTGATCTTTCAGATACTGTTATTTACATAAAGGAACAGTGCTCTTTGTGTGTGCCTTGCCGCATGTGTTTTTCAGTTGAGGGTGGAAAGTTACTAGTCTAAAAAGAAGTGATTTGCTCAATGCCTCAGTAAGCACATTGTGAGATTTGCGTGCACTTTGTTTTTTTAAATTGTAGAAGCAGGAAGGAACAGACCACAGGAAGAGCTTATTTAAATAAACATGTTCCATACCCCTCTAGTTTCCCATCCCCTTTGGTTTGCACCAGTCACTGGTTAAAAGGAGAACAAGTGACCTGCCCTGACATCCAATTAAACTTTGCAATTAACTGAGAAACTGCACAATCAAACTTCAACAGTCCAACATAAGCCATCAAGATCATAACACTGGGCAAAGCATCCTTTGCTGGGAATGTGAAATAGAAACAGGAAATCCGCAGCAGATCTGTCAACATGTAAAGACAACTTAATGCTTCGTGTCAGCAGTGGGTTGCACTCTCGTCTGAGTCAAAAGGTTGTGTATTCAAAACCACTCCAGGGATTTGAGCACAAAAATCTAGGCTGACAGTGCAGTGCTGAAGGAATGCCGCACTGTCCGAGGTGCCACTTTCGGATGAGATGTTAAACTGAGGCCCCGTCCGTGCTCTCGGATAGGCATAAAAGATCCCATGGCACTATAATCGTAGGGGAGTTATCCCTGGTGTCCTGGCCAATATTTATCCCTCAATCAACGTCACTAAAACAGATGATCTGGTCATTATCACATTACTGTTTGTGGGAGCTTGCTGTGTGCAAATTGGCTGCCACACGTACATTACAACAGCGACTACACTTCAAAAGTACTTCAATGGCTGTAAAGTACTTTGGGACGTCCGATGGTCATTAAAGGCTTTTGGGTATGCGACCTTTCCTCAGAACTGAGAACCAGGAGATTACTGCGCTCCTTTTGTAGGGAAAAGCATTACTGCTTAAAGAAACAATGTTAAATTGTTGTTTGGTCACGGATTCTTGCAGATTGGAATGTGCTTGTCTGTCGCAGACTGCAGGTTAGAAGAACACAGCTGTTTAATTTTGGTTTGCATCAGTGTGATGTCTGGATTGTGACTGGTGCTGCTAACTTACAGTAGAAGCACAGCGAGAGAACATTTGCTACCAACAGATGGCATTAGAGAGTTGTATCAAGTAACCAAGTGTAACTAATGGCCCAGATTTTCCAGGGCCGATGACTGCAGAAGTGCCCCACAAGTTCCGGGTTTCCACATGCACGAAAACACGGAACTTGCGATCTGTCAAGTTTCAGCTTGACCGATCACCCTCGTGCTCAGGAAACGGACATTCACTGGCGGAGAGCTATTTGCCCACCGAATGCCCACCAAACTCTTGCGCTGGTAAAAGCAGGTGTAGGCCTTTGTTTCCCAGCATATGGGTTTAAATAAATATTAAAATAAAATATTAATCATTTAAACATTCAAAAACCTTTAAAATTAGTTTATTTTAAAATTTAAAAATGTTTACATTTTTCAAAATTGTTGTTAAATATTTAATTAAATTGTGTATTAATTTTGAACATGTAATTTTATTTTTATTTCAGTGTTGTGAAAATTAATTTTTTAGGGGATTCCTATTATGCTTATGGAGATTCCGTGCATAAATGGAATCCCCGTAAGCATAATAGGAATCCCCTTTTTTGATTGGTTGGACAGACCCACGTGATCCCAGGGACGCTTGTGAACCGCCTGCGCCCCTTGGATACGTGAGCCATTCTGCAGGTATACACCTGCAGGCCCAGGAGTGAGTCATCATCGGTCCGGGGCCATCAGGTAAGTACGGGTTTTACTAGCGGTTCGGAGGATTTTGCCCGCGGGAGACCTCCGACCAATATGTTTTTAATTTGTCTTTTGAGGTGCTGTTTTTTTTTTAAAGTTGCGTCCAAAATATCACCTAAATGGTAGTACAGGTTTGTGATGTTTTTTAAATTAAATTTTCTGTAGTAACATATATTCCAGTACAGCTCCAGTAATTAGTTGATTTTAGAATTGAACGTCCTGCATTGTTCTGGAGCGGGTGTGAGGAGGGGTCTCGATTGAGAATCTGATCCTTCTGTGAATTGATAGTTTTGAAAATGCATCATTACAGAGGGCATTATTATGGGCCTCAGCACCCCGACCTAAAAATGGGGAGGGGAGAAAGTCCGCATTCCTCTATATGCTGACCTTGCTGCACCTACAATGCACATTTGAAGTCTCGTGCATATAAATAGAATTATAGAGGTTTACAGCACGGAAGGAGGCCGTTCGACCCATGCTGGCCAACAAAGAGCTATCCAGCCTAATCCCACTTTCCAGCTCTTGGTCCGTAGCCTTATAGGTTATGGCACTTTAAGTGCATATCCAAGTACTTTTTAAATGTGCTGAGGGTTTCTGCCTCTACCACCCTTTCAAGCAGTGAAAAATGCCTATGAAAAATTTCTCAACTCTCCTTTTAAACCTTCTACCAATTACTTTAAATCTATGCCCCCAGCTATTGACCTCTCTACTAAAAGGAAATTAATTAATCAGGTCAGATTCTTTTTATTGTAACTTTTTTGTTAAACCTCTTTACCCAGATATGTTCTCCTCCTGTAAGGCATAAACACATGCTGGAATACAATTGTGTGGGAGCCAGCAGTCCTCCAGTACCTCACCCTCATGTCTATTCTTCGTGTAAGAAGCTAGGCACAATGTTCAGCTATTTGACTGTCAAGGGCATTACAGCTGGACCTGATCCTATCAACACAAACTCTAGCATTTTCCAGTAAGGGTCACTGTATCGTGATTAGGAAGAGGAATTTGAACTTTTCCTTCCCCCTTCCTAGCCCATGGGTGCTAAGGCCAATAATAGCACCCTCCACTGCTGCCTACCTGAGATAAAGGGCTTGAGCGCAGATTGTTCCTGGTCTTGCAATTAAACATCACAGCGGATAGAGCATTTATCCATTGAGCCAGCGGGAACGCTAATGATTTGGATAACGTAGGATTGTAGAAAAAAGAAAAACTACAAGTCCTGGGAATCTACAGCAGTTTAGTCAGCATTTGTAATGGAGGCTGGGGAAGTGGCAATATCTGCCTTTTTGCAGATGCTGGCTGTCCTGCTAGGGATTTCCAGCATAGAGAGAATGATTGCAAATCCCACATTAATAATCGCATTACTACCAGTTCAGAATCTCTCATTGTTCTGACCGCTGTTCCTGTGAAGTTGCAACCATCACCATGGTGATTACAGTGACTAACAGACACTGGGTTCATCCCAGAACTGACTGCAATCTGACCTCTGTTAGGATGAATTGTCAACAGCCCAGGCAGCTCTCCGGTAATGGGTTTGATGTCTGCCTATTTAGCTGCATGTCAATATAAATTGGCAGCAGTGTCACAAACCCAGATGTCCCCTCTTTCTCCCTCAGTCCCCATACCACCCATCATCGCCGCCATTCATTCAAAGCGGGTATTGAAAAAGATGGGAGAGGATCCTCTAATTGAGTAGCTGAGCTATATGACATCTTGCATTTATCCATCATCATTAACATAGCAAAACATCCCATGATGCTTCACGGAAGTGTCATCAGATAAAGATGGTACCATGCCAAAGAAGGAGCTATTTGGAGGAGTGATCAAAAACTTGGTTATTAGAGGTAGGTTTTAAAGGGGGGGGGGGGGGGGAAGAGAAGAGAAGAGAGGTGGAGATGTTATGGGAGGGAATTCCAAAGAGCAGGGCCTGAAAATTTGAAGTGAGTAGGGGATGTGGCAGAGGCCAGAATTACAGGAATGCAAAATTCTTGAAGGTGGTAGTGCTGTAAGATAGGGATGAGAATTTTAAATGCATTTGGGAATCTTGTATTCCTGGTATGTGCTGAGGCAGCTGATCCTAGCTGGGGGGTTGAGGGGCGGCACTGCCCAGCCTCTCTCCTTTACGGTTACCATTGAGACTAGATGCTGGAAAGTGGCTGGCCCCTGTACAACTTTATCCCAGTAATGATTCTCAAAAGGAGAAAGCTGAGCACCTTGAGAATTGTCAGCCGTAAAGGGTCTCTCTGTACAATAAATTATTAGCCACTAAGAAACACAAGATCTGCGAGGCTCGAAGTTCACCCTGTAATTTTATCCATCGAGTAGCTGAGCCTCACAGACCAGCTGTTCTTAAACAGCACAAGGGTGACCTTACCCTTGCTATTGAGGGAGTGCAGCGAAGGTTCACCAGACTGATTCCCGGGATGGTTTAAGAAGAAGAAAAATATTCTGCTGTTTCCACTCCTGATCATTATTTAGGGCATCCTGAAGGTTGTGATGGTGAATAAGGACAGGATTGGATTTAACAAATATTGTAATGCTACAACAGGAGCCATACAGCAGGGAGGGGAGAAAATTGGCGTGTAAATGAAAAACTTCCACACTGCCAAACATGGTGAATACAGAAGACAGACTGACACTCTGCATCGGGGTCCCACCTGTCCCAAGTCAGCAATGGAGCATAGAAAATAGGTGCAGGAGTAGGCCATTCGGCCCTTCGAGCCTGCACCACCATTCAATAAGATCATGGCTGATCATTCACCTCAGTACCCCTTTCCTGCTTTCTCTCCACATTCCTTTAGCCGTAAGAGCCATATCTAACTCCCTCTTGAATATAGCCAATGAACTGGCATCAACAACTCTCTGCGGCAGGGAATTCCACAGGTTAACAACTCTGAGTGAAGAAGTTTCTCTTCATCTCAGTCCTAAATGGCTTACCCCTTATCCTTAGACTGTGACCCCTGGTTCTGGACTTCCCCAACATCGGGAACATTCTTCCCGCATCTAACCTGTCCAGTCCCGTCAGAATTTTATATGTTTCTGAGATCCCCTCTCATTCATCTAAACTCCAGTGAATACAGGCCCAGTCAATCCAGTCTCTCCTCATATGTCAGTCCTGCCATCCCGGGAATCAGTCTGGTGAACCTTCGCTGCACTCCCTCAATAGCAAGAACGTCCTTCCTCAGGTTAGGAGACCAACACTGAACACAATATTCCAGGTGAGGCCTCATCAAGGCCCTGTATAACTGCAGTAAGACTTCCCTGCTCCTATACTCAAATCCCCTAGCTATGAAGGTCAACATGCCATTTGCTGCCTTCACTGCCTGCTGCACCCACATGCCAACCTTCAATGACTGATGAACCATGTGACACCCAGGTCTCATTGCACCTCCCCTTTTCCTAATCTGCCGCCATTCAGATAATAGTCTGTCTTTGCATTTTTGCCCCCAAAGTGGATAACCTCACATTTATCCACATTATACTGCATCTGCCATGCATTTGCCCACTCACCTAACCTGTCCAAGTCACCCTGCAGTCTCTTAGCATCCTCCTCACAGCTCACACCACCACCCAGCTTAGTGTCATCTGCAAACTTGGAGATATTACACTCAATTCCCTCATCTAAATCATTGATGTATATTGTAAATAGCTGGGGTCCCAGCACTGAGCCCTGCGGCACCCCACTAGTCACTGCCTGCCATTCTGAAAAGAACCCGTTAATCCCAACTCTCAGCTTCCTGTCTGCCAACCAGTTCTCTATCCACGTCAATACATTACCCCCAATACCATGTGCTTTAATTTTGCGCACTAATCTCTTGTGTGGGACCTTGTCAAAAGCCTTTTGAAAGTCCAAATACACCACATCCACTGGTTCTCCCAGGTCCACTCAACTAGTTACATCTTCCAAAAAAACTCCAGAAGATTTGTCAAGCCTGATTTCCCTTTCATAAATCCATGCTGACTTGGACCGATCCTGTCACTGCTTTCCAAATGCGCTGCCATTTCATCTTTAATAATTGATTCCAACAGGCAGATAGGGAGTGGGCAGCATGGCTACAATTCTGAGGATTGCTGCGCTGCTGCATCATGATAAATTCATTGAAAGGCTCACCAATGTTATTAAGCAATGCTTCCATATGATGAGTAAAGGGCAAAAGCTGGATTTGAAAAGCATATTTTGAAAAGAAACTTGGTATCTCTACCCAAGATTTCCAGCCTGTTGTCAGTTAGTGACCCATGTCTAACAGTATGAACTGGGTGGTTCAACACTATTGAGCTGTGGTTTCAAATGCTGAGCCTGAGCTCGGGCCCCAAGTGTCAACATAAGCAGAGCAATAACTTGGGCTTTACAGAGAGTTGTTGAGGGGAATAGAATTACGTAGTATATACTATACAGAAACAGACCATTTGGCCCAACCAATCCATGTCGGCGTTTATGCTCCACTCGAGCCTCCTCCCCTCTTTCCTCATCTAATTATCAGCATAACCCTGTATTCCCTTCTCCCTCTTATGCTTGTCTAGCCTCCCCTTAAATGCAGTTAGACTATTTACCTCAACCACTCCCCGTGGTAGCGAGTTCCACATTCTCACCACCCCCTGGGTAAATAAGTTTCTTCTGAATTCCCTATTTGATTTCTTGGTGGCTATCTTATATTGATGGCCTCTAGTTATGCTCTTCGCTACAGTGGAAACATTATCAAAACCTTTCATTATTTTAAAGCCCTCTATTAAGTCACCCCTCAGTCTTCTCTTTTGAAAAGAAAGAGACTCTGCCTGTTCATCCTTTCCTGACTGGTATACTCTTGCATTTCTGGTGTATCCTTGTAAATCTTCTCTGCACCCTCTCCAGTGCCTCTATCCTTTTTGTAATATGCCAACCAGAATTGTGCGCAGTACTCAAGTGTGATCTAACCAAGGTTCAATACAAGTTTAGCCTAACTTTGCTACTTTTCAATTCTATCCCTCCAGAAATAAGCCCTCGTGCTTGTTTTTTTTTAACGGCCTTGTTAACCTGTGTCGCTCCTTTTAGCGATTTGTGTATTTGTACGCCGAGATCCCTTTACTACTCTACTCCACCCAGACTCTCACCCTCCAACTAATAAGTTACCTCCTTATGCTTCCAACCAAAATGTAATACCTCACATTTATCTGTGTTGAACTTAATTTGCCAATTATATACCCATTCTGCAAGTTTAATAATGTCCTCTTCCGTCTCTTTTCCCTCCACCCCCCCCCCCCCCCCCCCATTTAGTGTCATCTGCAAATTCAGAAATTGTATTTTTGATTAGAGCGAAATAACTTGCTTTCATATAACTTCTTTTTGTATCTGGAGCAGCCATACCCTTCACAGCCAATGAATTCCTGTTTTGAAGCACAGTCACTGTTATATTAGGCAAATGTGGGAGCTAATGTGCGTATACAGTGAGGTCTCCAAACCAGCAAATGAGACAAATGGTCACTTAAACTGTCTTTGGTTGAGAGGAATGTTTGCCAAAACAGGGGCGCTCTCAGTTCCTCCTTTTACAAAAAAGTGCCATGGGATATTTTCTGTCTGCAAGAACAGGCATATGGGCCCCTCTGTCTACTCATCTGAAATATAACACTTCTGACAATAACTCCCTCAGTGCTGCCCTCCTAAATCAGCCTTGGTTTATGTGCTCAATGCACTGGAGTGTGGCTTGAACCCACAACCTTCTGACTTAGAGGGCGCATGCTATCAAACTGGGAAGAACTGTTTGGTGCAACATTGAAAAAATAAATGTTGCAATTAATGAAAAGATGTTTGAGCACAAACTTAAAAATCTGATTGCAAAAATGAACAGGAAGCCTGTATTAGTCTAGGTTTTCTACACCAGGGTCTTTCTTAACCACTTGCCTGCTTCATGCACGACAAACATGTACCCACTTGTCTAGTGTTGCCCAATAACTGTTGGAGACGCTTACACTGAAGTGTGATGAGAGAAAATGCCTGGTAACATTGAAATACCACAGTCTGTGTTAAATGCAGCTTGCATCTCTTGCTGTAACATATTTCCATCTGCACCAGGCTGCCTTGGGTAGTGCAATGATCTTATCGGGCGTGTTGTGCACTAAGCCGACCTCCCTCCACTCGCTCTTGTGCTGGATTTCCTGTTTTGACGCGGGTTATTTTACTATAGTGATAGGCAAGTTATGTACATTTGAAGCACTTTGGCAATTGTCAACACGTGAAAAAATGACAGCAGCTTTTTAAAAATCTTGTAACTTCTGAAAATGTGGTTCCTAATCAAAGCTACGCAACATCTGAATATCCTCAGTTTGAGCAATTTTTGGATGCAAAACTAATTCTGAAAACTAGTAAACCATATTATTTTGCTTTCTATTTTTGTCTTTTCCTCTGTCAAAACCGTCCACTATTCTAGGGCAAAGTTCCCTCTTTTTTAATGCCTTTAAATTGCTGCATGGCCCATTCAAAATGTGTGCATGCGCACTGTTTACAATGTAAAACCTGGTGAGAGGCCTGCACAGGACCTCACAGGCACTGCACATCCACTTGGCTTTGAGGAAACATTGCTCTCTGAGTCCCCATGGTAAAGACTTCCCTCTCCTCGGGTACTGTTTCCCACCCCCCCCCCCCCACCTTTGAAAACTGCTGTCATCACTGCCACCCCTCCCCCCCCGCCCCCCTCTTTCTATTTGCTGCCACATCCCTTTCCTCTCAAGGTTCTTAAATATTTTGTCACATCCCAGCTCTGCCCATCTCTCCCACAGTTCCATGTTTGAATTCCTCCAATTCTTCTCCCGCATCACCAATTGGCCTCAACCAAAGTTACATGAAGTTCTGTGACTATAACTAAGGTGGACTCTCACTCCAAGCTTTGCTGCCTTTCACACGGTTGAACACACCATCTTCCCCCAACACCCCTCCCGTTACCAGTTCCAAAAGGGCTGCCCTGGTTTGGCTCTGCTCTTGCCTATCCGATTGTAGTACCCTAATTAATATTTATTGCTGAAAATTTGTGGATTTTTTCAGTAACTTTAACAACCACAGTTTTCCTTTACGTCCTTGCATGCTCTTTAAGATGACTCTAGACCATCCGCCAGTTGAGTGACATGGTCCTCGTTTCCTCTGGATTTTTGAGAGCCACCCTCCCCCACTGAAAAGCTGCTCAAATTTCACCATAACCAGGTTACCAGTACACGTGGGGTCTGCCTGTCAATAGACGTTTCTCAGTTCTCACTGAGACATTGGGCTGAAAATTTCGGCCTCGCTAAGTCCGCACGGACCCGCGGGGCCTCACAATAGCCGGTTTCGGGGTGCAATGTGCAAGCGCTGAAAACCAGCTTTTCCAATCTCTCGACAGATTCTCCGCATCCCCGGGAGAAGGACATTCGTGCGGGAGAGATTGGGCTATTTGCCCAACTCTTGCCCAGCGAATGTCCTTCAAATGCTTGCGCCTGGTAAAATATAAAAAATAAAATGTAAACACTCA
Organism: Pristiophorus japonicus; assembly: GCF_044704955.1. Lineage (NCBI taxonomy): Eukaryota > Metazoa > Chordata > Chondrichthyes > Pristiophoridae > Pristiophorus > Pristiophorus japonicus. The sequence goes on along the minus strand of NC_091993.1, from coordinate 76,094,754 downwards.
TTTTTATATTTAAAAACCCTTTCCATTAAGGTGAGTTTATTTTTCAGCACTTTAAAACACATTTTTTTTAAATTCCCAAAAATAGATACTTTTTTCTAACATTTAGGGCCCAAGTTTCCACAAGAAAAAAAACGGGCGCCCCTCCGAACTGGGCGCCCGTTTTTCGCGCCACAAAGTGCGCCTAAAAAAAATCCTCGGTATTCTCCACCTACTTGCAGGTCCTCTGGCCCTCGTCGCAGCCAGCACGAGCTGTAGGGGGCGGAGCCAGGTCCCTGCGCTGAAAACAGTGCCGGGACCTCTTCACATGCGCGCTACAGTGGGCACGCAAGTGCAGTAGCTCCAGGCGCCGAACTGTGTGGGAGGGGCCCGAAGCACGCAGCCCCTAGCCCTGGCTGAATGGCCTCACTGGGGCTGCGTGAATAAGGCTCCTCCCACGGCCAGCTCCTGCTCCCCCCCCCCCCCCCCCCCCGACCAGACCCGACACCCGCTCCCCCCTGCCTCCCGACCAGACCCGACACCCGCGGCCCCCCCCCCCCCCTCCCCCCCCGAGATTGACCCGACCGACCCACGCTCCTGTTCCCGCTCCCCGCCCCCCCCGACTGGACCCGACCCGACCCGCGCTCCTGTTCCTGCTCCCTGCCCCCCCGACTGGACCCATCCCTCCCCCCCTCCCCCCCTCCCCCCCCCCCCCCCCCCCACTGGACCCGACCCGACTCCCGCTCCCGGACTAGATCTGACCTGACCCCTCCCCCTCGCTCTCTCTCTCTCTCTCTCCATCCCCCCCTCTCTCTCCTTTTTCCCCCCCCCCCCCACCCGACCCGAACCGACCCAACCCAACGCCACCTACCTGTAAATCTGGTGCTGGAGACGGGCCCTGACACAAGTCTCGGGCCGGCCCGTTCAGCCTTCGGTCCCGAAAGGCCTGCCTGAAGCACTTTCACACAGGTAGGAAGATGGTTTATTTAATCTTTTCTTTGCTTATAAATGTTTATTCAGGTTGGATTTATTTGTATAATATTTGTATAAGTATAAATAAGGATTTATTATAGAATTTAATGACTTCCCTTCCACTCCCCCACCTCGTTCTGGACGCCTAATTTGTAACCTGCGCCTGATTTTTTAATGTATAGAACAGGTTTTTTCAGTTCTACAAAAATCTTCACTTGCTCCATTCTACTTTAGTTTGGAGTACGTTTTCACTGTGGAAACTTTCAAATCAGGCGTCAGTGGCCGGACACGCCCCCTTTTGAAGAGAAAATTCTGTTCCAAAGTAGAACTGTTCTACCTGACTAGAACTGCAGAAAAAAAAATGTGGAGAATTGCGATTTCTAAGATAGTCCGTTCTCCACCAGTTGCTCCTAAAAATCAGGTGCAAATCATGTGGAAACTTGGGCCCTTAATTTCAATTCATTTTAAATGTGAGGTGTTTTATTTATTTATTATGCTGTGTTTCGGTGTTTTAGGGGTTTTTCTCATTGTACGGGCTCCAATTACTATCAAACAGCTCCCATTTTTATCAGTGAGAATACTGCATAGTGATTGGTGGTCCAAGCTCACGTGACTCCAGCTTCTCTCTACGTAGGTACCTCAAAGACAAGTACCCATACGCTGCGCAGCAAATCTAGGCCTCCGACCAGGATCTTGCGTTTCGCTGGGACTAATGGGTAGATTCGTAGATTTTTTTTTTCGGGTCGGAGGTGTTCGTATGAAGGAAACCTCTGACTATGACTTTCCCACCATTATCAACAAAAACTGCACACAACAAACTCTCTCTTTTTCCTGGTTAGCACCCTGAGAATTGTTAAATGACCATCAGTGCAGATTTCTGTTAATACCGCCACCCCCCTCCCCACTAACAATCTCAGCTCAGGAACTGCGTCCCGCCAATTCCTTTACCAGGCTATAAATTAAAATGAAAGATGACCATTTCTCCCCTTTTTTCAAATTTAAAAGAGGAAAATCCAGTCATTTTTTAAGTTGATTGTTTCAAAAACAGGACAGGCTAGATAAACCAGACTGAGCTCAATCGATTTTTGTTAGGTAAAGGTATCGAGGATGGACAAATGGAGTTGAGGTACAGATTAGCCAAAAGCTAATTGAATGGTACAGTAGGCCTGAGGGGCTGAATGACCTACTCCTGTTCATAAGAACATAAGAAATAAGAGCAGGAGTAAGCCATACGGCCCCTCGAGCCTGCTCCGTCATTCAATAAGATCATGGCTGATCTGATCATGGACTCTGCTCCAGTTCCCCGCCCGCTCCCCTTATCCCCTTATCGTTTAAGAATGTCTATTTCTGTCTTAAATTTATTCAATGTCCCAGCTTCCACAGCTCTCTGAGGCAGTGAATTCCATAGATTTACAACCCTCTGAGAAGAAATTTCTTCTCATCTGTTTTAAATGGGCGGTCCCTTTTCTAAGATCATGCCCTCTAGTTCTAGTCCCCCCATCAATGGAAACATCCTCTCTGCATCCACCTCGTCAAGTCCCCTCATAATCTTATACATTTCGATAAGATCACCTCTCATTCTTCTGAATTCTAATAAGTCAACTCCCCTCATCCCCGGGATCAATCTTGTGAACCTTCTCTGAACTGCCTACAAAGCAAGTATATTTTTTGTAAATATGGAAACCAAAACTGCACGCAGTATTCCTTTATATGTTCCTATATCAATGTTCCTAAATGGGATAGGCTGCTTAAGCATTTTCAGAACATCGTTAGAGGCAAGCAGCCTTGAACTTAAGTTTATTAACCAGTTTGGCTCACATTTGTCACTAAACTTCAGTTAAGTGTTGAATAATGTAGCAGATGTTATTGGTCCTTGTTTATGTCACAGTTCCTGGGCCCTTTAAAGATGTCAGTGTAGCGACATATTTAGGGACCAAGTCTTCTCCCTTTTTTAATTTTTGCGATAAAAACCTTATCAGTGATGTATCAAAGTCTCGCAGCATCTGTACATTGTATTTGAGATAGTTCAGGTTACTTTGCGACAGTAGTGGGCAATGAATACATTATTCATCCAAACCCCCCACAGATACCTGGGAGATCGAATTCAGTTCACATCTATTGATCTAGATTAAATTCAGTCTTGACGTTTGTGATATATTTTGCATCACTCAAAGCCCTCTGTGTGGGATGTTCTCATGTTGCACTCTTGGGATAGCTGGACAGAAAGCACGCAGGGATCAGAATGGAAGTATTGTACATGCTGGATCATATACAGCCACACCTGCACTGACCAATGGGATGTTGGAACAAACTTAAATGCCTGCATAAATCTGGAAAGGCTGGATATACACAGCAGTGGGTCAGTGTCTGCGAAGTAAAAAGATAGGCTGACATTTTGGGAATGATGAAGGGCCTTGTATCCAGGTCCCAATCCCTGTCCTGTTCCTTTCGAGCTGCACACTGTCCTGCTGGGTATTTCCTGTACGGTATATTTTCTGTTTTTGCTTCAGATTTCCAGCATCTTCAGTTTTGATTCTATTTATCTCCAATGGGCTGTATTCTGCACCGTAAATTGAACTCTGCATAAAAACAGAGACCACCGCCTTCAATTTTGTTCCTGACCCCCATTTCACAGTGGGATCCATATAAAAAGACTGTAAATTGTCAATGCAAATTTAAGCTGATGAGAGCCTGTAGAAATAGGGCGGTTAATTTTCACCTTCAGTTCTTGGGCAGTACACTGGCGGGGTGGGATTGCGGCCCATTACAGACCCTGCCCGATATTCATCCCATTGAAATCTAACCTGGTCGGATTCTAGAACAACGGCTTAGCCACTTCACCAGTTTACTGTAGAAGTGGTGAAGGTGCCACCTCGCCATGGAAACCATTTTGTGTTGGGTACCTGATACGGACCTATTTCTGATACTGGCACTCCCTGCACAATAGTCAAATTTTAACACCTGCATCCTGGACTTTGAAGCCATTTGTTAAAAGGCAGGGTTTAAATCTGCATTGTTTAACATTTATAGAGTAATGGAAATGAGGCAGGTGGAGCTTTCATCTGCGTAACCACTTCATGAGCACAGGCCTCATTTACATGTAGGTGATAATGGATGTATTTAGAATTTAATCTGCGGTGTTTTGATAAAATACTGAATATCTGCCCTAATGAATAGTGCGAGTCTGCAGTAACGTCGAGCATCTGTACGATCAACGGTTACCATTGGCTGATTCACAGTCGTTCTACCGATGAGCTCTTCCTCATCTAACTGACAAATAAATGTGTTCTCAGAACTATGTAAAAGAGTGCTTTTTCCATGCTTTGTGAATGAACTGCAATATGACACAAACCCAGTACTATTCTCTACTTTAGTCCAATTTAATACCTGCTGAATTACTGGAGGGGTGCAGAGGACCAGAGTGATGTACACGGGGGTGAAAGATGTTACTTATGGTGTGCGAGCGGCAAACCAAGATGTACGCCCATTCCAACAGACTGTTGAGTGAATGCCAGCATGATTCGGATACATGCATAGGCTGGGGGAAGAAAATATCAGTGGAACAGGGCTGCTATTTTATATATTACCATTGTCAAATCCTCCACCATCAACATCGTGGGGGGTCACCATTGACCAAAAACTTAACTGGACCAGCCACATAAATACTGTGGCTACAAGAGAAGGTCAAAGGCTGGGTATTCTGCGGCGAGTGTCTCCCCTCCTGACTCCCCAAAGCCTTTCCACCATCTACAAGGCACAAGTCAGGAGTGTGATGGAATACTCTCCACTTGCCTGGATGAGTGCAGCTCCAACAACACTCAAGAAGCTCGGCACCTGGGCAGGACCGGAACCAATGTCCTAGGGGGAGTGTTTGCTAGTGCTGTTGGGGAGGATTTAAACTAATATGGCAGGGGGATGGGAACCAATGCAGGGAGACAGAGGGAAACAAAAAGGAGGCAAAAGCAAAAGACAGAAAGGAGATGAGGAAAAGTGGAGGGCAGAGAAACCCAAGGCAAAGAACAAAAAGGGCCATTGTACAGCAAAATTCTAAAAGGACAAAGGGTGTTTAAAAAAACAAGCCTGAAGGCTTTGTGTCTTAATGCAAGGAGTATCCGCAATAAGGTGGATGAATTAACTGTGCAAATAGATGTTAACAAATATGATGTGATTGGGATTACGGAGACGTGGCTCCAGGATGATCAGGGCTGGGAACTCAACATCCAGGGGTATTCAACATTCAGGAAAGATAGAATAAAAGGAAAAGGAGGTGGGGTAGCATTGCTGGTTAAGGAGCAAATTAAGGCAATAGTTCGGAAGGACATTAGCTTGGATGATGTGGAATCTATATGGGTAGAGCTGCAGAATACCAAAGGGCAAAAAACGTTAGTGGGAGTTGTGTACAGACCTCCAAACAGTAGTGATGTTGGGGAGGGCATCAAACATGAAATTAGGGGTGTGTGCAATAAAGGTGCAGCAGTTATAATGGGTGACTTTAATATGCACATAGATTGGGTTAACCAAACTGGAAGCAATACGGTGGAGGAGGATTTCCTGGAGTGCATAAGGGATGGTTTTTTGGACCAATATGTCGAGGAACCAACTAGGGGGGAGGCCATCTTAGACTGGGTGTTGTGTAATGAGAGAGGATTAATTAGCAATCTCGTTGTGCGAGGCCCCTTGGGGAAGAGTGACCATAATATGGTGGAATTCTGCATTAGGATGGAGAATGAAACAGTTAATTCAGAGACCATGGTCCAGAACTTAAAGAAGGGTAACTTTGAAGGTATGAGGCGTGAATTGGCTAGGATAGATTGGCGAATGATACTGAAGGGGTTGACTGGATGGGCAATGGCAGACATTTAGAGACTGCATGGAGGAACTACAACAATTGTACATTCCTGTCTGGCGTAAAAATAAAAAAGGGAAGGTGGCTCAACCGTGGCTATCAAGGGAAATCAGGGATAGTATTAAAGCCAAGGAAGTGGCATACAAATTGGCCAGAAATAGCAGCGAACCCGGGGACTGGGAGAAATTTAGAACTCAGCAGAGGAGGACAAAGGGTTTGATTCGGGCAGTGAAAATGGAGTACGAGAAGAAGCTTGCAGGGAACATTAAGACGGATTGCAAAAGTTTCTATAGATATGTAAAGAGAAAAAGGTTAGTAAAGACAAACGTAGGTCCCCTGCAGTCAGAATCAGGGGAAGTCATAACGGGGAACAAAGAAATGGCGGACCAATTGAACAAGTACTTTGGTTCGGTATTCACTGAGGAGGACACAAACAACCTTCCGGATATAAAAGGAGTCGGAGGGTCTAGTAAGGAGGAGGAACTGAGGGAAATCCTTATTAGTCGGGAAATTGTGTTGGTGAAATTGATGGGATTGAAGGCCGATAAATCCCCAGGGCCTGATGGACTGCATTCCAGAGTACTTAAGGAGGTGGCCTTGGAAATAGTGGATGCATTGACAGTCATTTTCCAACATTCCATTGACTCTGGATCAGTTCCTATGGAGTGGAGGGTAGCCAATGTAACCCCACTTTTTAAAAAAGGAGGGAGAGAGAAAACAGGGAATTATAGACCGGTCAGCCTGACATCGGTAGTGGGTAAAATGATGGAATCAATTATTAAGGATGTCATAGCAGTGCATTTGGAAAGAGGTGATATGATAGGTCCAAGTCAGCATGGATTTGTGAAAGGGAAATCATGCTTGACCAATCTTCTGGAATTTTTTGAGGATGTTTTCAGTAGAGTGGACAAGGGAGAACCAGTTGATGTGGTATATTTGGACTTTCAGAAGGCTTTCGACAAGGTCCCACACAAGAGATTAATGTGCAAAGTTAAAGCACATGGGATTGGGGGCAGTGTGCTGACATGGATTGAGAACTGGTTGTCAGACAGGAACCAAAGAGTAGGAGTAAATGGGGACTTTTCAGAATGGCAGGCAGTGACTAGTGGGGTACCGCAAGGTTCTGTGCTGGGGCCCCAGCTGTTTACACTGTACATTAATGATTTAGACGAGGGGATTAAATGTAGTATCTCCAAGTTTGCGGATGACACTAAGTTGGGTGGCAGTGTGAGCTGCGAGGAGGATGCTATGAGGCTGCAGAGTGACTTGGATAGGTAGGTGAGTGGGCAAATGCATGGCAGATGAAGTATAATGTGGATAAATGTGAGGTTATCCACTTTGGTGGTAAAAACAGAGAGACAGACTATTATCTGAATGGTGACACATTAGGAAAAGGGGAGGTGCAAAGAGACCTGGGTGTCATGGTACATCAGTCATTGAAGGTTGGCATGCAGGTACAGCAGGCGGTTAAGAAAGCAAATGGCATGTTGGCCTTCATAGCGAGGGCATTTGAGTACAGGGGCAGGGAGGTGTTGCTACAGTTGTACAGGGCCTTGGTGAGGCCACACCTGGAGTATTGTGTACAGTTTTGGTCTCCTAACCTGAGGAAGGACATTCTTGTATTTGAGGGAGTGCAGCGAAGGTTCACCAGACTGATTCCCGGGATGGCGGGACTGACCTATTAAGAAAGACTGGATCAACTGGGCTTGTATTCACTGGAGTTCAGAAGAATGAGAGGGGACCTCATAGAAACGTTTAAAATTCTGATGGGTTTAGACAGGTTAGATGCAGGAAGAATGTTTTTAATGTTGGGGAAGTCCAGAACCAGGGGACACAGTCTAAGGATAAGGGGTAAGCCATTTAGGACCGAGATGAGGAGGAATTTCTTCACCCAGAGAGTGGTGAACCTGTGGAATTCTCTACCACAGAAAGTTGTTGAGGCCAATTCACTAAATATATTCAAAAAGGAGTTAGATGAAGTCCTTACTACTAGGGGGATCAAGGGGTATGGTGAGAAAGCAGGAATGGGGTACTGAAGTTGCATGTTCAGCCATGAACTCATTGAATGGCGGTGCAGGCTAGAAGGGCCGAATGGCCTCCTCCTGCACCTATTTTCTATGTTTTTAGGACAGAGCAGCCCACTTGATTTGCACCCTATCCATCACCTTAAACATTCACTCCCTCCAGCACCGGCACACCGTGGCTGCTGTGTGTACCATCTATAAGATGCACTGCAGCAACTCACCAAGGCTTCTTCGACCGCACCTCCCCAACCCACGACCACTACCCCCTAAAAGGAAGCAGGCGCGTGGGAACACCATAACCTCCCCTCCAAGTCCCATACCATCCCGACTTGGAAATATATCGCCGTTCCTTAATCGTCACTGGGTCAAAATCCTCGACCTCCCGAACAGCACTGTGGGAATACCTTCACCACAAGGACTGCAGCAGTTCAAGAAGGCAGCTCACCACCACTTTCTGAAGCGTGCTTCGGGATGGGCAATAAATGTTGGTCTTGCCAGTGACGCCCACAACCCAAAATGATTTTTTTTTTTAAATACCCATTCTTCTAAAGGATGGGATACAATTCCATCAATGCTCACGGCACTCCAGCTCCTCGCCCAAAGGGGATTCACCATGTGTGATGCTCGATAGTGAACATGGCAGTTTGCTCAACTGGAGATGGCATCACAGATGAGCCCCGTCCTTTCCGCATTTTCCAGCAGTGGTCACCGTATTGTGGTTGAGAGGAGGTAACCCGGACAACTTTACCCGTCCCTGGGCCAGTGTTGATGCCAATTGTTGCACACCCCTCTTCACCACCCCACCCACCTTTGTTGACACCTAAGAAGACTCCAATGTGGTAGCAAAATGGAACTGGATCTCTTGTATAGGCCAATTTGCACAAAAACCTGAGAAATGCTTTCATGCAAATTAAGAAGAAGGATTAGGAAAAGCAAACACAAAGGACCAATGCTCCTGGGTTCCCCTTGCAGGTGGGGAGAAAACAATGGCTTCCTCTTTCAGAAATGTTCAGTGAGGCATACAGATAAACACCTGTGGTGGAACCTGAGAGAGTGTCCTCATTACAGTGAGGTTTATACGATGACAGTTTGTGAACAGAGTCAGGCTAACCCCTGCCCACTAATCCCTCACATGAGCCGGTCTACAGGTTTGCAGTGGCTTGCGTTATCTGAACCATCTGGGCTTCCTGTTCTATCACATAAACTTGCTGCGAAAGGTATTTACATCACAAAAGCAGCATGTGGTTCATCTTGTTTGCCCGATACATGACATTAGTGTTTGGGCTTGTTGAACAAAAGCATCTCATAATTTTAAAGAGACATTAAAACACACGAAAGCTACTGTTGAAACCTGTCGACGCTCCAATAATGAAAGATCTTCCACCACATGTGGTGTATTTGGATTTCCAGAAGACATTCGATAAGGTGCTACATAAAAGGTTACAACACTAGATAAAAGTTCATGGGGTTGGGGGTAATATATTAGCATGGATAGAGGATTGACTAACTAACAGAATAAATGGGTCATTTTCCGGTTAGCAAACAGTAACTAGTGGGGTGCCATAGGGATCGGTGCTGGGGCCTCAACTATTTACAATCTATATTAATGACTTGGATAAAAGGACCGAGTGTAATGTAACCAAGTTTGCTGATGATACAAAGATGGGTGGGAAAGCAAATTGTGAGGAGGACACAAGAAATCTGCAAAGGGATATAGACAGGCTAAGTGAGTGGGCAAAAATTTGGCAGATGGAGTATAATGTGGGAAAATGTGAGGTTATCCACTTTGGCAAAAATAATAGAAAAGCAAATTATAATTTAAATGGTGAAAAATTGCAAAGTGCTGCAGTACAGAGGGACCTGGGGGTCCTTGAGAATGAAACACAAAAAGTTAGTATGCAGGTACAGCAAATAATCAGGAAGGCAAATGGAATGTTGGCCTTTATTGCAAGGGGGATGGAGTATAAAAGCAGAGAAACATAGAAAATAGGTGCAGGAGTAGGCCATTTGGCCCTTCGAGCCTGCACTGCCATTCAATGAGTTCATGGCTGAACATGCAAGTTCAGTACCCAATTCCTGCTTTCTCGCCATACCCCTTGATCCCCCTAGTAGTAAGAACTACATCTAACTCTTTTTTGAATATATTTGGTGAATTGGTCTCAACAACTTCCTGTGGTAGAGAATTCCACAGGTTCACCACTCTCTGGGTGAAAAAGTTTCTCCTCATCTCGGTCCTAAATGGCTTACCCCTTATCATTAGACTGTGACCCCTGGTTCTGGACTTCCCCAACATTGGGAACATTCTTCCTGCATCTTACCTGTCTAAACCCGTCAGATTTTTAAACGTTTCGAAGAGATCCCCTCTCATTCTTCTGAACTCCAGTGAATACAAGTCCAGTTGATCCAGTCTTTCTTGATATGTCAGTCCCGCCATCCCGGGAATCAGTCCTGCTGCAACTGTACAGGGTATTGGTGAGGCCACATCTAGAGTACTGCGTACAGTTTTGGTTTCTGTATTTAAGGAAAAATATGCTTGCATTGGAGGCTGTTCAGAGAAGGTTCACAAGGTTGATTCCGGAGATGAGGGGAGTGACTTACGAAGATAGGTTGAGTAGGTTGGGCCTATACTCATTGGAGTTCAGAAGAATGAGAGGTGATTTAATCGAAACATACAAGATAATGAGGCGGGTCGACAAGGTGGTTGCAGAGAGGATATTTCCACTCATAGGGGAAAACTAAAACTTAGGGGACATAGTCTCAGAATAAGGGGCCGCCCATTTAAAACTGAGATGAGGAGGAATTTCTTCTCTGAGGTTTGTAAATTTATGGAATTCTCTGCCCCAGAGAGCTGTGGAGGCTGGGTAATTGAATATATTTAAGGCGGAGATCGACAGATTTTTGAGCGATAAGGGAATAAAGGGTTTTGGGGAGCGGGCAGGGAAGTGGAGTTAAGTCCATGGTCAGATCAGCCATGATCTTATTAAATGGCAGAGCAGGCTCAAGGGGCCAAATGGCCTATTCCTGCTCCTGTTTCCTATTTCTTATGTTCAACCTAAATTAATAGTACAGTATATCAATTCTTTTATTCATCCTTGGAATGTGGGCTAGGCCAATATTTGTTGCCCATCCCTAGTTTCTAGAAGGTGGTAGTGAACTGCCTTCTTGAACCGCTGCAGTCCGTGGGGTGAAGGTAATCCCACAATGCTGTTGGTGAGCTCCAGGATTTTGACCCAGCAGCAATAAAGGAATGGTGATACATGTCCAATTCGGGACGATATGTGATTTTGAGGGGAACTTGGAGGTGACGGTGTTCCTGTTCACCTATTGCGCTTGTCCCAGGTGATAGAGGTGCTACTGAAGAAGAATCACTCACAGGATACTGTGAGAACAGGCAGGTTTTGTACATCCACATGTTTCACAGTTCTAGAAAAAGGCAGATGGCAATTGTGGCTGAGATAAATGACCTGTTTTTGCTGCCTCCACTCCTGAGGGTGCTGTCCCCTACTGGGCAACAGTCGGTTGCAGCCCTCCAGTACCTCACTCAAGTGATCAATCTGTGATGTGAGCCTTGACAGTGAGTTGTTGGCAGATGACTCACCCTAATCTGCAGCCTCTACCACCTAGAAGGACAAGGGCAGCAGGCACATGGGAGCATCACGATTTCCCAGTTTCCTTCCAAGTCACACACCATCCTGGAACTCCCTAACAGCACTGTGGGAGTATCTTCACCACACGGACTACAGCGGTTCAAGAAGGCAGCTCACCACCACCTTCTCAAGGGCAACTAGGGATGGGCAATAAATGCTGGCCTTGCATCACCCACATCCCATGAATGAATTTTTAAAAATGAATGCCAAACTCCGTCCTGCCCTCACCTGTTGTGTATACAGTCACTTTCCAGCGGGAGCCATTTGATGACGATCAGGAATGGAAATCCTGACTGATTGTATCTCTTCCTCAGCTCCGGCTGTGATCAGCTAACTCGGCATGGATTGTGAATCCAACCTGAGACCCTCCGTTCTTTACGATGTAGTATCGCAGCTCAGAGCCAGCTTGTTTTTCAAAGCATTTGTGCATCACGTCACCGAGCGCGTTCCAGCATCACCGAGGGATTGAAGCTCTTTGGCCGTTTGCAAGCGGTTCCCAGGTCACCGTGATACATTGCAGAATGCAGACTGCAGGTTACTCGCAGGTACAAACACTAAGATACTTGCACAACAGTGTGCATGTCGGTGGTGTCACTCATTGTTCGGGCTGCAGCCAATCCTTGATAGTGGTCTAGGGTTGGGCAGGAAGGATGTGGGCTGCTGGGTTCAGAGGGCAGTACATGGTCCTCAGCAGATACTGCTGTGGCCCACGCCGACAGACCAGTTTCAAGCCAGGATTTTCCTGATGATCAGGCCCAATGAGAACATGAAGATAAATAATACTGAGATATTATTAAATAGTTCTCTTGTGTTGAGAAATAGCTAACACAGCGCTGCCAACACTGGGCAAATTCCTGGAGTGAGGTTTTCAGTCGAGCTATATACCTGACTCATTGCCTCGTGACAAGATCATCAATGTGGATAAAGGTGGGAAATTGCCAGACGCAGGACAGGGGCCTGGTCTGTCTGCTTGAATGCAAGCTCTCTGTTACCATGGATACAGCCCACTCTGAGTCTCTGATGTTCAGTTATTGTTCGAGTGACTGAGAGTTGGGGTATGTATTTATGGAGAGCTGGTTTAACAATAGCAGCAAGCAATGAAAGCACAGCTCCCACTGACACCATGCAGTGAAGTGGTGTGGGTTTAAAGCGCCAATTAACACTCTACTTCTCTTCCCCTTCTCCTGCTTTTCTCTTTTTCCTCTCTTTCTGTTTCTTTCTCGCTCAGCTGTCTCAGCAGTACACCCGACTGCAGGATTTGTGATTTTCTCTTTGTTTTGCTATGGAGGCAGTACTACCCCAGCATCCATATCACTAGTGAAAACTACTAAATCCATAGGCCGAGAGATTCGTGAACGCCACAAAAACTGGCGGTGCCACTGCAGCCGAGTGGCAACGACCGCCGAAAATGGCGGCACTGCCTGGACCAAAGAATTGGTGCTGGAGACTAATTAACATAAGCCCAGCGCTAAACTCAGTGTGCAATGCCGTCCTGGAGGTGTTGGTCCCAGCAAGAGGCTCCAATGTTGCATAGCCATAGTGTCATTGCAGCAAGAACAGCCTGCTCTGGGAACGAGGCTGTTATTTCAGAAAGCAGTGTCAGTCTCTTAAAGGGGAACTGCCTTCTGAAATGAAAAACAATAAAAATTTGTGTAAAAATAGGCAGTTTTTATCCCTTCTGAAAAAAAATTAACATTAAAAAGAATTCCCAAATGGGAGTCTTCAGCTCTTAAAGCTGAATTCCCTTCCGCACCTAAAAAAAAGTGGAAAAAGTGCTTCAGCACTAACACAAATGGCTCAACAAGCCAAGGAAGGGGCACCCAGGGTCTCGCACGCAACACTCCAGCTTTGTGCAGGGGATCAACTCTACAAGAGTGGTCCTTTACCCATGGGGCCTGGAGGCCCTCCTGAAAGAATGCCATGGGCCCACATCACCGAGGCCATCACCCCCACCACCCGGTGCCCAAAGAAGCTTCAGGAACTCAGACCAGTGGTAAAGGTCATTAAATGCATTTTCAAAAGCCGTCTCCTACCAACTGCACCATTAGCCCCACACACTTCTCAATGCATGGGTCCCCGCTCCCCTCCCCACCCCGCCCCAATCACTCACCTACCAACAATCTGTACCAAACACGAGGCACACCTCCCATTCCTAGCTTCATCTCACCCCCTTGAAGGAGACGGTGCACGCCATTCTTGGCAGGGGTCTGGCTGAGCCCTTGGTCAGCGGCGGGGCTGAAAGGATACAAGATGTTGGTTAGCTCATACGTTATCCTCCTTCTCGCATCCACCTCTTGCTTTCCCGTCCTCCCATCACCACAGCTCATCCTTGTGCCTTCCTTATTTCACACACCCAAGAAATGCAGCCTGCCCAACCAGTGGTTGTCCAAGAAGAGGGAGAAGAGGAGAAGGTGGGAGGGAGAGAAGAGGAGGAAGAGAAGATGGAAGAAGGAGGAGGGAGAAGGGGAAGAGGAGGAGGGTGGGAGGAGGAGGAGGAAGAAAAACACTCACTTGATTTCACACTCCCAGTCACCAGCGCCTCAAGGTCAACCAGCAAGGCCATCTGCAGTGTCCCCCACTGAAAGTCAGCAGCCTTCCAGCAGCCATGCTGCAGCCCCTGGGGTAGCACTGCGTGACACCAGTAGGATAGGCAAAGGCACACACAAGACAGTCAGTAAGGGAATGCACAAAGGGTGATGAGTTGAGTACTAGATGTCATATTGGATGGATAAATGTATAAAGTTAGATTGGAAAGTTTGCTATGTGGTGGCTTTTATTTTGCATTGTAGCCAAGAGGACGCTGTGATGGTCAGTAACAGAGGGAAAGGAAGATGTGGGACAAATACTGAAAGGGGAGTTCGGGTTTTGGTCACTGGTATCGCAGGCAGATGGTTTGACTCCATATATTCCGGCCAGAAAGGGGCTTTCTGGGTTGTCTTTTGCGTCTTCCTCTTCTGAGTCTTCCTCTTCCTTCTGCGAGTGGATGCTGTAAATCTGAAAATACTGAAAATACTCAGCAGGTCAGGCAGCACCTCGACCTCAACCATGAACTCTGTTTCTCTCTCCATGGATACTGTCTAACCTGCTGAGTATTTCCAGCATTTTCTGTTTTCTCAGAGGCCTTCCTTTATCATCTGAGGCCTTGCAAGCATCCAGCTGTACTCCCTGCCCATTTAAAAAGTCTTTTAACATGTATTGCACCAAGCCACTACTTAAATAAAAAAAATTTTAAAACCAGTCCGAAAGCTTAAATGCAAACTTACCTGAAAGATGCGTGTGTCCCTTTAAGAGGCGCTGACAGTGTCTCTGTCAGTCTGCTGAGCGCTGGGTTTTCAGGGTGAACTTAGGTCCCAGCGCCGAACTCAGCGCTAAGGTCAGAGTTCACTGAGGTGGGATGTTAAGGTGCCGTTGCACGCGTCACCCTCTCTTCATTTACATCTCCAGGGTCAGCGCTAAGGCCCTCATCAAAATGGCGGCCGCTGAGTCCCACGCAAGAGAAAGGTGCTAGAGTGGTGGTCACCATTTTACGCTATGATTCCAGCGAGAACAGGTGGCGGTAAGGTAAAGAATTTCTAGGCCAGAGTGTTTGTGCTGTGTTTCAGTTGGTGAATTGACTGCGAAGACATTAACAGTCAATCTTGTGCCCAAGTGACATTCACATGTAGCCACTGGGGAAAGACCATAAAGGGCTTGATTTGAGAATCTAGCTGCTTCTCGATTATCTGATAAAATGTGTGCTAATATTATTGCGATCAACAAAGGCCGGATAATTCCTGTCAGATCTCAGCACTTTTCACCTATTCTTCTCATTTGACCATTTCATTTGCTAATGATGATTCAATTTGTTAGTAACCGTCAATTTATCCACTGTCATTCTGCACCAAGGGTTTAAATATTGAGGGGCTGCAAGCTAGTTTACATTGTGATGAGAGTTTTGGGGAGGTGGTGTGGGAGGGCTCCAACAGAGACCCAGTCCTTCGTGTGCCTCTCTCCCCTTTCTACCGCTCCTCGCTGCCTGCCAACAGCAGAGGCCCATGGTCCCCAGTGCTGAAAGGGGGGTACTGAGCTTTGTGACTACAGTTTTAGCTACAACCCCAGACAGCAGCTCGTGAGACCCATGAGATACCACTCTCCATTAGACCGCATCATTGTCACTGCTGAAGGCAGGACAGCCTGCAATCGATAGCACTCAGTTCTGCTAAATTGTCAGTGTGAAAGAGCCAATAGCGACTGCCCCTCCTCCCCCCCCCCGCCCCCCCGAACAGATCTTGTTACAGTAACATCAGCATCCCAGGACCATTAGCCTAATTAGAGAGCTGGTTATGACTGAGAACCTTACAATTAGGATGGAATGTATGACGGGAAAAGCTTATACTGACTGTGATGTCTAGTTTGGCTCTCCATTCGATGGCCTCCTGAGATACCGAGTGGAGAAATGAGATGCTTCCCACAACAGATCTCAGTGGGCAGAGTGATGCGATGTGTTCCATGGTCTGGGACTCAAGGCACACTTTGGGTCATCCCTCATTTTACACTTGTGGAGCAGCTGGCCGCATCGTCCTTGCCCTGTTGTGGATTCGGTTGAGCGCTGGTATAACCTCTACAGTTGTTGCACTGGCCAGGGAGGTCAGAGGTTAAATCCTCGGCCTGAGTTGAGCTAATCTCAGTTAAGCTGGCTGTAGGGGGATATTACCATTAGCCTCAGTGCCCCGGGCTAGGGACTTCTAGCTCCTGATCACCCCATCCATCCAGTGACCCCTGACACAGAATGCCCGCATGATGATTGGATGAGGGCAGGACTGGAGCAGGCGCGCACTGCCAACTAACTGCTGGCATTTCATTGTCTAAGCTCACGCACTTAGACAATTTAGCGGAACTGGGTGTCCGTAGAATTAAGGTTGCCAGCCTTCCTTCAATCTCCAGACATTCAAATTAAACTCCTGGGAGCTGCTGGGAGCAACCCGAGAGAAATATCACAGTGCATTAAAAAACATGGTGTGATTGTTTCTCATTTTCTTTGAACACTTTTGTTTATTCATAAAAATATTGGAAATGGGAGGTTGGGGAAAAATGTCTGTTTCGCTGGGTGGGAGGTCATGTGACGCAACCTCCAGGAATACTTCCACCCAGAGTTGGCAACCCTCGGTGGAACAGTATCCCAGTATGAGTCAAGTTGCAGTTGTAGTAATTTTCTAAGATCAGGACCTCAAATCTGGCACCAAGCTCATGGTCTACAGGGCTGTAGTGATACCCGCCCTCCTGCATGGCTCAGAAACGTGGACCATATACAGTAGACACCTCAAATCGCTGGAGAAATACCACCAACGATGTCTCCGCAAGATCCTGCAAATCGCCTGGGAGGACAGACGCACTAACATTAGTGTTCTCGATCAGGCCAATATCCCCAGCATCAAAGCACTGACCACACTTGACCAGCTCCATTGGGCGGCCACATTGTTCGCATGCCTGATACAAGCCTCCCAAAGCAAGCGCTCTACTCGGAACTCCTACACGGCAAGCGAGCCCCGGGTGGGCAGAGGAAATGTTTCAAGGACACCCTCAAAGCCTCCCTGATAAAGTGCAACATTCCCACTGACACCTGAAAGCCCCTGGCCAAAGACTGCCCTAAGTGGAGGAAGAGCATCCGGGAGGGCGCTGAGCACCTTGAGTCTCATCGCCGAGAGCATGCAGAAACCAAGCGCAGACAGCAGAAGGAGCGTACGGCAAACCAGGCTCCCCACCCACCCTTTCCTTCAACGACTGAATGTCCCATCTGTGACAGAGACTGTAATTCCCGTATTGGACTGTTCAGTCACCTGAGAACTCACTTTTGGATGGAAGCGATTTCGAGGGACTATCTATGATGATGATGTGAGTCAACGCCTTCAGAGAGGAGAGGGGCGGGGGGGAAACAAACAAAGGGATGGCCCAACTATGTTTCTTTCTGACGTGTTTAGCAGCCAGTCATGTCTCACGCCTGGGTGAAGATGAGATTAAAATGACCTGAGCGGTGATAAATCAGGCAGGCAAAGCCTGCACCAGCAGCTTCTAGCTGGTAAACACAGCCTGGGCCTCCTGACCTTGGGTGTGACCTCAGTTTGTTTACTGTAGTCTCCCTGACCTCCCCTCAGGTAACCGCGTCACCTATCAGCAGCTTTGCATACCTGCTGCAAATTAAGGCTGGAAACTGTGATTTGATCTTCACTGGATGTTGTAAAGACATTCAGCACACATCAGGGCACCCTGGATCAAATGGATTGACTTTCCTACGTACTTACCCACAGTGCTCACTTCAGAGGAGTCCAACTAAAGCACAGTGCAGTACAGATACTGCTTCAGAAAAATACAGTACCAATACTGTGTCCCGATTTGGGTGCCTTTTATTTTAGAAATGATGTCAATGCCATGGAGAAATTCATTATGATAATACAAGGGATGAGAGCCTTTAGTTATGAGGAGAGACTGGATAAACAGGGAATCTTTCCATTACAACAGAAAAGGTTCTGAGGAAAACACTAATACAAAAGCAAAACACTGCGGATGCTGGAATCTGAAATAAAAAATAGAAAATGCTGGAAATCTCAGCGTATCAGACAGCATCTGAGGAGAGAAAAACAGAGTTACTGTTTCAGGGCTGTAACATTTCGAAGGGTCATCGACCCGAAACGTTAACTCTGTTTTTCTCTCCACAAATGCTGTCTGACCCGCTGAGATTTCCAGCATTCTCTGTTTTTATATTAAAGGTTCTGAGGTGATGTGGTAAAGAAAGAAGCTAATTGCATGAATCTATTTTTAAACAGCCGCTGAGACAGAAGGTGATTAAAATGACAATGTGCTGAGCTTCAAAATTGTTTCCTCAAAGACTCTAAACAATAAACAATGAATGAACCTGTCTCCGTAATCGCTAAACACCTCACAACCATTGTATTGGGAGGTCTCTGGTCCTGGCCACTTGGCAGGTGTTGTCTGGGAGGGACCATCCTGTCGAGTTGTGAACAGAAGAAGGTTAGAGTCAGAGTCAGTCTGACTTTTAAACAGAAAACTGCAGAGGCAAGTTTTTGCCAGGCTCAGATGGAAAATGGTAGATGTCTAAGACTTGTTTAAGTCAAGCAAGTCAGCCCAGTGATGTCTCTGGATGGCCCACTAACTCTTGTTTACATAGCAGTATCTCTAAACTCACTCTGGCATGAAGACGGTCACTGCTGGGGGAGTCTTTCATGCCAGCTGAAAGATCTATGGGCACAATTTAACAGCCAAGGTTTAGTCAGTTGGCATTCATTCCAGCATGGGACTGGCAACAGGAACAAGACTAAAATCTGACTGTAGTTTTTAATTAGAATATAAGAAAGAAAGAACTTTACATAGCGTGTCA
Organism: Pristiophorus japonicus; assembly: GCF_044704955.1. Taxonomy (NCBI): domain Eukaryota; kingdom Metazoa; phylum Chordata; class Chondrichthyes; family Pristiophoridae; genus Pristiophorus; species Pristiophorus japonicus. The sequence continues at coordinate 76,075,917 of NC_091993.1, read as the reverse complement.
AAGCACTTTACGGCCAATGAAGTGATTTTAAAGTGTCGGCTGTTGTAATGTAGGGAACGAGCAGCAGCCAGTGTGTGCACAACACAGACTCACAAACAGCAATGATCTTTTATATCCGCCTGAAGGGGCAGACTGGGCCTCGGATTAACCTTTCATCCGAAAGACGGCACCTGCGACACTGTTGCACTCCCTCAGTAACTGCACTGGGAGTGTCAGCCTGGATTATGTGTTCAAGTCGCTGGAGTGGGACTTGAACCCACAACCTTCTGACTCAGCAATGACCCATGGCTGACACTTAATGATTACATGCCCATTTTCTCCGCAGGATTAAGAACTTTTCAAGCTCGTGTTACTAGCGATCACATGCAACTTTCCAGTGCCCAAGCATTCTCCGTATTGGTGAGGGCTGAACTGGATCCATAATTTGACTCGACACTGGTAAACGGAGTTAGGTGCACCACTACAGAGGCTCTGTACCGACTGCCACTGATAAGCAGCAAAGAAGGTCATTGAGACGGCACAGACACCGTGGGTCAGAGAGGTAGCATTCTGATCTTCTGCTCCAAGTGAGCAGATAATTGACTCGTTACAGGCTCACAGCATTGCCTCAGAGTATCCCTCCGGAGGTCAAGATGGTGAACGTTTCAGCTCTGGTACGAAAGGTCATCGACCTGAAACGTTAACCCTGTTTCTCTCTCCACAGATGCTGCATGACCAGCTGATTATTTCTAGCATTTTCAGTTTTTATTTCAGATTCCCAGCATCCACAGTATTTTGCTTTTGTATAGTAAGGAACATGGGGCGGGGGGAACTGCCCCCTTCTTTAAGGCCTGTTACTGCCTCTGGGGCGGTAAGGCCTTGCTGACCGGTGGCAGGAGGCAGGGCCGACCCACCCGCAATTGCCCTCGCATTTACGCCGACTCCTTACCACCCGGCCACGCGCCGATCCCTTTCCGCCCCGTCCAGCGCTCCGATCCCTTGTCAGCCCCGCGCCAACCCCTTACTGCTCCATGGAGGAAATTGCTGCCGGTCGGTTTCCCCGACAGCTCGGAAGGCGGGAAGCTACCAGTGGCTGGGCGGTGCGGCCGCCCCTAAAGGGGAAGATGCACCGCCGTGGCCACCATTTTGTTTTCATTGTCGGCCGATTCCTGGCAGTCAGTGGGCTCCACATAGGGCTCGCAGCGTCCATCCCCTTTAAGTGAAGAGGAGGAACATTGCAATGCTTCAGCATGGCGGTGATGGACATCGCCCCGCTCCCGCCCCGATACTGACCCGCTCCGATCCGATCCTGCTCCGATACTGCCTTAAACAGCGCCCCAAAGCACTGGGAGGCGGTGTCAGAGTTAAAGAGCCGAATTTTCCAGCTCTTCCCTCCGACTCGCGCCGGACGGTAAATTTCCGCTTAAAACGAAGTGCCTTTGCCAATTTCTCGCTGAGGGCAATTTCAGCCCCATAATTTTCCTTTTAAAACTTGATTGGTCTTTTTTTAAATCTCTATCTCCCTGTGCAACAGAGGCTGTTTCCTTCTCACAGCCTTCTGTGCTCCAGTCAATATGAGGCCAGTGAGTCAGAATTGTTTGTTATCTTTAAACAAAGCCGTGTACCGCTGCGAGAAACCCAGGGCATTAAAAATAATTGTGCGTTTTTTCATTTATTTTTGAATACTTTCGTGTTGTAATTATGAAAATATAGAAGATGGGGATAAAAGGCTGTTCGACCGGGCTGGGGCGAGGTGGAGGCGGGAGGTCATGTGATGAAGCCTCTGGGAATATGCCCAACCAGAGTTGGCGACCCGAACCCTGGCTGATTTTCTCCTCTCTAGCCCAGGAGTGCTGAGGCCAATTGTAGCTTCCTCTACCGTCTCACCAAACTGGCCTTGACAGTCCAGCCCAACCTTCTGACCTTTCCTGAATGTCCGCGCACACTGTCTGTCAGCTGACAGCTTTTGATCCAATGCAGCAACACTGGTTGGGTTTTTTTTCCTCCTCTTGCCCAGCTTGGAAATACTGAAGCAAAATGCACTTCTGCCAACAGCTGAATTGAACAACCATAGCACAGGCCCGGGATTGAATTAGAGGTCTGTGCCACACCGACTGGATCAACATTTTGTTTGTGCTTCAGATAGTGGCACATGCCCAATATTTTATTGTTCTAAGTGCTATACAATCACGGCCTAAATAGAAGTATTCAGGCAAATCTAAAGACCACCCATTAGGGTCCTTAAACTAGTGCAGTTTAATCACTAATCAAATGGAGTCATGCAGGCAGCTTACAGTTAAAAAAAGAGTCACTTAACTGCATTGCTTAGCGATAAAGCCGATTACATGACTGAACAACAGAGATAATGGGGAGCGACTCATTAACAGACCATACTTCGAACACGCGTCTGTGGCTCACAAATACACGTGTTCTTTTTCTATTTTTTTCTTCCCAAATTTTTTTCCTCAACCTCCGCTCTCCTGAAGGTGTTGACTCCTCGCTGGGCTACGGTTACGTGGACAGTAGTGATCAATGATTGCCATAAGGTGTGTGGCCGCGCAGTCCCACGCAGGCAGCGGGAAGAGATGGCACGCGTGTGGGGCCACGCAGCAAATTTAAAGGGCCCGCACGGGGAAAACAGTTAGAGAGAACATTGGGAATGACCCTTAGGTGCCTTATCCAAGTGTTAATTATTCATGTGTGATCCTTGACAAGCATTGGCAACAGCCATTAGACCACAGGGTGAATCGCCACTGTGCCCAAACCTGCCCTCGTTCACCATGCCCATATGCACATTGACAGAGTAATCGGGAGAAATACTTTGTCTAATATTTCCCTCCCATGACTGGAGTCCGTGCTATATGGAGCATCTCTACGGCCATCTCAGTTGAGGAGCCAAGGCCCACAATGCAGGAAGCTACCAAGGTGGAAGAGAATAAAAAGGACAAAATAAATCACAAAATAAAAAGACCATTCACTAGACCAACAAACTTTACAGCCAATGACGTGCTTGTGAAGCATTACAACAGTGACTACACTCCAAAAAGTACTTCATTGGCTGTAAAGTGCTTTGAGATGTCCAGCAATCATGAAAGGTGCTATATAAATGCAAGTCTTTCTTTCTTTTATTGTCACTTTTGTAACATAAGAAATGTGGAAGTCAATTTGTGCAGAGCAAGGTCCCTCAAACAGCAATGTGATAATGGCCAGATAATCTGTTTTTTTGTGGTGTTGATTGAGGGATAAGTTGATTGAGTTGGTTTGGGGTAGTGCCAAAGGACTGGTGGATTACAAATGTTACACCCCTGTTTAAAAAAGGGGAGAGGGTTAAACCTGGTAACTACAGTCAGTCAGTCTAATGTCGGTGGGGTGAAACTTTTAGAGACAATAATCCAGGACAAAATTAATTGGCATTTAGAAAAGTATGGTCTAACAAATGGAAGCCAGCACAAATTTATTAAAGGCAAATTGTGTTTGACTAACTTGTTTGAGTTCTTTGATGAGGTAACGGAGAGGTTTGATGAGGGCAGTGCAGTTGATGTTGTGCATATGGACTTTCAAAAGGCGTTTGACAAAGTACCACATCATAGACTTGTTAGCAAAATTATATCCCATGGGTACAAAATTGACTAAGGGACAGAAAGCAGAGAGTAGTGAACGGCTGTTTTGTAGACTGGAGGTATGTATACAGTAGTGTTACTGCTCTTTCTGATATATAGTAATGACCTGAATGTGGATATACAGGGCATCGTTTCAAAGTTTGCGAAGATACAAAATTAGTAAATGATAAGGAGGGTAGTAACAGACTTCAGGAGCACATAGACTGGTGAAATGGGCAGGCACCTGGCAGATGAAGTTTAATGCAGAGAAGTGTGAAGTGATAGATTTTGGTAGGAAGAATGAGGAGAAGCAATATAAACTAAATGGTGAAATTTTATAGGGGATGCAGGAACAGAGAGACCTGGGAGTGTTTGTACACGTATTTGAAGGTGGCAGCACAAGTAGAGAAGGCTGTTAAAAAGCACATGGGATCTTTGGCTTTATTAGAGGAAGAGAGTACAAATGCAAGGAAGTTATGCCAAATCTTTGTAAAACACTGGTTAGGCTTCAGCTGGAGTATTGTCTTCAGTTCTGGGCACTGCATTCTGGAAGGACATCAAGGCCTTGGGGAGGGTGTAGAATGGTATCTGAGATGAGGGATTTCAGTTTTGTGGAGGGACTGGAGAGGCTGGGGTTGTTCTCTTTAGAGCAGAGAAAGTTAAGAGGAGATTTGATAGAGATGTCCAAAGTCATGAATGGTTTTGACAGAGTAACTAAGGAGAAACTGTTTCCAGTGGCAGAAGGGTCAGTAACCAGAGGTCACAGATTTAAGGTGAATGGCAAAAGAACCAGAGGCGACATGAGGAAAAATTTTTTTAAACACAGTGAGCAGTTGCGATCTGGAATGCCTCAATGCGTGGTGGAAGCAGATTCAAAAGAGAATTGGATAAATACTTGAAGGGAAAAAAATTACAGGGGAGTGAGATTAAAAGGAACGATGGGCTGAATGGTCTGTGCGATATCATTCTATGATTCTATAAATATTGTCCAGGACACCAGTTATAACTCCCATGTTCTTCAAAATAGTGCCATGGGATCCTTTACATCCACCTAAGAGGGCAGACATGTCCTTGGTTTAACATCACTTCCAAATGACAACACTTTGGACAGCGTAGCTCTCGGTCAGAACTACATTAGAGTGTCAACCTAGATTTTATGCTCAAGTCTCTGGAGTGAACCCACAACCGCCTGACTCAGAGGTGAGAGTGCTGCCATGAAGCCACGGCTAATACCTATAAATCAATGAGGCAGAACTTGAGTTTGAAAAACAGAAGATTATAGGAGCTTGAAGGAGATCCGGTGTTTCAAAGAAGTATTACTGATCCATTGGGAAAGTCACTGTGTAGTACATTCTACATCAGATTAAAGATTTTCTTTCCACAAAAGCCCAAACCAAAGGATGCATGTCATCAAATGGAGCTGCAAGTCAGGAATTTAATGATAGACTGTCCCTGATGGTACATGTGCTGCCCAGTGTAGAGTTGAGCCAATCAGACTGGGATTGTCAATCCCGGAACTGCGCTGAACTATCTGCTCCCTGCTGTGTTGGTGATAATTGGTCAGAGACCATCGAGGTTGGGAAATGGGAATGAAAACCAAGTAGGTTCCCTGCTCCTGATTTCTGCTCCTGCAGTGCCCATGTGTAGATATTGGGTGATGACAGGATTGGGCTAGGATTATAGACTCGAGTGGGCAAGCGCTTTTAGCTAGGATGGGAGTTTGGTTTGGAAGGAAAAGCAGATTTACCGAAAGTACAGAGACTGAGGAGGCCACAGATTAGCCAACGCTGGCGTTCTCGATACCATCCAACTATTCATTATTATTTATATTTTGAAGTCTTGTATATAACATGTGTCATCACACACTTCATAGAATCATAGAAATTTATGGCACAGAAGGAGGCTATTCAGCCCATCGTGTCTGCGCTGGCCGACAAAGAGCTAACCAGCCTAATCCCACATTCCAGCTCTTGGTCCGTAGCCCTGTAGGTTACGGCACTTCAAGTGCACGTCCAAGTACCTTTTAAATGTGGTGAGGGTTTCTGCCTCTACCACCCTTTCAGGTAGTGAGTTCCAGACCCCCACCACCCTCTGGGTGACAAAAAAGTTCTCCTGAACTCCCCTCTAATCTTTCTACCAATTACTTTAAATCTATGCCCCCTGGTTATTGACCCCTCTGCTAAGGGAACTAGGTCCTTCCTATCCACTCTATCTAAGCTCCTTATAATTTTATACACCTCAATTAAATCTCCCCTCAGCCTCCTCTGTTCCAAAGAAAACAAACCCAGCCTATCCAATCTTTCCTCATAGCTAAACTTTTCCAGTCCTGACAACATCCTCGTCAATCTCCTCTGTACCCTCTCTAGTGCAATCACATCTTTCCTGTAATATGGTGACCAGTACTGCACGCAGTACCATAAGCTAGTCAAAGTAGGAATCGTAGGATAGCTCAGATGAATACGTGGCTTGAGCAGTGGTGCAGCAGGGAGGGATTCAAATTCCTGGGGCATTGGAACCGGTTCTGGGGGAGGTGGGACCAGTACAAACCAGACGGTCTGCACCTGGGCAGGACCGGAACCAATGTCCTAGTGGGAGTGTTTGCTAGTGCTGTTAGGGAGGAGTTAAACTAATATGGCAATGGGATGGGAACCAATGCAGGGAGACAAGGGGAAAGAAAAAGGAAACAAAAGCAAAAGACAGAAAGGAGATGAATAAAAGTGGAGGGCAGAGAAACCCAAGGCAAAAAACAAAAAGGGCCACTGAATATAAAGGGGCTGCAGGAGGGGTCAAAACTAAAAATCATGGTTTAAAAACTAGTATTAAAACACTCTACCTAAACGCACGCAGCATTCGAAATAAAGTAAATGAGTTGACGGCACAAATCATTACAAATGGGTATGATTTGGTGGCCATTACAGAAACGTGGTTGCAGGGTGGCCAAGACTGGGAATGAAACATACAGAGGTATCTGACAATTCGGAAAGATAGACAAGAAGGGAAAGGAGGTGGGGTAGCTCTGTTAATAAAGGATGATATCAGGGCAGTTGTGAGAGACGATATTGGCTCTAATGAACAAAACGTTGAATCATTGTGGGTGGAGATTAGAGATAGTAAGGGGAAAAAGTCACTGGTGGGCGTAGATTATAGGCCCCCAAATAATAACTTCACGGTGGGGCAGACAATAATCAAGGCAATAATAGAGGCATGTGAAAAAGGAACGGCAGTAATCATGGGGGATTTTAACCTATATATCGATTGGTCAAATCAAATCGCACGGGGTAGCCTTGAGGAGCAATTCATAGAATGCATACGGGATTGTTTCTTTGGACAGAATGTTACAGAACCTACAAGGGAGCAAGCTATCTTAGATCTGGTCCTGTCTAATGAGACAGGAATAAAAAACGATCTCCAAGTAAAAGATCCTCTCGGAAAGAGTGATCACAGTATGGTTGAATTTGTAATACAGATTGAGGGTGAAGAAGTAGTGTCTCAAACGAGCGTACTATGCTTAAACAAAGGGGACTACAGTGGGATGAGGGCAGAGTTGGCTGAAGTAGACTAGAAACACAGACTAAACGGTGGCACAATTGAGGAACAGTGGAGGACTTTTCAGGAGCTCTTTCATAGTGCTCAACAAAAATATATTCCAGTGAAAAAGAAGGGTGGGAAGAGAAGGGATAACCAGCTGTGGATAACCAAGGAAATAAGGGAGAGTATCAAATTAAAAACCAATGCGTATAAGGTGGCCAAGGTTAGTGGGAAACTAGAAGATTGGGAAAATTTTAAATGACAGCAAAGAATGACTAAGAAAGCAATAAAGAAAGGAAAGATAAATTACGAAAGTAAACTTACGCAAAACATAAAAACAGATAGTAAAAGCTTTTACCGATATATGAAACAGAAAAGAGTGACTAAAGTAAATGTTGGTCCCTTAGAAGATGAGAAGGGGGATTTAATAATGGGAAATGTGGAAATGGCTGAGACCTTAAACAATTATTTTGCTTCGGTCTTCACAGTGGAAGACACAAAAACCATGCCAAAAATTGCTGGTCACGGGAATGTGGGAAGGGAGGACCTTGAGATAATCACTATCACTAGGGGGGTAGTGCTGGATATGCTAATGGGACTCAAGGTAGACAAGGCCCCTGGTCCTGATGAAATGCATCCCAGGGTATTAAAAGAGATGGCAGAAGTTATAGCAGATGCATTCGTTATAATCTACCAAAAGTCTCTGGACTCTGGGGAGGTACCAGCGGATTGGAAAACAGCTAATGTAACGCCTCTGTTTAAAAAAGGGGGCAGACAAAAGGCAGGTAACTATAGGCCGGTTAGTTTAACATCTGTAGTGGGGAAAATGCTTGAAGCTATCATTAAGGAAGAAATAGCGGGACATCTAGATAGGAATAGTGCAATCAAGCAGACGCAACATGGATTCATGAAGGGGAAATCATGTTTAACTAATTTACTGGAATTCTTTGAGGATATAACGAGCATGGTGGATAGAGGTGTACCGATGGATGTGGTGTATTTAGATTTCCAAAAGGCTTTCGATAAGGTGCCACACAAAAGGTTACTGTAGAAGATAAAGGTACGCGGAGTCAGAGGAAATGTATTAGCATGGATTGAGAATTGGCTGGCTAACAGAAAGCAGAGAGTTGGGATAAATGGATCCTTTTCGGGTTGGAAATCGGTGGTTAGTGGTGTGCCACAGGGATCGGTGCTGGGACCACAACTGTTTACAATATACATAGATGACCTGGAAGAGGGGACAGAGTGTAGTGTAACAAAATTTGCAGATGACACTAAGATTAGTGGGAAAGCGGGTTGTGTAGAGGACACAGAGAGGCTGCAAAGAGATTGAGATAGGTTAAGCGAATGGGCTAAGGTTTGGCAGATGGAATACAATGTCGGAAAATGTGAGATCATCCACCTTGGAAAAAAAACAGTAAAAGGTAAAATGATTTGAATGGGGAGAAATTACAACATGCTGCGGTGCAGAGGGACCTGGGGGTCCTTGTGCATGAATCCCAAAAAGTTAGTTTGCAGGTGCAGCAGGTAATCAGGAAGGCGAATGGAATGTTGGCCTTCATTGCGGGAGGGATGGAGTACAAAAGCAGGGAGGTCCTGCTGCAACTGTATAGGGTATTAGTGAGGCCGCATCTGGAGTACTGTGTGCAGTTTTGGTCACCTTACTTAAAGAAGGATATATTAGCTTTGAAGGGGTTACATTGACGATTCACTAGTCTGATTCCGGAGATGAGAAGGTTACCTTATGATGATAGATTGAGCAGACTGGGTCTTTACTCGTTGGAATTCAGAAGGATGAGGGGTGATCTTAAAGAAACATTTAAAATAATGAAAGGGATAAGAACATAAGAACATAAGAATTAGGAACAGGAGTAGGCCATCTAGCCCCTCGAGCCTGCTCCGCCATTCAAAAAGATCATGGCTGATCTGGCCGTGGACTCAGCTCCACTTACCCGCCCGCTCCCCATACCCCTTAATTCCCTTATTGGTTAAAAATTTATCTATCTGTGATTTGAATACATTCAATGAGCTAGCCTCAACTGCTTCCCTGGGCAGAGAATTCCACAGATTCACAACCCTCTGGGAGAAGAAATTTCTTCTCAACTCGGTTTTAAATTGGCTCCCCCGTATTTTGAGGCTGTGCCCCCTAGTTCTAGTCTCCCCGACTAGTGGAAACAACCTCTCTGCCTCTATCTTGTCTATCCCTTTCATTATTTTAAATGTTTCTATAAGATCACCCCTCATCCTTCTGAACTCCAACGAGTAAAGACCCAGTCTACTCAATCTATCATCATAAGGTAACCCCCTCATCTCCGGAATCAGCCTAGTGAATCGTCTCTGTACCCCCTCCAAAGCTAGTATATCCTTCCTTAAGTAAGGTGACCAAAACTGCACGCAGTACTCCAGTTGCAGCAGGACCTCCCTGCTTTTGTATTCCATCCCTCTTGCAATGAACATTCCATTCGCCTTCCTGATTACCTGCTGTACGTGCAAACTAACTTTTTGGGATTCATGCACAAGGACCCCCAGGTCCCTCTGCACCGCAGCATGTTGTAATTTCTCCTCATTCAAATAATATTCCCTTTTACTGTTTTTTTTTCCAAGGTGGATGACCTCACGTTTTCCGACATTGTATTCCATCTGCCAAACCTTAGCCCATTCGCTTAACCTATCTAAATCTCTTTGCAGCCTCTCTGTGTCCTCTACACAACTCGCTTCCCCACTAATCTTTGTGTCATCTGCAAATTTTGTTACACTACACTCTGTCCCCTCCTCCAGGTCATCTATGTATATTGTAAACAGTTGTGGTCCCAGCACCGATCCCTGTGGCACACCACTAACCACCGATTTCCAACCCGAAAAGGACCCATTTATCCCGACTCTCTGCTTTCTGTTAGCCAGCCAATTCTCTATCCATGCTAATACATTTCCTCTGACTCCGCGTACCTTTATCTTCTGCAGTAACCTTTTGTGTGGCACCTTATCGAATGCCTTTTGGAAATCTAAATACACCACATCCATCGGTACACCTCTATCCACCATGCTCGTTATATCTTCAAAAAATTCCAGTAAATTAGTTAAACATGATTTCCCCTTCATGAATCCATGTTGCGTCTGCTTGATTGCACTATTCCTATCTAGATGTCCCGCTATTTCTTCCTTAATGATAGCTTCAAGCATTTTCCTCACTACAGATGTTAAACTAACCGGCCTATAGTTACCTGCCTTTTGTCTGCCCCCTTTTTTAAACAGAGGCGTTACATTAGCTGCTTTCCAATCCACTGGTACCTCCCCAGAGTCCAGAAAATTTTGGTAGATTATAACCAATGCATCTGCTATAACTTCTGCCATCTCTTTTAATACCCTGGGATGCATTTCATCTTGAGTCCCATTGTCTACCTTGAGTCCCATTAGCCTGTCCAGCACTACCTCCCTAGTGATAGTGATTGTCTCAAGGTCCTCCCTTCCCACATTCCCGTGACCAGCAATTTTTGGCATGGTTTTTGTGTCTTCCACTGTGAAGACCGAAGCAAAATAATTATTTAAGGTCTCAGCCATTTCCACATTTCCCATTATTAAATCCCCCTTCTCATCTTCTGAAGGACCAACATTTATTTTAGTCACTCTTTTCCTTTTTATATATCGGTAAAAGCTTTTATTATCTGTTTTTTTTTGCGCAAGTTTACTTTCGTAATCTATCTTTCCTTTCTTTATTGCTTTCTTAGTCATACTTTGTTGTCGTTTAAAATTTTCCCAATCTTCTAGTTTCCCACTAACCTTGGCCACCTTATACGCATTGGTTTTTAATTTGATACTCTCCTTTATTTCCTTGGTTATCCACGGCTGATTATCCCTTCTCTTACCGCCCTTCTTTTTCACTGGAATATATTTTTGTTGCGCACTATGAAAGAGCTCCTTAAAAGTCCTCCACTGTTCCTCAATTGTGCCACCGTTTAGTCTATGTTCCCAGTCTACTTTAGCTAACTCTGCCCTCATCCCACTGTAGTCCCCTTTGTTTAAGCATAGTATGCTCATTTGAGACACTACTTCCTCACCCTCAATCTGTATTACAAATTCAACCATACTGTGATCACTCGTTCCGAGAGGATCTTTTACTAGGAGATCGTTTATTATTCCTGTCTCATTACACAGGACCAGATCTAAGATAGCATGCTCCCTTGTAGGTTCTGTAACATACTGTTCTAATAAACAACCCCATATGCATTCTATGAATTCCTCCTCCAGGCTACTCCGTGCGATTTGATTTGACCAATCGATATATAGGTTAAAATCCCCCATGATTACTGCCATTCCTTTTTCACATGCCTCTATTATTCCCCTGATTATTGTCCACCCCACCGTGAAGTTATTATTTGAGGGCCTATAAACTACGCCCACCAGTGACTTTTTCCCCTTACTATCTCTAATCTCCACCCACAATGATTCAACATTTTGTTCATTAGAGCCAATATCATCTCTCACAACTGCCCTGATCTCATCCTTTATTAACAGAGCTACCCCACCTCCTTTCCCTTCTTGTCTATCCTTTCGAATTGTCAGATACCCATGTATGTTTAATTCCCAGTCTTGGCCACCCTGCAACCACAACGTTTCTGTAATGGCCACCAAATCATACCCATTTGTAATGATTTGTGCTGTCAACTCATTTACTTTATTTCGAATGCTGCGTGCGTTTAGGTAGAGTGTTTTAATACTAGTTTTTAAACCATGATTTTTAGTTTTGACTCCTCCTGCAGCCCCTTTATCTTCATACATATTGTTCCTTCCTATCAACTTGTGGTTTACACCTTGTGGTTTACACCTTGTGATAGACAAGATCGAGGCAGAGAGGTTGTTTCCACTGGTCCGGGAGACTAGAATTAGGGGGCACAGCCTCAAAATACAGGGGAGCCAATTTAAAACCCAGTTGAGAAAGAATTTCTTCTCCCAGAAGGTTGTGAATCTGTGGAATTCTCTGCCCAAGGAAGCAGTTGAGGCTAGCTCATTGAATGTATTCAAATCACAGATAGATAGATTTTTAACCAATAAGGGAATTAAGGGTTACGGGGAGCGGGCGGGTAAGTGGAGCTGAGTCCATGGCCAGATCAGCCATGATCTTGTTGAATGGCGGAGCAGGCTCGAGGGGCTAGATGGCCTACTCTTGTTCCTATTTCTTATGTTCTTATGTTCTTATGTTCTACTGTAGCTATGGCCTAACCAGTGTTTTATACAGTTCAAGCATAAAATCCCTGCTCTTATATTCTATACCTTGGCTAATAAAGGAAAGTATTCCATATGCCTTCTTCACCACCTTATCTACCTGTCCTGCTACCTTCAGGGATCTATGGACATGCACTCCAAGGTCCCTCTGTTTCTCTACACTTCTCAGTATCCTACCATTTATTGTGTATTCTGTACCTTGTTAGCCCTCCCCTCTCCTGTAACATTTTTGACTAACACTTCCTGTAACGCCTCTGTATCACTCTTAACCAGAGGCAAATTGATGCCAACCCAGGCAAATTTATTAAGCTAATTTATTCTTCCACACTTGACTGATCATTCCTCCCATGTGATTGAGTCCCAACTCTAATTCTCGCAGCCTTGACTTTTGCTTCATAAGAGCTGTCGCAAACCAAAGAGAAACAAGCTATAAAAAAACAAATTCAACAGCTCCAAGCTTGGTGTAAATGTAGGAAAGTTTAAAGTTTTTAAGCAATGATTCTTAATTTGTATTTTTTACCTCCAGTACTTGGCTCTCTTTCTTACACATGGAAAACAATTTTAAATTGCCCTGTGTTTCAGCTACAGCTCTCCAAGAACATACTGGTTCAACAATGCCTAAGTCCTTATTTAACCTGCCAATTATACAAAGCAAGGGTTAGAATTTCAGAACCACAGACATTTATAGTACAGAAGGAAGCCATTCGGCCCAACAGATTTGTGCCGGCTCTTTGCTAGAGCAATCTAAAATGAATACTACATCCTTGCTTTCTCTCTATAGTCCTGTATCTTTAGCTGCTTCAAATATTTCTCCATTTGTCTCTTAAAAAATGCAATGGCCTTTCCAGCATCTAAAAGAAAGGCTTGCATTTATATTGCATCTTTCATGACCACCAGACATGGCAATGAAGTACTTTTTGACGTGTAGTCACTGTTGTAATGTAGGAAACGCAGCAGTCAATTTGCGCACAGCAAGCTCCCACAGTAGTGATAATGACCAGATAATCTGTTTTAATGATGTTGATTGAGGGATAAATATTGGCCAGCACATCGGTGATTACTCCCTGCTCTTCTTCGAAATAGTGCCATGGAATCTTTTACATCCACCTCAGAGAGCAGACAGTTTAACATCTCATCCGAAGGACAGCACCTCTGACAGTGGAGCACTCCCTCAGTACTGCACTGGACTGTCAACCCAAGTCCCTGGGGTGGGATTTTGAACCCACAAACTTTTGACTCAGAGGCGAGGGTGCTTCCAACTGAACCATGGCTGTACTACTCCCTGTGGCAGCTCATTCCATGGTCCAAAAACTCACCACATAAAGACATTTCTCCAAACCTCTCTCCTCACTCTGTGTGTGACAATTTTACATTGATGACCCATCATCATAACTCCCCAACCAGAGGAATTGGTCTTTCCCTAGGAATTTATAATGGTAAAAATAGACAGGAATTATCACACCTGTAAGATTGTGGATGCATTGGTTGTAATTTACCAAAATTCTCTGGATTCTAGGGAGGTCCCAGCAGATTGGAAGACTGCAAATGTAACACCCCTATTCAAAAAAGGAGACAGACAAAAAGCAGGAAATTATAGATCAGTTAGCTTAACATCTGAGGTTGGGAAAGTTGGAGTCCATTATTAAAGAAGCAGTAGCAGGACATTTGGAAAAGCAAAATTTGGTCAGGCAGAGTCAGCATGGATTTATGAAGGGGAAGTCATTTTTGACAAATTTGCCTGGAATTCTTTGAGGATGTAACGAACAGGGTGGATAAAGGGGAACCAGTGGATGTGGTGGATTTGGACTTCCAGAAGGCATATCACAAGGTGCCACATTAAAGGTTACTGCATAAAAGTTCACGGGGTTGGGGGTAATATATTAGCATGGACAGAAGATTGGCTAACAAACAGAAAACAGAGAGCCGGGATAAATGGTTCATTCTCTGGTTGGCAATCAGTAACGAGTGGTGTGCTGCAGGGATCAGTGCTGGGACCCCAACTATTTACAATCTATATTAATGACTTGGAAGAGGGGACTGAGTGTAACGTAGCCAAGTTTGCTGACGATACAAAGATGGGAGGAAGGGTAATGTGTGAGGAGGGCATAAAGAGGCTGCAGGAGGACATAGAGAGGCTAAGTGAGTGGGCAAGAATTTGGCAGGTGGAATATAATGTTGGAAAATGTGAGGTCATTCACTTTGGCAGAAAAAAATCAAAGAGCAAGTTGTTATTTAAATGGAGAAAGATTGCAAAGTGCTGCAGTACAGCAGGACCTGGGGATACTTGTACATGAAACACAAAAGGATAGTATGCAGGTACAGCAAGTGATCAGGAAGGCCAATGGAATCTTGGCCTTTATTGCAAAGGGGATGGAGTATAAAAGCAGAGAAGTCTTGCTACAGCTGTACAGGGTATTGGTGAGGCCACACCTGCAATACTGCATGCAGTTTTGATTTCCATATTTACAAAAGGATATACTTGCTGTGGAGGCAGTACAGAAAAGGTTCAGTAGGTTGATCCCAGGGATGAGTGGGTTGACTTATGAGGAAAGGTTGAATAGGTTGGGCCTCTACTCATTGGAATTCAGAAGAATGAGAGGTGATCTTATAGAAACGTATAAGATTATGAGGGGGCTTGACAAGGTGGATGCAGAGAGGATGTTTCCACATGTTGGCGATACTAGAACTAGAGGGCATGATCTTAGGATAAGGGGCTGCCCATTAGAACTGAGATGAGGAGAAATTTCTTCTCTCAGAGGGTTGTGAATCTGTGGAATTCACTGCCTCAGAGAGCTGAGGAAGCTGGGACATTAAATAAATTTAAGACAGAAATAGACAGTTTCTTAAACGATAAGGGGATAAGGGGTTATGAGGAGTGGGCAGGGAAGTGGAGCTGAGTCCATGATCAGATCAGCCATGATCTTATTGAATGGCGGAGCAAGCTCGAGGGGCCGTATGGCCTACTCCTGCTCCTATTTCTTATGTTCTTATGTTCTTATATTTTGAAGTCTACCTTTGCCAATTCCCTCACTTCCCCATGCCTCGTTCTCCAAGGTTGCCCCCTGCCCTAGCCCTGAACTCACATCTCTCTCCAGTTTCTCCGATCTCCCCTCATGCCTTGTACGAGCTCATCCTGTCCATGAGATCCTCTTCCTGCTCCCCCGACCCTATTCCCACCAAACTGACGACCACCCTTATTCCCTTCCTGGCTCCCATGTTATCTGATATTGTTCTCTCTTGTCAGGTACTGTCCCCCTCTGTTTCAAATCTGCCATCATCACCCCACTCAAAAAGCAACATTTGACCTCCGTCCTTGCCAACTACCGCCCCATCTCCAATCTCCATTTCCTTGCCAAAGTCCTTGAATGGGTTGCTGCCTCCCAAATCCATGCCCATCTTTCCCACAATTCCATGTTTGAATCCCTCCAATTCGGTTTCCACCCCAGCCACTGTACGGATACGGCGCTTATCAAAGTCACCAATTACATCCTTTGTGACTGTGACCATGGTAAGCCATCCCTCCTCGTCCTTCTTGACCTGTCTACAGCCCTTGACACGGTTGACCACTCCATCTTCCTCCAACGCCTCTCCACCATCATCCAGCTGGGTGAGACTGCACTCGCCTGGTTCCATTCTTATCTATCTAATTGTAGCCAGAGAATCACCTGCAACGGCTGCTCTTCCCGCCCCCGCATCGTTACCTCTGGTGTCCCCCAAGGATCTATCTTTGGCCCCTCCTATTTCTCATCTACATGGTGCCCCTTGGCGACATCATCCAAAAACACAGCGTCAGTTTCCACATGTACGCTGACGACACTCAGCTCCACCTCATCACCACTTCTCTCGACCCCTTCACTGTCTCTAAATTATCAGACTGCTTGTCCGACATCCAGTACTGGAAATTTCCTCCAACTAAATATTGGGAAGACCAAATCCATTGTCTTCGATTCCAGCCACAAACTCCGTTCCCTAGCCACCGACTCCATCCCTCTCCCTGGCTACTGTCTGAGGCTGAACCAGACTGTTCGCAACCTTGGTGTCATATTTGACCCCGAGTTGAGCTTCCGACCACGTATCTGCTGCATAACAAAGACTGCCTATTTCCACCTCCGGAACATCTCCCGACTCTGCCCCTGCCTCAGCTCATCCGCTGCTGATACCCTCATCCATGCCTTTGTTATCTCTAGACTTGACTATTCCATGCACTCATGACCATCCTTGAGCCATGTAAACTTGAGGTCAGTTAAAAATCAGCAGCTCATGTCCTAACTCGCACCAAGTCCCGCTCACCCATCACCCCTGTACTCGCTGACTTACATTGGCTCCCGGTTAAGCAATGCCTTGAATTTTAAAATTCTCTTCCTTGTTTACAAATCTGTCCATAGCCTCACCCCTCCCTAGCTGTGAAATGTACATCAGCATTACAACCATCCCAGATATCTGCACTCCTCCAATTCTGGCCTCTTGAGCATCCCCGATTTTATTCGCTCCATCATCGGTGGCCATGCCTTCAGCCGCCAGGGCCCTAAGCTCTGGAATTGCCTCCCTAAATATCTTCGCCTCTCTAACTCTCTTTCCTCCTTTAAGACGCTCCTTAAAATCTACCTCTTTGAACAAGATTCTGCCCTAATATGTGGCTTGGTGTCATCATCATCATCATCATAGGCAGTCCCTTGGAATCGAGGAAGACTTGCTTCCACTCCCAAAGTGAGTTCTTTGATGGCTGAACAATCCGATACGAGAGCCACAGACCCTGTTACAGGTGGGACAGACATTCGTCGAGGGAAGGGGTGGGTGGGGCTGGTTTGCCGCGCGCTCCTTCCGCTGCCTGCGTTTGACCTCTTCACGCTCTTTGCGTTGAGTCTCGAAGGTGTAAAATGTTGTTTGATAACATTAAAGGCACTATGTAAATGCAAGTTGTTGTTCTTCCAGCTGCTGTCCATCATATTCCAGATGTTACATTCCACATGCCGCACTTTGTTACAGATGCAAAACAATCTCTAAAATGAAGTCAGACATTTTAACCTGGGTTCCAGAGTCTGAAATTTACAAGTAATTTACTGATCTCTAATTAACCGGAAGAATTTACAAGCAGCTAGAATGACTTTGTTTCCCATAAGGAGCGCCTGAGCAGTGGACTTCAAGGGATGGGCAATGATTGGCAGCTAAAGATCACAATCGTGCTCCAGAGCCAGGGACCCATCAGCACCCCCACGGGACGCCTTCTAGTTTATTTCAACAGCGTTCTGAGGATAATACAATTCTATCTGTTGAATAGAGAGTGCTAAATGTTAAGACTGTGTCATACTGGGTCTGCTTCCTTTAGCCTTTGCTATTATTAAATATGCTGTGATACCAGCAGGAAGGATCCTCTGTTCTGCAGTCTATTTTCAAATAGGCAAAGAAATAACTCATCTGTCTGTCCAAGAGAGGAAAAAGGATCCTGTGCGTATTAGAATATGACCCCATGCTTACCCTGTGGTGGCCCCCAGCACAAAGACCCCAGCGATGCATTGTCACTGCAGCAGGATGCTGCTTTGATTGGGACCTGCAAAAGCAACAAGTTGAGCAATCCATCTTCGGTCTGTAGCAACCGCATCTGACTACGTTTGGATCAAATTACTGTTTGTCACCACCAGTAAAAACAGGAAAATTGGAAGTTTATTTTTCACTGAGAACCCAAGGCGAAAGAGCAAGGCTTATAGTGCAGGACGGCACCAAGCAAAGAGAGTAACGGGGTTGGAATCACACAGCGCAATGCTGGTAACAAACTTCTCTGACTGCTATTTGAATGGAGCTTTAAGGGGTCTAATTTCCTCTGAGTGCAGTGACTGTTAGACAAGAGTTCAATTCTCCCATTTACACTGCATTCCCAGGAACAGACAGGCTTTTTCATAGCACATTCTTGGAGCTTGGAAGGATCTGTTGACTGTTGAAATGTGCTCAGTGTTTAATCCATCACTATGTAGGTCACTGAGGGGACAGCAGCATAAACTAGAGACTGAAATACTGTATACACAGTAGTATAAGATGAGAAATGTAGATAATTGTTTGGGGGGGGTGAAGGTAGGGAGAGGTCAGCTCATACACGAATGGTTCACTCAGGGAGGAGTGCTCATCTGCTCTTCAACCTTTCCAGCTCTCGTGTCTGCTCTGGACTCTTCAACGTTCTGATGAAGGGTCATCGACCTGAAATGTTATCTCTGTTTCTCTCTCCACAGATGCTACCTGGTCTGCTGAGTATTTCCGGCATTTTTTGTTTTTATCTTCAACATGGCGACTCCCCACACTCAGGCTCTTGGGCCTAGAAATTGGAACCTCTGGCATTGGCCGTTGAGGCCGGTTTTGAAGGATAAATGGCGGCCGCCTCGCTTCTGTCCACTTCTGGTGCGAACTGTGGCGGCGGCCGCCATATTGGGCAGGTTGGCAGCGCTGCCGTTGCCTGGGCGCGCCTCAAATACTTTAATGTTCAAAAGCGTGACACCAGTCAGCGTGGAACGCCAAATTGATGCGAGCTGGGCGATTTTGGACATCGCCGCTCCTTTCACCTCCCTCTCCAAAGCACGCCTGTGCATGCAGCCATTGCCAGTGCGTAGGTCCGGGAGAAAACGGCGCGATCTATAGATCTCTGAGAAATCTTCAATACCCCTGCAGAGTATGTGCAGCCCCATCAAACCCAGGCTGAGTGACAGGTTTGCATTCTTCTCTGATCACTGTGTTAGATAATGTTGACATTCCTTATATTCAATGGTGTAACCAGAAATTTTACGACACATATAGCTTGAATTTTCATAACTTCAAATATTTGGAACCTCAATCTGTCAGAATGAATTCACCCAGATTACAGACATTTAATTAGTTCATGATGACTTTTTTTGATTAATATTTGTAACTGACAAATTAGCCATCTGAATATTTGAGTCTGTGAGCAGGTGAATTTAAACATAAATTTTAGCTAAACTGCAGGTTGCATTCTTTAAAATCTGACAGATTTGTGTATTTTTAGGCTTTGATTTATCTTGCACACCCTCTCCTGTCAACCTACAAACCACGAGAAACATACCCAGAAACATTGCACTTCACTTTGATAAATCGTGATTTCCTGAGACACCGCACAGATATTTAGACCCGATCTTCAGCCTCCTGCCGATCGTATTGCCTGAAAGAGCGCGTTGCACGGGAGTTCTGCACTCTGCTCATATAAATCAGCTGGCAGCACCAAAATAACGGTTACGAGCGGGAGTTAGCCTTGGTCCATGGTGGCAACGCCCATTTTCGGGCTTTATCGAATTTCTCAACCTTGTCTCTTGCTCCCCTCCCTCAGGCTCTCTGAGGGCTAGACTTTCCACTTCACGTCGCCTATCTAAGGCCCATCTAGCGCCCAAAACGGATTTCTATTGCCCATTTTCAACAAAAAAATGGAAACTAGGCCCTTAACGTCACTGGAAAAATAGGCCCCCAAGTTTCAGCTCACTTCGCCGAAATGATCGCCGAACTGATCGCCGACACATGGCCCATCCCAACTTTCGGCACGTAGCCAGCACTTCACTGGGCTGATGCAAGGCCGAAAAGATCGCTGAGAAATAGTTGCTTTTCCCGGGCTTAACAGAAGGAAATGGGCACTACGGATGCCATTTTGAAGATCGGAGGAAGGGTAGAGGCAACAGAAAAAAGGAGCTAAATAGTTGTGAGTTATTTAGAGAGTTATTTATAGGTAGATCAACTCAGAATATTATATTATGGTATATATATATTGATAATAGGTCTTGTATAGGTGAAAAGTATTTTTATAGATAGTGAAAATAATTACTGATATTGTTGGGGCCTATAGTCTGACTGGTACACAGTATAGAGAGAGTAGAGATTAGAGAGTAGAGAGTAGAGAGATTAGTTTCATTTAATGAAAGTAATTTTTGATAGTGATGGGGCCTTTGCTTTCCTTGCCATTACTTGTAACCACTCACACGCTGGTTACTGAAAGGATCAATCGAAGAGGTGGCAGAGTAATGGTAGACAGAGACGAAGACAGAGGAGGCGAGCGTACAGCCAACGAAGGTACTTGGAAAAGCAATCTTACCTGAACTTGTCTGAAAACGCTTGTCTTAGGAGGCTGCGATTCCGGAAGGGGGTCATCGATGAGATATGCCAACTCGTCAAGGGTGATCTGCAGCCTTCCAGCACCATCAGAACCGCACTGTCCATTGAGGTGAAGGTTACTGCTGCCCTAGCCTTCTACACATCGGGATCTTTTCAGGCTTCAGCTGGTGACATCTGCCATATCTCTCAGCACACCACACACTGCTGCATTCGAAAGGTTGACTGAAGACCTTTACCCTCGCAGGATGGACTTCATAAGCTTCCCAATGACCAGGGAGGCACAGACCGAGAGGGCTTTGGGTTTCTACAGAATATCACACTTCCCCAAGGTGCAAGGAGCAATAGACTGCATGCACATTGCCCTGAAAGCACCCTTAAAGAATGTGGAGGTGGTTCATAACAGAAAGTGATTCCACTCCCTGAATGTACAGCTTGTTGTCGACCACAACCAAATAATCATGACAGTAAATGCTACATTTCCTGGTAGCATCCATGATGCGCACGTCCTTTGTGAGAGTGCTATCCCTGACCTGTTTGTCAATCAGCCAGAAGGTCATGGTTGGAAGGTGGGGGATAAAGGATATGGCCTTGCCAGTTGGCTCATGACCCCACTGCATAATCCCGTCACTGAAGCAGTGAAACGTTATAATGAAAGTCACATAGCAACAAGCAACATCGTTGAAAAGACAATTGGAGTCCTAAAGCAGCACTTCAGATGCCTGGACCATTCTG
This sequence comes from Pristiophorus japonicus, assembly GCF_044704955.1. Taxonomy (NCBI): domain Eukaryota; kingdom Metazoa; phylum Chordata; class Chondrichthyes; family Pristiophoridae; genus Pristiophorus; species Pristiophorus japonicus. The sequence continues at coordinate 76,054,762 of NC_091993.1, read as the reverse complement.
GTGGCAGCCTGCAGTACCACCCTGACCAGGTCGCAGAGTTTATTGTGATGTGTTGCATACTGCATAACCAAACTATAAGGAGAGGTCAAGTAATGCCAGATCGGGCTGCAGGTCCACCTCCCGAAGGAGGGGAGACGGAAAAGCCAGCCGGCGAGGATGAAGAGGAGGAGGAGGTGGAAGAGGACGCAGGCGAGGACCTAGGGGAGCGCAATCAGCCTGGCGATCTAGCACCGGTACCACCACCCCTCCCGAAGACCAGTACCCAGGGGCAGTTACACGGCTGCTCAATTGTTGTGTTAGCAGCTCATTAATGAACGCTTTGCATGAACTATCATTGTGGATATTCACATTTGCATTTACAGTTAGGGTTAATCAAAAGTTTCATTTGCGTGGGGGTTCATCTTTGCCATGCCTGCACTGACCTGGCATCTGCATTAATGCTTAGCTTAAGTAAAGTGAGGCTATAATAAAAGACTGAACAAATAATGATGAACAACTGTAAATATGTTATATGAAAATGTTATGCTTAATGTAACTAATGTAACTAAGAGAGAAGGCACAACAATTGTTGAATTGAATGCATTTTTTTATTAACACAATGAATTAATTTTAAAAAATTAGTTAACAACACCTTCCACCCACCCCCCCCCCCCCCGCCCCCAACCCACCCTTCCCCAAACCCCAAACAACCATGAACAAAACATTAACAATTTAATAATATAATTGAAAAACACCCCCCACCTACCTGCAGCCACATTTCCCTCCAGGTTCTTTCCCACCCCGTGTTCTTACCCCACCCACCTGTTTTGGTCTACGCACACTGACACGAATGTGGTGTGCAGCGTGGGACGGCAAGACTTCCTGCCGTCGTGGAGGTGACGGAGTGGATGCAGAAGCCTGAGGCTCCACTTCCGAGTCAGGAGGAACTGTGTCCTCCGTACTCGCTTGAATGCTAGGGGGTCTCACTCTGAGCCGACACGACACCTTGGGGTGCAGCGCCATGTCCAGCCAGCAACGCAAGCCGAAGGGCATTGGTTGCAGTGCTCTGTTCACGTATCGCCTCCAACGTCTCCCATGCTATCTGGATTTGCACGGAAGACCAGTTGGAGAAGTTTGTGTTGAACTGGCTCCAGGTTGTTGCGAACAGTTTATGGAGAAACCCTCGAATCCCTGGATAAGGTTGTGACCGATCGCGAACGTCTCCCTGCACAGGGATATCAAGCACTCCGTCTGCCCCTTCGAGGCAGGGGATTGCTCACCTCGCTGACCCAACCTCCGTGGGGTCGGCATCTGCAAAATGTCGCGCCTTGGCGTCGCCACCTGCTCACCGCTTGGTCCCGGTGCCTCATCCATCTCTATAGAGATGACCGCAGGTTGTTTCCCCCCCCCTTAACAATGTTTGATTCCTCGTCCTCCTCCTCCTCCTCCTCCTCCTCCTCCTTCTCCTCCTCCTGCTCTTTTACTTCCTCCACACTAAATTGTTCATCTTCTTCCTCCTCCGAGGTGGCTGCTGCTGATGGTGCAGGAGGAGTGGATGGCTGAAGTGAGACGACCTTCTCAGGTTGACCTTAAAAAGACAAATTACATTTCTAAACAACTTATTAGGACATTAACGGTGATCATTAACAGGAAACATTACATATCAATAGTTTTCAATACCCCCATATGCACAAGGGTTCACCAGGGCTGCCATGACATCATTCGTACATCAAGAGTACATCACAAATATATTGCATATTGCATTATAATTACAGGACATTACATGCGTAACTAGGATAGATTTTTAAAATGTCTTTAATAATGTTTGACATGTTACACAGTTCCCATTACGCCAGAGACTCAAGGCTGGGTTCGGCCAGACCACGGGTCGTGACCGAACTGCTCTCATGTCCCACCAGCACGACCGCAAGCTCCTCAATTTCTGACAGCGGCTAGAGCTGAGCAGAGCCACCCCCCCGTCCTCCTCTACTCGGAGCGGTTGATAGATATCTTCTTCTGCAAATGAGAAGAGAACATGGCATGGCATAAGCTAATGGACTAGGTAATAAACATTTAAGAATGACAGACTTAAATTCAATGCTGGAGATGCAATGTTCGATTAAAACATTGCATTGCATTGCATATGAACAATATTTCATAAATATAAAATTCAACTTACTGTTAGGATGCATAAATTCATTCATAATTTAATTAATTAATACAATAAAGAAATAAAATTCAAGCTTCCAATTAAAATTTGCATGCATCATTAAAATATTACATATATAACAATTTAAATTTAACATGCAACTTACTCTGGCTGCTGCCAACAAGCTATTCCACCTTTTCCGGCACTGGTCAGATGTCCGTATCTCGTGGGATGCAGATGTGACAACATCGGCAATCTCCTGCCAGATTTTTCGGTAGACACTGGGTGGAGGTTTCCCATGTCCACCCCGTGTCAAGTCGTCCCACCTGCCATGCACAATGTTGACCAGTGTCTCGTTGGCCTCGTCGCTGAAGAGTTTTGCCCTTTTCCTTTCGCTTTTGCCCTCCATTTTGATATATAATTTTAATAATAAAATTTTAAATTAATTTTGTAACTTTCCGCCACTTCCACAATAAAAATACTAACAATATAAATTTTTAAAAGTAAAAATTACTATTTTTGATCACAACAAATTCCAACAAGCCCAACAATTCTTCTCTGCCTCTCTGCCTTCCTTCACTCGCTCTATCTCCACTCTCTCTCTCTCTCTCTCTGACCCTCCCAGTGCCTTCTGAGCATGTTTGATGACCCCTGACCTCTCAAAATGTGGCAAAGAAAGTCAGCCTAAAAAAAACCCCACACCTGCGCAGTAAGCCGTTGCTAGAGAAGCTTTTCTTTTTTTACTTCCGTTTTCGGTGGGCGATTGTGAGATCGCCGAAAAATCACATCGCCTATTTGACATTGCTGGGGTAAGGCCGAGTGGAAAATAGCAAAAAAAAAAATGGGCCTTATCCCAGCGAGCAGCAAGGTCGAGACATCCCACATCGCTGGAACAAGGCCCATTTTTTTCAGCCTTAGCCACCTCGTGGAAAATCTAGCCCAGTCTGTTTTCTGCTCTGTGTCTGTGTGCAGTGGGGACAGCATATGGAACCTTCAGAGTGGATCAAAGTCCAATCTCCTGCTCTCTGAGGGGCTGCAGTGACCAATGAGACAATATGAATGTGGGGATCTTTTTGATGAGAAAAGGTTTGCCTTATAAGAGTAATATAGAAGCAATCAAATCGGCCAAGTGATTGGCTGGCATTGAAATATGCTCAGAAACCTATGTTTGAACGACCTTCGTGAATTCTTATGTACAATGTTGGTACTCAGGCAGCAAGCCACACTACATGCAGCAAGTGTTAAAGCTCAAAAGACTTTCACAGGATGTCATACATTTTACCAAGTCACGGATTAGGATTGTAGAACCATTTGGGAAGCTGACTACATGATAAGAGTTTGCTCGGCTCAGTGGCACCAGTATTGCTGGAGAGCCAGAGGTTGTGGGTTTAGAAGCCCCACTTTGGACTTGGGCACATGCTCTCGGCTGACACGACAGTGCATGTTATGTATGCAACACCTTGTAACAAGCATTCTACCGCCACAGAGGGCACATCTGTTGGAGTCCTAAGGGATCCCAGCATCCCTTGGGAGCACTTCATTTAAGCAGGCCTCCCATGCTCTGCAGACACTCTGGAGTCAGAATAAAGAGACTAAGGTCACACTTACTTAAGTCTACAGTACTCAGTCACATTGCTTTATTTGAGACTTAACAACTGGCGACAAGTAATAAATAATGAACCATCACGCGAAAATGCAGAGAACTATTGGTATCCTGGAGAAATTCTCAGAAGGTGATGATTGGGAAGCCTTCGTGGATCGACTCGACTAATACTTCATGGCCAACGAGCTAGAAGGGAATGAGAATGCTGCCAAACGAAGGGCAATCCTCCTCACCGTCTACAGGGCAACAACCTCCGGCCTCATGAAGAACCATCTTGCTCCGGTGAAACCAACAACCAAATCATATGCAGAACTGTGCACGCTGGTCCAGGAGCACCTAAATCCGAAGTAGAGCGTTCTGATGCAAAGTATCGATTTATACATGTCAACGGTCTGAAGGCCAGGAAGTGGCGAGCTACGTCGCTGAACTAAGGTACCTTGCAGGACATTGCAAATTCGATGGATTCCTGGAGCAAATGCTAAGAGACTTCTTTGTGCTTGGCATTGGCCATGAGGTTATCCTTCGCAAACTATTGACTGTTGAAACACCGAACCTGAGCAAAGCCATAACGATAGCCCAGGCATTTATGTCCACCAGTGATAACACCAAACAAATTTTACAGCATAAAGATGCATCGGCAAGTATTGTACACAAAGTAACGTCATTTTCAGTCAGGAGTGCATATGGCAGAATGAACACGCCTGCAGCTGCACGACCTCAGATGATTCAGAGTCCGCCATCAATGTGAATGTGAGGCAATTAACACCTTGTTGGCGCTGCGGAGGTGATCATCGAGTCCATCAATGCCGTTTCAAACACTATGCATGCAAAGGCTGTGGAACAATGGGACACCTCTAGCGAATGTGCAGACGAGCTGCAAACCCTGCAAACCACCACGTTGCAGAGGAAGTTTGATCCATGGTGGATCAAACTAAATTAGAGATTCGAACCGAGGAGGCAGAATTGTACGGGGTACACAACTTCACCACAAAATGTCCATTGATCATGTTAAAAGTTGAACTGAACGGAATTCCAGTTTCCATGGAATTGGACACGGGTGCGAGTCAGTCTATCATGAACAAAAAGGCCTTTGAGAGGCTCAGGTGCAACAAGGCACAAAGGCCCAAGCTGAGCCCTATTCATACCAAGCTGAGAACTTACACTAAAGAGCCGATCCCTGTAATTGGCAGTGCAGCAGTAAAAGTCTCCTATGATGGAGCGGTGCACGAACTGCCACTATGGATTGTACCAGGAAATGGCCCCACACCGTTCGGCAGAAATATCCGTTGGAACTGAGACGTCAACTGAGTGCTTTCGTCCGTCAACAATGCCTCATGTGCCCAGGTTTTGAGCAAGTTCCCGTCATTGTTTGAGCCAGGCATCGGAAAATTCTCTGGGGTGAAGGTGCAGATCCACTTGCTTCCCGGTACACGACCCATCCACCACAAGGCACATGCAGTGCCATACATGATGCGAGAGAAAGTGGAGATCGAGCTGGACAGACTGCAATGAGAGAGCATCATCGTGCCTGTTGTGTATGCATGCCTGTTTACTGTGTGATGTCTGTAACACTGTTATGCCACATTGAATGTACCCTTATACTGTACACACCTTACCGGTACACCAGAGGGTGCTGCTGCTGGAGACCTAGGGGTTGCCTGCACACGGTAGGTAACCCAGTATAAAAGAAAACTCACAGCTTGTTGTCGTCACTCAGGAGCTGCAAATAAAGGACTACTGGTCTACACAGTTTAAGTATCATACCCTGCCTCGTGGAGTCATTACTAAAGGTGTCTACACATACAATAGCGCCGGTTCAGTTCAACGAGTGGGCCAGTCCGATTGTTCCAGTTCTCAAGGGCGATGGCACAGTCAGAATTTGTGGGGACTATAAAGTAACGATTAACCATTTTTCGCTGCAGGACCAGTACCCGCTACCCAAGGCAGACGACCTATTTGCGATCCTGGCAGGAGAGAAGACGTTCACCAAGTTGGACCTGACCTCGGCCTACATGACGCAGGAGCTGGCGGAATCTTCGAAAGGCCTCACCTGCATCAACACGCACAAAGGTTTGTTCATCTACAATAGATGCCATGGAGAGTCTGTTAAAGTCGGTTCCGCGCGCCGTGGTTTTCCAGGACGACATATCGATCACAGGTCGGGACACCATCGAACATTTGCAGAACCTGGAAGGGGTTCTAAGTCGGCTAGATCGTGTGGGACTCAGGTTGAAATGCTCGAAGTGTATTTTCCTGGCGCCGGAGGTCGAGTTTTTAGGGAGAAGAATCGTGGCAGACGGCATCAGACCCACCGATGCCAAGATGGAGGCCATCAAGAACGCGCCGAGACCACAGAACGTGACGGAGTGCGGTCGTTCCTGGGACTCCTGAATTATTTTGGTAATTTCCTACCCGGGTTAAGCACCTTGCTGGAACCTCTACATGTGTTGCTACGCAAGGGAGATGACTGGGTATGGGGGAAATCACAAGAGAATGCTTTTGAGAAAGCCAGAAATCTGTTGTATTCCAACAAACTGCTTGTTCTGTATGACCCATGTAAACGTTTAGTGCTAGCTTGTGCTGCGTCTTCATACGGAGTCAGGTGTGTGTTACAACAAGCAAACGAATTGGGAACATTGCAACTGGTCGCTTATGCGTCCAGGAGTTTGTCCAAGGCCGAAAAGGCCAAGAGCATGATTGAAAAAGAAGTTCTGGCATGCGTTTACGGGGTGAAAAAAATGCACCAGTATCTGTTTGGGCTTAAGTTTGAGTTAGAAACTGACCATAAGCCGCTCATATCGCTATTCTCAGAGAACAAAGGTATTAATACCAATGCCTCTGCTTGCATCCAAAGATGAGCGCTCACGCTGTCTGCATATAATTATGTAATTCGCCACAGGCCAGGCACAGAGAACTGCGCTGATGCTCTCAGTTGGCTACCATTGCCCACTACCGGGTTGGAAATGGCACAGCCTGCAGACTTGCTCTTGGTGATGGATGCATTTGAAAACAAAAAGTCACCCGTTACGGCCCGCCAGATCAGGACCTGGACCAGCCATGATTCTTTACTGTCCCTTGTCAAAAACTGTGTCCTTCATGGGAGCTGGCCCAGCATCCCAGCGGAGATGTATGAAGAGATCAAACCATTCCAGCGGCGCAAAGACGAAATGTCCATACAAGCGGACTGTCTTTTGTGGGGTAATTGCGTGGTTTTGCCTAAGAAAGGCAGGGAAACGTTCATATGCGACCTACACAGTACCCACCCAAGCATAGTAATGATGAAAGCTATAGCCAGATCCCACGTGTGGTGGCCCAGCATCGACTCAGATTTGGAGTCTTGCGTGCGCCATTGCAACACTTGCTCTCAACTGAGCAATGCACCCAGGGAGGCACCGCTAAGTTTGTGGTCATGGCCCTCCAAACCGTGGTCTCGGATCCACGTTGACTTCGCTGGCCCGTTTCTAGGCAAAATGTTGTAGATGCTTATTCAAAATGGATTGAGTGTGTAATAATGTCTGTAAGCACGTCCACTGCCACCATCGAAAGCCTACGAGCCATGTTTGCTACGGCCTGCCTGATGTCCTTGTCAGTGACAATGGGCCGTGCTTCACCAGCGCTGAATTCAAGGAATTCATGACCCGCAATGCAATCAAGCATGTCACATCTGCCCCATTCAAGCCCGTATCTAACGGCCAGGCAGAATGGGCAGTCCAAACCATCAAGCATAGCTTGAAATGCATGTCGGAATGCTCCCTGCAGACCCGCCTGTCCAGAGTCCTGCTCAGCTACCGCATAAGACCCCACTCGCTCACTGGGGTTCCCCCTGCCGAACTGCTCATGAAAAGGGCACTCAAAACAAGGCTCTCTCTAGTCCATCCTGATCTCCATGTTCATGTCGAGGGCAAGCGGCATCAACAAAGCATGTACCATGATCGCGCAAATTTGTCACGCGATATTGAAGTCAATGACCCTGCATTTTACTCAACTATGGACATGGTCCCAAATGGCTTGCTGGCACTGTCGTAGCCAAAGACCGGAGTAGGGTGTTTGAGGTCAAACTTGCAAATGGACTAACTTGCAGAAAGCATTTGGACCAAACCAAACTGTGATTCACAGACAGCCATGAGCAACCTGAAGAGGACACCACCAACTTCGACCCTCCGATACACACACAAGTGGCAACCGACATCACGGTTGACCACAAAGCTGAACTCATCATCCCCAGCAGCCCAGCAAGGCCAGTTGCGCAGCAGCCCAGCGAAGGCCGAACCAACTCACCTGCACTTGTGTTTGTACCGAGACGATCGACTAGGGAGCGGAAAGCCCCAGATCATCTCACCCTGTAAATAAGTGTACTATTGATTTTGGGGTGGGGGAGCAGGGGGGGAGTGATGTTATGTATGCAACACCTTGTAACCAGCATTCTACCGCCACCAGAGGGCACATCTGTTGGCGTCCCAAGGGATCCCAGCATCCCTTGGGAGCACTGCATATAAGCAGGCCTCCCATGCTGTGCCAGCACTCTGGAGTCAGAATAAAGAGACTAAGGTCACACTTATTCAAGTCTACAGTATTCAGTCACATTGCTTTATTTAAGACTTAACAGTGCATTTTTTAGAAGTGTGCCTTTTGGATGAAATGTTACACTGAGGCCCAGTCTGCCTGCTCAATGGATGTAAGAAATCCCATGGCGCTATCTGTCCTGGCCAACGTACCATCATTGACCAACACCAACAACAACAACAACAACTTGTATTTATGTAGCACCGTTAATGTAGTAAAATGTCCCAAGGCACTTCACAGGAGCATTATCAAACATAATTTGGCACTGAGCCACATAAGGAGATATGAGGGCAGAGGACCAAATGCTTGGTCAAAGAGTTAGGTTTTAAGGAACGGCTTAAAGGAGTAAAGAGAGGCGGAGAGGTTTACGGAGGAAATTTCACACTTTAGGGCCGAGGCAGCTGATGGCACGGCCACCAATGGTGGAGCGATTAAAATCGAGGATACACAAGAGGCCAGAATTGGACGAGCGCAGAGATCTCGGCGGGTTGTAGGGCTGGAGGAGGTTACAGAGATAGAGAGGAGCAAGGCCATGGAGGGATTTGAAAGGATGAGAATTTTAAATTCAAGGCATTGCTTAACCGGGGGTCAATTTCGGGCAGCGAGCACAGGAGTGATGGGCGAATAAAAGGGTGGGGCCACAAAAGGAGCAGTGTGCGGCCCAGGGAGCAGCATGGAGGCCCCGACCTGCGAGAAATCAGCAGCAGCAGCAGGTCAGGGCCATAAAAGGAGCGGCGAGTAGCAGCCCCGGGACAGCGCGGTGGCGTACCACCACAAGATACAGTGCGAGTTGCTGCAGGAGGGCAACGGCAGGGAAGTGTGACGTCAGCAAGGTCCAGGTCGGTGATTGGAGCGTGGGCAGATGCAGCAGGAGCGGCGAGGTTGGGGCGAAGGAGCTGTGAGAGACTGTGGAGGGATGTGATCGGGGACCAGGGGAGGCATGAGTTCGGGACCAAGGGGCAGCACGGGCCAGCCCACACTGCGATATGTGTGCGCACTCGGTCCTTGCAGCAGAGCTGGTCTCCAGTTGTCTTGGGTAATCTTTGCCACTGGACCAAGACCTAGCTCTGTCAAGCCCCTGTGGTGGCTGGTATGCAACGGTCACCCCACCTTCAAACAATCCACGCACAGGCATCTTCCACCCTTGAGGATGTAGTTCAGGATCTTCATTCGAAACACCTGTGAACTCATCCTTTTTTTTGGCGTGGAAGCAAGTCATCCTCGTTTCGAGGGACTGCCTATGATGATGATAATGATGGGTGAACGGGACTTGGTGCGAGTTGTCGACATAGCAACAGTCATTGGCTGTTTGTATGACCTTACTGCATACAAATCGGCTGTTGTGTTTTCCTAAGAAACTACAATGCCTGCACTACAAAAGGTAATTCATCAGTTGTTAAGCACTTTGAGATCTGATAAGATGCTACCTAAATGTGAGTTCTTTCTTCTTTCCTGAAGCTATAACCATGGTAATTCACAGCTGGCTTTCATATACACTACTGAAATTAAAGAAGTCCCACATCTTGTTTCTCAAAGAAAACAAAATGCATTGATGTGGATGGGAACATTTTGAAGAAAGTACTCTGTTCTTGTCGAGTTATTTTAATTAATGCTTATCAGGCCTCTGCTCTTTGTTTTTGGTTTAAATAGTCACAGCTCATATATCAGCACTCACTGTCTACCTCAGGAACAGGTCCATCACAGTTCCCCACAGCCGAACGCTGGCCAGTAAATAAGTGGCTTACTACTAAATTCTTCTGCTTATCTCATCAGGCCATCAAGCCCCCACCTGGCTGGTTTTAAAGTGAGCTGCCAAAAAGTTTCTAAAACGTAAATTGAATACCAATGGTTGGTTTTACAAGTAAATGAACTTGTATTTACATATCGCCTTTATCATCCTCAGGATATCCCAAAACTGCTTTGCAGCCAATGAGTGACTTTTGACGTGCAGTCACTGTTGTTATGTAGGCAAATATAGCAGCCAATTTGTGAGCAGCAAGGTCCCACAAACAGCAATGACAGATTCATTGTGCCGTTGGCTGAGGGATGAATGTTGGTCAGGACTCGAGGAGACTTACCTCCTCTCCTTCCATGGGACCTTTTATGTCCACCTGAACAGGCAGACGTTCAACGCCTCATCTGAAAGTTGGTGCCTCGTACAATGCAGCACTCCCTCAGTATTGCACTGAAGTGCCAACATCGATAGATTTTCCCGCCTGTGTCTCAGGTACTTGATGGATCTTCATCATCAGCGAAGCAGATACCAGAACTCAAGGCATGACCTTACTCTCTGCCCTGCTTCAACGCCCTTTGCACACATCCCACATCTATCATTCTTTACCCAGAGAGTGGTTAGAATGTGGAACTACATGGTGTGGTTGAGACGAATAGCAGAGATGCATTTAAGGGGAAGCTAGATAAGTGCACGAGGGAGAAAGGAATAGAAGGATATGCTGATAGGGTGGGAGGAGGTTTGTGTGGAATGGCACGGCACAGATCAGTTGGACCGAATGGCCTGTTTCTGTACTGTAAATACTTTGTAAGTTTGTAATTCTATCCTGTTCCCTGGCTGGATTTGGCAAAAGATGACAACTTTAGGCCCACTGTCCAGTGCTATTTACTCACCTAACACAAGCTTACTCACTAATTTCTCACTGAAGACCACACTATTGTACAGTGACTTGCACAAAGGCCATCCCTACAGACCTACTGAAAGGCAACTCATTGTGCTTATTTCTTTCATAAAATGTTTATATATTTTTTTTAATATAAAAGATCATTTCTGCTTCTCCCAAAATCCCGGTTCCAACAATATTGCAGAGATAGTGGGTTGTGAATTGGGATTCAGAACAATGTTATCTTTAATTATTTTGGGGGTGGGTGGGTGCACAGCCCCTTTAACGGGCTGCGCGGCCCATGCAAATTTCCGCACATGCGCGGTTTTTCCATTCAAAGGCCAGTGAGCCAGCTGCATGGGACCTCCAGACGGCGGAGCGGCCGCACAGCTTAAAGAGAGCATTGGTCTAGAGACGTGTGAAGCAGCAGGATGCAGGTGGACTAGTGCTGTCCCGTGTCGTGCAATCAGGACCACTGCTCCCAACAGGAGTTGACATGGAGGTCGTGCACTGTGGTAGCACAATATAACAAAATAAAATGGCCAGCTTTTGACCCTTTCACAACCACAATAATGCGTTTGGTGCTAATTTTCTTGGGTGCATTTTTACAGTACACTCCAGTGTCATATCTGCCCCATAATTATTGCCACTCCTCTTTAAGAGGGGAAAGGGTAGACAGTAATGATTTTTAGTTTTCTCCTCCTATGACGCTGGCTCGTGCTGGGGACATTTCTCAGGCAGTGAATGTTGAGTGTAAATACTAAAGCCTCGGTTTCCTGCAAGGGGCACAATCCTTGCCAACATGTCCTTCGCGCACCCAATGTCACAATCGCTGACCCAGCCATAGTATCCAGGGTCAGCTATGTTTCAATCATTTGGGTAAGTACTGCAGAGGTTGGAAATGCCTTTTATTGGGAGCTTGTCCATTTGGGGACAGGAAATAGGAAATTGCATGAAACTCAAGAGGTAGGCTTGCACTATTCTATCAAACTCTTCTTCAAATTAACTACATAGCTTTGCAGACCAAGTAACTAATACCCTGTATCTTGGTTTACTACTAAGTAGTAATGTGAAGCATAAAAATTGATAAATACAAAAAATACAATACTTATATAGACATGCATAGAATGAGAAAGTCAATAATGGGTCACTTACCCTTCGTAGGAACCACTACAAGTTAAGTATAAACTTCCAGAAACAAAGTTCTCTTTCTGAGTGGTGAGTGCAGCCTGTTTAATACTACTTGCAAGTCTTTTGTTATGTAACATATCCCTGAGGCAGCGAGTGAACCTGATCTTTTCATTTCTCTCAAGCATCAGATTGCAGAAGTACATTTGTTTTGTTTCTGTCTTGAAAGCTCTAATTGTCCCCCACCAACCACAGCCTTTTGGGGGAGAGAGAGTTCCTGATTTCTGCTCCTCTTTGTGTGAAAAAGTGCATCCTGAATTCGCTACTGATTGAGCTGGCTCTAATTTTAAGATTATGTCCCCACCAAAGGAAATATTCTCTCCATATCTACCTTGTCAAATCCTTTTAACATTTTAACTACCTTGATTAGATCACCCCCTCAATCCTCTATACTCAAGAGAAGACAAGCCGAATGAATGCCTCTTGTCCTCTAAGCCCCGGTTATCATTCTGTGAATCTGCACTGCACCTCCCTCCAAAGGCCAGTATATGCTGGTGGTCCATGAGGAATATGCCCATGAGGAAGTTCCTAGGCATCATCATCATAGGCTGTTCCTTGGAATCGAGGAAGACTTGCTTCCACTCTTAGAATAAGTTCTTAGATGGCTGAACAGTCCAATATGAGAGCCACAGTCCCTACCACAGGTGGGACAGATAGTCGTTGAGGGAAGGGGAAGGTGGGACAGGTTTGCCGCACATTCTTTCCGCTGCCTGCGCGTGTTTTCTGCATGCTCTCGGCGATGAGACTCGAGGTGCTCAGCATCCTCCCGGATGCACTTCCTCCACTTCGAGCGGTCTTTGGCCAGGGACTCCCAGGTGTCAGTGGGGATGTTGCACTTAATGCATGTACTCACTCAACAATGGCAAAAGAGATAAAGCAAGTATAATGGGGCAGAAAATCTAACCACTTTGAATGTATGTATTGTTCAAAAATCGACACACCGGGGAGGCCGAAATTCAGGGTCTCAGAGAGATCCGTTAATGCCCGTTTGCAGCGGCCATTCCTAAAAATCGAATGGCCGCCGCTTTGGGGTCAACAGGCCGACCCGATCAAAATTCAGATTGGGGATTTTTCGGCCTGGACCCCATTCCGCCCAAGTAGATGCACCGCCAAATTAAAATAAAATAAATATTTACCTATCCACTTGCAGCTCGATCCATCGATCTCCCGCCACGTGGTGTCCCCTGCAGGTTTTTCTGCTGGTGCTCCCTCTGAAGACTGTGTGCGACCCAGCAGTGCGGCCGCCCTCTGGGGTGCTAGGCCACTGGCCCGGCCAAAACCCTCCCTGGTGGCCCAGTGGCTAAAGTTAAAAAATGATAGAATCTTTCCCCTTTAACGGAGTGGAGAGAGCGCGGTGACGCACATGTGCTGTGACGTTACCACATTGATTGACAGTGGCGGATGGCCCAAGCGACTCATTTTGATCCAGTCAGCCTGGCTTTGAGTCTAAGGCCCGCTCCCATTGTGATCCATTTCCTGTAAGACTTTGACAAAAATTCAAGTCTTGAAAATGGATCCACTCACTGCACCAGGAGTTCCAGCGGTGAGTACCAGCTAAAAACTCATAGGTGCGCCAGCTTTCTGGGGCACCTGAATTTTGGCCCCCAGATCTTTCACATCACAGGAAGAAAGCTACTTATTAAATCAAGGAAGCAAATCACTTTGATCTTCTTCACAAATTAAACCAGCAATTTAAACTTGGCTACTGGAATAATAAACATGTTCAGCCCTTTCCTGTTACAGTAACTGTTGATAAGCAGAATTCCAACTCTACAACTCTGTAACTGTTATCAGCTAACATCAGTGGAGCAGTTTTCTCGTGCAAGCGCTGATCTGAACTGACATGTCTCTACAAGGCCAAAATGAAGAACAATATGAAAAATGTCTGTCTGCTACCAGCATTTTACAGCCTTGCTTACTTTAAAAGATATTGAAAGAGTATGTTATATTAAAGATAGTCTTCTCCCGACACTCTCCTTCCCATTTAAAGCTTAATTTATGCTAAGATTATATTGCACTGCTCCTTTAAGTTCCTTGTGCGAGCTTCACAAAGTTCTGCAGAGAGAGAGAGGGAGAGAGCCTCTTGTAAACTGATGACCTAAACTCAAAGCTCTTCTGAGAATAATTATAGTCATTAAACCTATTCTAACCAAACTCCAACTGGAATAATCTGAGGAAGTATTGGGGAAACATCCGCCCCATTTCCATGGAAATAGATTGCGTTTAGTGTGAAAGCACTGATCCTTTGTTAGAGCCCCAGTGTCACTTATTATCTTGCTTGGAAGCAAAAAAATAATGAACAAATAGCAAATATATTGCTTCTTGTCATGTTCTTGATAACAGCACCATATTTAGTTATATTGGGCCCAAGTTTCAGGCCGCACCTGGAACGGTGCAGCCCCGACCTGGACGCCCGTTTTTCGCGCCCGAAAGTGCACCTAAAAAATACCTGCAGATTCTCCGGCTCCCTGCAGGTCCTTTGGAGCTGGGTGCGGCGCAGCATGAGCTGTGGGGGACGGAGCCAGGTCCCTGCGCTGAAATCAGTGCCGGGACCTCTGCACAGGCGCTACAGTGGGCGCGCAAGTGCAGTAGCTCCAGGCGCCCGAAACTGTGTGGGAGGGGCCCGAAGCACACAGCCCCGAGCCCTGGCCGAATGGCCTCACTGGGGCTGCGAGGATCAGGCTGCACCTCCCTCGTCCAGCTCCTGCTCTGGCTCCAGCTTCCTCCCCTGTTCAGCTGGCTCTCTCAACTCACCACTCCCAGCTCTCGCTCCGACACCTCCCCAGCTCTCACTCCGACCCCCCCCCCCACCAGCTCCCGCTCCGACAACCCCCCCCCCAGCTCCCGCTCCGACGTACCCCCCCCAGTTCCCGCTCCGTCGACACCCCCAGCTTCCGCGCCCGCTCCGACGACCGTCCCCCCAGCTCCAGCTCCCACTCCGACGAACCCCCACCCCCAACTCCCGCTCCCGCTCCCATGACACCACCCCCCGAGCTCCCGCTCCTGCTCCGACACCCCCCCAGCTCCCACACCGACTCCCCCCCACCAGCTCCCGCTCCGACGACCCCCAACCCCCCTCCGCCCTCCCAGCTCCTGCTCCGCTCCCCCACCACCAGCTCACGCTCGGCTCCCCCCACACAGCTCCCGCTCCCATGACACCCCCCCCCAGCTCCCGCTCCGGCTCCGACGATCCCCCCCCAGTTCCCGCTCCCGCTCCCACACCGCACCACCCCCCCAGCTCCCGCTCCCGCTCCGACGACCCCCCCCAAGCTCCCGCTCCCGCTCCCACGCCCTCCCCCCCCCAGCTCCCGCTCCCACTCCCACGACTCCCCCAAGCTCCGGCTTCCCCCAGCGGGGGAACTCCTTCGGCGGGGCCCGCCCGCCCGGCATCTTGCTGGGGGCGGGCCCCGCCCGAAGTCTTGGGCCCGGCTTCTTCACATCAGCCGGGCCCGTTCAGCCTCCTCCCTCTCCCCTCCCTCCCTCCCTCTCCTCTTCCCACCCTCCCTCTCCTCTCCTCTCCCCCCCTCCTCTCCCCTCCCTCTCCTGTCCCCCTATCCCTCCCTCTCCTCTCCCCCCATCCCTCCCTCTCCTCTCCCCCCCCTCTCCTCTCCCCCTCCCTCCTTCCCTCCCTCTCCTCTTCCCACCCTCCCTCTCCTCGCCTCTCCCACCCTCTCCTCTCCCCCCCCTCTCCCCCCCCTCTCCCTCTCCTCTTCCCCTCTCTCCCTCTCCTCTCCCTCCCTCCCTCTCCTCTCCCTCTCCTCTCTCCCTCTCATCTCCCCATCCCCCCCCTCCTTCCCCCCTCCTCCTTCCCTCCCCTCGTTGTCAGAAACACATAGACACTGACAGACAGAGTGAGAGACACTGACACTGACAGACAGAGAGTGAGAGAGAGACACACAGACAGAGAGAGAGAGACACACACACACTGGGGAGGGCCTTGTCCCAGCACACTGTTGGAGGGCTCCCGATGCTGTAGTTGGTGAGTAGAAAATGTTTTATTTATTGATTTTTTAATTTTTTTTTAATTAATTTTTTTTGATTGCTTTATTGGTTGATTTATTGATGTATTTATCATTTATTATTGATGATGGCTCTTTATTTGTAAAACTGAAGTGTTTAATGTTTGTAAACTTCCCTTTAAACCCCACCCCCCCCACCATTCCCTACGCCTGATTTGTAACCTACGCCTGATTTTCTAAGTGCAGGCAAGGTTTTTCTGAGCGTACAAAAATCTACACTTAGTCCATTCTAAGTTAGTTTGGAGTATGTTTTCACTGCCTAAACTTTCAAAACGGGAGTAAGTGGCCGGTCACGCCCCCTTTTGAAAAAAAAACTGTTCCAAGCTGAAACTGTTCTAACTGACTAGAACTGGAGCAAACTAAATGCCGAGAATTGCAATTTCTAAGATACTCCATTCTAAACCTGTTGTTCCAAAAAAACAGGAGCAACTCAGGCTGAAACTTGGCCCCATTGAAGTGTTCCCAAGATATTAACCCAATTTCTCTTTTTCAGATCCTCACCAGTCTTCCATGTTTTCTCTTTTTATTTCAAATTTCCAGCATTACCTTTATCTCTTGTTTAGCTTTACTGACAGCTAAGGTTGTGCTCGAAATCTCTGATTCACAGGAATTGTCATATAACATAAGGCCATGACTGTCAACAGCCCCATCCATTCTCCTTCACAGCTTAATCTCAACTACTCAGCTTTTTACCATCGCTTTCAATCCTGTCTCTCCCTCTGGAAATGCACCTAATTGCCTCCTGAACCTATTAATACCGTGAGCTTCAATGGCCTTCCCTGTTAATGTATTCCACAGCTCTATTATTCCACACTCCATAAAGTAAGTGATTATTCGTGAAGCACTTTGAGATCTTTTTGATAAGACACTATATAAATGCAAGTTGTTCTTTCTTCTACCCTTTGATTGAAAATGTTTCACCTCACTTCCCTTTGTATTCTCATGGGCTGCAATATTTCATTCTTCCTCCAGAAAAAGGCAGTGAGTGGCAGATAGTTACATAATACAAGTTATGTGCGTGTAATCCATCCCAGTCACTTACAGCAGTGTGGGCTCCAGGCATGATTGACAGGAGAGTTACCTAATCATCTCCATTCTGGCCGGGAATTGTGGTGTCACTATATGTAGTCTTTCTTGAATGGCTGCAATGCCTCTTAATAAGGAAACCACAAAAAGGCTGCAAATTGTGGAGGTCAGACATTTTATTTCCTGCTTGTACCATGGGTTGGATGTGTTCTCTCTGGTTATTTACTTACATTCTATCTAAAAGGTTACACCGACACATAGATTGTTGGTGTAACCTTTTAGAATTTGTAACGATCCCCGAAAATTCTGAAAGCAGTCATAATGTGTCATCATCATCATACACAGTCCTTCGGAATCGAGGAAGACTTGCTTCCACTCTTAGCTTGAGTTCTTAGGTGACTGTACAGTCCAAAACGAGAACCACAGTCTCTGTCACAGGTGTGGCAGATAGTGGTTGAAGGGAAGGATGGGTGAGGAGTCTGATTTGCCACACGCTCCTTCCGCTGCCTGCGCTTGATTTCTGCATGCTCTTGGCGACGAGACTCGAAGAGCTCAGCGTCCTCCCGGATGCACTTCCCCCACTTAGGGCGGTCTTTGGCCAGGGACTCCCAGGTGTCAGTGGGAATGTCACACATTATCAGGGAGGCTTTAAGGGTGTCCTTGTAATCTTTGGCTCATTTGCTTTGGGAGTCTCGTGTCTGGCATGCGAACTATGTGGCCTGCCCAGCGGAGCTGATCAAGTGTGGTCAGTGCTTCAATGCTGGGGATCTTCGCCTGGACGAGGATGCTAACATTGGTGCGTCGGTCCTCCCAGGGGATTGTAGGATCTTGCGGAGACATTGTTGGTGATTTTTCTCCAGCGACTTGAGGTGTCTACTGTACATGGTCCACGTCTCTGAGCCATACAGGAGGGCGGGTATTACTACGGCCCTGTAGACCATGAGCTTGGTGACAGTTTTGAGGGTCTGGTCTTCAAACACTCTTTTCCTCAGGCGGTCGAAGGCTGCACTGGCACATTGGAGGCGGTGTTGGATCTCGTCGTCAATGCCTGCTCTTGTTGATAGGAGGCTCCCAAGATAAGGAAAGTGGTCCACGTTGTCCAGGGCCGCGCTGTGGATCTTGATGACTGAGGGGGCAGTGCTGTGCGGTGAGTACTGATGTTTAGCATAAGGCCCATGCTTTTGTATACCTCAGTAAATATGTTGACTATGTCCTGGAGTTCAGCCTCTGTGTATGCACAGACGCAGGCGTCGTCCGCTTACTGTAGCTCGACGGCAGAGGTTGCGATGGTCTTGGATCTGGCCTGGCGAAGGTTGAACAGGTTCCCACTGGTTCTGTAGTTTAGTGCCTGCAAAGAGACACTCGGTCACTCAACCAGGAAACACCAGGACTGGTTTGACGAGAATGATCAGGAGATTCAAGAGCTAATAGATTGCAAGTGCAGGGCGTTTCTGAGCCTTAAACAACAGCCCAACTCGGGAGAAGCAAAGCAGCATCACAGACAGCTCAAGGCTGAGGTCCAACAAAAAACCCGGGACCTAAAGAATAGGTGGTGGATGGAGAAAGCACAGGAGATACAGCAGCTGGCCGACAGCCATGATGTACGAGGATTCTTCATCGTAGTCAAGGCCACCTACGGTCCAAACACCCAAGGCCCCACCCCACTGCTGGCCAAGAACGGGGAAACACTCATCATGGACATCGAGGCAGTCAGGGCTGGCTGGAAGGAGCACTTCGAAGATCTCCTCAATCGAGACTCTGCCTTTGACTCGAGTGTTCTCAACTCCATCCCGCAGCATGCTACCCGCCACTACCTCAGTGAGACCCCAACACTGCATGAGGTAGAAAAAGCCATAAGACAGTTAAAAAACAACAAGGCTACGGGAGCAGATGGAATCCCTGCTGAGGCACTGAAGTATGGCAGGGAGGCACTGCTGGCGCGAATACATGATGTCATCTCTCTCATCTGGAGGGAGGAGAGCAGGCTGGGAGATCTTGGAGATGCAGTGATCGTGACCATCTTTAAAAAAGGGGACAAGTCCGACTGCGGCAACTACAGGGGAATCTCCCTGCTATCAGCCACTGGGAACGTCGTCACTAGAGTCCTCCTCAACCGTCTTCTCCCTGTGGCTGAGGAGCTCCTCCCGGAGTCACAGTGCGGATTTCGTCCCCTCCGGGCACAACGGACATGATTTTTGCAGCGCGACACCTGCAGGAAAAATGCAGGGAACAGCGCCAGCCCTTATACATGGCCTTCTTCGACCTTACAAAGGCCTTTGACACTGTCAACCGCGAGGGTCTTGGAGCGTCCTCCTCCGGTTCGGATGCCCCCAAAAGTACATCACCATCCTCTGCCTGCTCCAAGACGACATGCTTGCCGTGATCCTTACCAATGGATCCATCACAGAACCAATTCACGTCCGGATGGGGGTCAAGCAGGGCTGCATCATCGCCCCAACCCGCTTTTCAATCTTCCTCGCTGCCATGCTCCACCTCGTAATGTGTAATATATATATAGCTCCACGCAGTGGACTACTGTAGTAATTGTTTACAACAATAAAGAGGGAACAAGTCACCTGACAGGTTCCTGAAATTATCAGCCATCTTAGAGCTTGTGTATTTTGTGAGGTCGTACCGAAGATATTACATTGGCGATGAAGGATGGGATAATCGGATTTCCTAGCTGAAATTTTTGTTGGTGGATGATTCAGCCAACCGATAGGGAGACTCTGAGGGCTTCTTTGTTTGCAGAACAGCTAAAAATCCAAGTTATATTACAAGCACACTTGACTGAACTGCCAGATTCCAGATGGCTGCGCCAATGGGAATAATAGGGCACTTGGGGCAGTTGCATCGCGACCATGGGACTTTCGGAGCGTATGTGGAGCGGCTTGAAATGTTTTTCACCACAAATAATATTGTCAAATTCCCCAATGGTGAAAACCATAACCAGATAGTGTTGGAAAGAAAATGAGCTATTTTCTTAACTGAAGCAGGGCTCGAGGTGTAAGAAACCCTGAAAAATGTGCTTGTGCCTGTCAAGCCACAGGACACATCACTTACCTGAGCCCCTGGAAATTGTTGAAAGTTATTGTTTCAGAATATGAAATCTATTACCTGGCAAAAGTATCAATGAGAACATTGTAGCATTAAAAAAGCTATCTATTCACTGTAATTTCGGAAACTTTCAGGACCAAGCATTGCGTGACCACTTTGTGGGATGAAAAATTATGTGATCAGAAGAAAGTTATTGACAACTCCTAACTTGGCTTTTGATGTAGCTTCTCAGACTGCTATGTCAATGAACATGGCCGACCAATATTCCCGAGAATTTCGTACCATTTCCAGTTGTCAGACAACCGAGGTGAATCGCCTGCAGGTTAAAAGTAAAAGGCTGTTGGGCCCCAAGGCCTCAGAAACTGGCCACGGTAACAATACATTGAAGTCCTGCTATCAGTGCCTGGGACAAAGTTGCTCAAAGTTGTCCATATGTGAAGGCAGAGTGTTTCTTCTGCAAGAAAACTGGGCATCTTGCGAAGGCATGCTGACTGAAGAGTAAACTAACTTTCAAAGCTGTAAGTAGAAATCCCCAGAGACTACATAGCATGGAAGAAAAGCAACAGGATGAAGAGATGCACATCAAGAGCACAAGGGTATCTAACAGCGATTCAAAAAGTATCATAATCCAAATAGATGTTACAGGAAACAAGATACCCATGGAAATCGACAGTGGTACATCCGTGAGTGTAGTACTGTAGTCGCTGTATCTCAACAAATCCCCTTGAGAAATCCAAGATAGAGCTGCGAGGCTACTCAGGAGAGAACATTCCTGTGGTAGGTCGTATCACCGTGCAGGTGAAATACAAGGATCAATTTCAGAGCTTGCCTCTCTTAGTAATGGCAGGAGACAAGCCTGCCTTACTAGGAAGAAATTGGTTGGGATCACGGAAGCTGGATTGGAGTGAGATTTTTCATGTTGAAACGAGATTTGCATCAAAGGATGATGTTATCAAGAAGTATCCGAAGGTGTTCTGTGAAACGGACAGTCCGATCCAAGACTTCAAGGTGAGTGTCAGGGTACAGAAGGACGCTAAACCAGTTTACTGCAAGCCACGTCCCATACCATGTGCACTCAAGAAGAAAGTTGATAAAGAACTCAAAAGACTAGCGACTGAGAACATTATCTCTAAGATAGATCTATGTAATTGGGCTACACCCATTGATGTTGTACCTAAGTCAGATGGTAAGGTAAGGTTGTGTGGTGCTTATAAAGTAACCGTAAACCAGGTTCTAGAGGGTAATCTCCCCAATACATTCCCAAATGTAGAAGATTTGGTCACAACACTGACAGGTGGTCAGATCTTCTCAAAGTTGGATCTTACAAATGCCAACTTAGAACATGAGCTAGATGAGGAGTCCAAGTCATGCTTGACTATAAATACTCATCTCGGCCTATATCAATTTAATAGGCTACCAGTTGGAGTGTCTTCCGCCCCGTCATATTACAAAGGGTGATGAACCAAATTTTGCAAGGTATTGAAGGGTAGTATGTTATTTAGATGACATACTAATTTCAGCACCAAACAGGCAAATCCATAATAACATATTGAATGAAGTCCTCAAATGACTAGAGAAGCACAGAGCATTGAAGCACTGACCACACTTGATCAGCTCCACTGGGCAGGCCATTTGGTTCACATGCCAGATATGAGACTCCCAAAGCTAGCGCTCTACTCGGAACTCCTTCACGGCAAATGAGCCAAAGGTGGGCAGCGGAAACATTACAAGGACACCCTCAAAGCCTCCTTGATAAAGTGCAATATCCCCACTGACACCTGGGAGTCCCTTGCCTAAGTGGAGGAAGTGCATCCGGGAGGGCGCTGAGCTCCTCGAGTCTCGTCGCCAAGAGCATGCAGAAATCAAGCGCAGGCAGCGGAAAGAGCATGCGGCAAACCAGTCCCACCCACCCCTTCCCTCAACGACTATTTGTCCCACCTGTGACAAAGACTGTGGTTCTCATGTTGGACTATTCAGCCACTTAAGAACTCATGTTAAGAGTGGAGCAAGTCTTCCTCAATTCCAAGGGACTGCCTATGATAATGATGATGATGATGAGTGACTGCTCACAAGTGTGAGTTATTTCAAAACTCAGTGGAGTACTTAGGCACAGAGTAGACAAAGATGGTTTACATCCAACCAAGGGAAAGCTGGATGAAATTAGAAATGCACCCACTCCCAAGAATGTCACTGAACATTGCAATCATTTTTGGGTCATTTGAACTATTATGGGAAGTTCCTATCAAATTTAGCTACAGTATTACATCCACTGAATGAGCTGTTGAAAAAACAGGTCCATTGGAAGTAGTCAGAAGAATGTGACACAGCATTCAAGGAGTGTTAAAGCCAATTGCTTGAAAGCAGCATGTTAGTTCACTATGACGTAGCGAAGGAGATCAAGCTAGCATGTGATGCCTCTCCATATGGAGTTGGGGCAGTGATCTCTCATGCATCACATAGTGGGGAGGAGAGACCAATTGCTTTTGCTTCAAGCACTCTCAGTGCCAGTGAGCGTAATTATGCGCACATCGAAAAGGAAGCTTAGGCTTTCATTTTTGGGGTCAAGTAGTTTCACAAATACTTGTATGGTCGTAAATTTACCATCATTACAGACCATAAGCCCCTGACAGCAATCCTCCATCCAAGATCCCCAGTTCCAACATTAGCTGCAGCCCGAATGCAGAGATGTGCTTTGATTTTGTCAGCATATATACATGATATTAATTACAGACGATCAGCTGATCACAGTAATACTGATGCTATGTCTAGATTGCCTTCCCCATCACAAGTTACACCCACTAGGAAAGCGTTCTATTTTTCATATATTGATGAACTGCCGGTCACAGCTGAAGAGATTGGCAGAGCAACCAAACATGACCCAGTTATGTCAAAGGTGTATGATTACATTGCAAATGGCTGGCCAAACCAAGTATCAGAGAAAGATACTCATCCATTCTTCATTCGTAGAAATGAATTATCAGTCGATAAAGATTGTATCATGTGGGGTGCAAGAGTGGTTATACCAAATAAATTCAGGTCCAGATTATTAGGAGATCTTCATGACCAGCACCTGGGAATGTGCTTGACCAAGTTACTTATGGTGGCCAGGTCTAGATAAAGATATAGAGTACATCGTGAGTCAGTGTACAACATGTCAATCGGTAAGCAAGAAACCACCATCAATAGCGTTACAGCCATGGAAATGGCCTCCCAGGCTGTGGCAAAGGTTACATATCAATTTTGCTGAGCTAGAAGGAAAGCAATTGTTCATTGTGATTGATAGTCATTCGAAGTGGGTCGAGGTGTTTCCAATGCGAAAAATAACAACAAGTAAAACATTAGACATTTTGCGAAGATTATTTTCTTCATTTGGCCTCCCAGAGGAAATTGTTTCTGATAATGGACCACAATTTTGTTCAGAAGAATTTGCACAGTTCACGAACAAAAATGGTGTGAAACATACCAAGGTTCCACTGTAACATCCTGCTTCGAATGGTGCAGCAGAGCACACAGTACAAATTGTAAAACGTGCCCTCATCAAACAGATGTTGGATCCAAATCCAAAGCAACGATAGTTGCCATTGGACCACAGATTAGCTAATTTTCTAATTAGGTATTGTAATACTCCTCATAAAACTACTTGTAGTATACCAGCAGAGTTGTTCCGCAAATGACAGCCATGAACCAGATGGCAAAATATGCCAAATAAGTCCATATCCTTTGTTATGTATAACCATGCAAGTTATGTATGATGATTGTTATACTTACTTCTTCATTCAGGAGGAGAAGTGTAATATATATATACATATATAGCTCCATCCAGTGGACTACTGTGGTAATGCAACCATTGCTGTTTACAACAATAAAGAGGTAACAGGTCACCTGACAGGTTCCTGAAGTGATCAACCATCTTAAAGCCTGGGTGTTTCTGAAGTCGTACCGAAGATATCACATACTGGAAGTTACAATGTCAACAGTCATCAGTTTGCTCACAGTAGATCTCCTGGCAGCTCATTTCTTGAATGCACTGCCCAGTGGCTCAGTGGGTAGTACTCTCACCTCTGAGTCAGAAAATTGTGGGTTCAAATCCCACTCCAGAGATTTAAGCACAAAAATCTAGGCAGATGTTGCAGTGCAGTGCTGAGGGAATGCTGCACTGTCGGAGGTGCTGTCTTTTGGATTAGATGTTTCAGGTGAATGTGAAAGTTCCCCTGGCACTATTTTGAAGAAGAGCAGGGATGTTATCCCCTGGCTAACATTTAATCCCTCAATCAACATCATTAAAAAGATTATCTGGTCATTATCACAGTGCTGTTTGTGGGACCTTGCTGTGCGCAAATTGGCTGCCGCCTTTCCTGCATTACAACAGTGACTACACTTTAAAAGTACTTCATTGGCTGTAAAGTGCTTTGGGACATCTGGATGTCGTGAAAGGCGCTATACAAATGCAAGTCTTTCTTTCAATGTAGTACTGAACCACGCAGACCAAGATGACACCAGGTTTGTTTCTCTGTTTGTGCCGAGTTAGCAGGTCGCAGCTTGGGCAGCAGTAATAGCAGAACTTCGGAATAGCAGTAGGCCATTCAGCCCCTTGAGCCTGTTCCGCAATTCAATTAGTACAATTAGCCTGAAGTCCCCGAGGCCGAGGAAAGAGAAAAATCAGCCAGGGTTTCTGCTTCTGCTCACTCACTGCATGTCAAGGATTATGGGGAGCGGGCAGGAGTTGAGGCCAAGATCAGATCAACCATGATCTCTTTGAATGGCCTACTCCTGCTCCTATTTCTTATGTGTGTGGGTATCAGGTACGGAGAGGCTCAGGTTGAGTTGTACAGCCTGTCACCTGAAGAACCACTTGGGTGAGGTAGGAGAGGGGCAAGTAATGTCTGTAAACCTCCATCCCAAATCCCCCAGAATGAATCAGCTCCTTCAGGAGAGAAACAAAATAGGCAGGATCGGGGAAGAGAGGCAACTCGCCCTATTATCCGTGGCTACACCATCACATGTTTCCAATTCCTTACCCGATCACCGCCAGTGGCACTGGTAAAATTCTCGCATGCTGAAAGTGATTTCCTGCTGTTGTAGCTGATGACAGACTGTCACTCTACCCGCCACACCTAGGGAACTTCCTTTTCAGTAATTGGAGCAAGTGAATGCAGGAGACCAGGAGCAGTAGGCCACACTCAGGGGTAGCGAGCGTGGGTGTGGGTAGGGGTGAGAAGGGGGCTGAGAGAAAGTGAACCAGTGGCCTGTGAAGGAGAGAGCAAAGAGGACCACAGGGGCTGGAAAGGGAAGCCAGGACATATCTGGGGCTGTGTGATAGCAGGCATGGGAGATCCAGAGGCTAGGACCAGGAGGAAATTCACTGTGACCTGGAGGTAATGAGATGGGAGGTGGAGTCCTACCTGGGGCCAGAGCCTGGCGTCAATGGCAAAGTGCGGCGTAGCAGTAGTTCCTCTCCCTCGTGAGAATATAGAGTAAAGCCCAAAACTAGTTCCTTCATAAAATTTACTGCATGTTAATACAGCTGCCTAGCCCAGCCAGGCAGATATTGCATTTACAAAGCAGATTTCAAATGCTCACGGTATGATAAAGCAATTCACAGTCAATTAATAACTTTTCAAATAAAAACAGAAAATGCTGGGAATAATCAGCAGATCAGGCAGCATCTATGGAGAGAGAAACAGAGTAAATGTTTCAGGTCAATAACCTTTCATCAGAACTGGAAGATGTCAGAGATGTAACCTTTTGAAGTGTAGTCACTATATTTATGTAGGCAAATGCGGCAGCCAATATTCGCACAGTCTTCTTCATAAGCAGTCCTTCGTATCGAGGCTGACTTGTTTCCACATCAAAAAGGGATGAGTTCACAGGTGTTTCAATGAAGGACCTAATATTCCAGGTCCTGAACTACATCCTGAAGGGTGGAAGATGCCTGTGCGTGGATTTTTTTAACGTGGGGTGGCCGTTGCACACCAACCGCCACACGGGCTTGATAGAGCTAGGTCTTGGTCCAGTGGCAAGGATTAACCAAGATGACTGGAGAGCTGCTCTGCTGCACAGACCTAGTGCACACACATATCGCAGTGTGGGCTGGCCCGTGCTGCCTCAGGGTCCACGCCTCTTCTGGGCCCCGATCACTTCGCTCCACGATCGCTCACCACTCCTGCACCCTGACCTCGCCGCTACTGTACCTGCCTACGCTCCAATCACTGACCTAGACCTTGGTGATGTCTAATCCAGCCGCCCTCTTCACTGCCAATCGCCCTCTTGCACCAGCTCGCACTGCTCCCTGAAGTGGTATGCCACCATGTTGCTCCAGGGGCCGCTCGCCGCTCACCTTTTATGGCCCCGACCTGCCGCTGGTGTTTCCTAGCAGGTCGGGGCCGCACACAGTAAGGTCCCATAAACAGCGTTAGATGAATCACCACTGAATCTGTTTTTGGTGGTGTTTTTTTAGGAAAGAAAAGAAATGAAAAATGAATGAAAAGGGAAGGGAAGAAAGTAAGGAAGGAAGGAAAGGAGGATGGAAGGAAGACTTGCATTTATATAGCGCCTTTTATGACCACCGGCCGTCTCACAGCGTTTTACAGCCAATGAAGTACTTTTGGAGTGTAGTCGCTGTTGCATTGAATATTAGCCAGGACACTGGAAGCATTCTCCGCTCTCTTTGAATACTGCCATGGGATTGTTAATGTCCACCATTCCAGGTAGACAAGCCTTGGTTTAAGGTCTTATCCGAAAGATGGCGTCTCCGGCAGTACAGCATAGCAAAAAAATGCAAGCCGATATTCTGTGCTCAAGTCCTGAGCTGGTGTTTTAAACCCATGACATTCACAGAGATGAGAGTGCTACCAACTGAGCCAAACTGACACATGGTAAAGTATGTTTTTTTTTTAAAGCATCACTGCTGTAAGTTTTGTGATGATACTAGTGTTGAGGTTTTATTTTATATTCATATAGAGGACGGGCGGGGGTGGGGGCGGGGGGCTGCATTTTGCTGCCAATTCCTGTCCACAAATTCTCCATGTGTAGCAACAGACAATTTGCCATTACAAAGCCCAGCAGGGAAAAGAATGGCAGGAGCAGAGTATGGAGCTTGGAGCTGCTGTTAGCCATGAGGAGCAGGGCCTGGACCCAATCAATGGAGGCATTGGGACTGGCAGCCTTGAAGTGCTAGATCTGGACCCACAGGCAGGGGGGCAGGACTGGAGGCCGACAGAGCTTCACCCAAAGGCGGGGGTAGGGGGGGGAATGGAAACTGCCACATTGCAAAAATTGTTGGCATAACCTAATTGGCTGTATTTGGTGACTGAACCAATTAGAAATGGCACTCCAGACATGGTTGCATAGTATTTACAGCACACAAACAGACCAATCGGCCCAGCAGGTCCATGCCGAGAAAGTCACATTGCCTGACCAGGAATTGAACCTGGGCCCCAGCAGTGAGCGCTGAAGCCTACCCACAAGGCCACTAGGGAACCTGCTATGAGTCTGGGATGCAATTGGTCCCAGGTGGTCTTGAGATGATTGGTTGCAAGAACAAGAGCATTCTTACAGACACAGACTGGTTATTTCGGGCTTGATGTGCCCAGCACCATCTTGTCCAAAATCTGAACTGACAATACCACACTGACAGGATGAGGTCAGGTACAAAGGTGCTACATGACATGAATATGTCTCGTCTCGACTCAAGACTGAATGAGCATGCATCTATGGTTAAATCTTCCTATGAAGCAGAAGGCAGGTTCAAAATGTTACTAAAAAGTACATTGTTGGCAAATTGTCAACTTCCCTATTTGCAGGCTGATGTTTCTGACCATCTCAGTGGATACATCTATTGAAAATTAAGAACTCTATTGTTTGAATAACATGTCTTGCTTTCCTGATGCCCTGTTTGGGAATACACCACTCACTTGGAATTGAGCCCTAAAGACCTTGAAGGCCTCAGTTCAATTTCTGGCCTGTTTTGGGTAGAGTGCAGTAAATGGCTTCATCCCCTCTGGATTAAGGAGGAGAATAAAACTCAGTCACTGATCACTGGCGAGTGACACTTGCTAGCAAATGTGCAGATGTAGACATCAGGTGAGAAATGGACTAGGCTAAGCTGTGATTCTCCATCGTCAAGTAGTCAACCTGAGACTTACTATCTGGGATCACACTTGACAAATGGTCACATGGGTAAGGTACTGGAGGTTGTTCAGTCCCCAGCAACAACCTACTTTTATATAGCACCTTTAACGTAGGTGCTTCACGGGAACAAATTTAACATCCAGCCACATAAGGAGGTATTGGGACAGATGACCAAATGCTTGGTCGAGGTAGCTTTTAAGAAGCACCATTAGGGAGGAGAGAGAGGTAGCGAGGCAGAGAGGCTGAGGGAGGGAATTCCAGATATTAGGACCTCGGCAGCTGAAGGCATGTCTGTCAGTGGCGGAGCGATTCAAATCGGGGAGGAGCAAGAGATCAGAATTGGAGGAGCGCAGATATCTCGGAGGATTGTAGAGCTGGAGGAGATTCAAGATGGAGGGTGGGGGCGAGGCCTTGGAGGGATTTGAAAACAAGGATGAGAATTTAAAAATGTGGCGTTACCGGACCGGGAGCCAGTGTAGGTCAGCGAGCAGAGAGGTGATGGGTGAACGGGACTTGGTACAAGTTAGGACATGGGCAGCCGAGATTTGAATGAGCTCAAAAGTAGGGAAGGTGCAAGGTGGGAGGCCGGGAATCGCACCCCAGCTTGAGGCAATACCTTGTGGTGATAAGGGGAGAAACTTGGGGAGGGCGGAATCAAAAGAAATGTTTAATTCTTCACACACTCGGGGAGGCGGGTGGGGGCGGTTGAGAATACTCTTTTAAAACTAGATCCAAATAGAAAACATGAGTGAGCTGGTTAAAACAGTCAACACTGCAGAGGGGCAGGAAGGCTTTGTGCTTTATCAAATGCTCCTTTCAGGATCAGCACTAAAATGACTCACTCAAAGAAACCGTGAAGGTGGCAGAGGTGTGTAGAGGGAAAGTTCACACCAATGCAGTGGGGAGCGCTGTCCTGAGGCTATGGGAAAGTCACTCTGGGGTAGATCTTCCAACTTACCGCCCGGGTGTAAGACGGGCTTTGCGGATTGGCCAGCAAGTATACGAGCCACCCGACTTTTATATCCATTGATCTCTCGGGTGGCAAGCTGAAAATCCACCCCAGTGTTAGGTCAAAGCAGAGTGGGGCCGAAATTAAGGCCTGCCAAAAACCTGGCGCATTTACTGGTTTTTTTGCCGCCATTACCGCCATTATGGTTGTGGTGGACATTGGATCGATTTTCAGTGAATTTTTGAAAAAAATGGTGGCCAGCGGTAATGAGCGGCGGGAATCGGGACTTTACAGCGGTGTGGGTGGGTAGACCTTCTGGTAACTTGCAGCTAATGAGCCAGCTGCTCCCTAGCCTTCTTAAAGGCCAGGGTTTGCGGCTAGGCCTTGAGGAGGGAGGGCCTTGAAGTGAAGGCCATGGCTGGTGCTGCTGGACCAAGGAGGACAACTCGATTCTCGGACACAGAGCTGGAGACCCGAAAGCAGGCTATCAAGGGAAGGAGGCGAGTCCTGTATCCCGATGCAGGGAGACCCAGGTCGGGAAGTATTTACTAATGTCTGGAGAGAGATTGCTGTGGAGGTCTCAGGGACCTCCATCCATGATCGGACGGCTACCCAATGAACGACATCATCCGTTTGATGAAAGTGAGTTCCTGTTCCACCAACTGCTGACCTTCCATCCTCTCCTTCATCCTTCTCTTATTTCCCACCTGCACTGTATAGTCACTGAAGCAGCATTTCATTGTTGAGGCCTTTATATATATATATGTGTTCTCGCAATGGAGGCTCCCATCTCACAGTTACAGCTGCATGTTAGGGACACACACTTGTGCACTAATTTCTGATGTGTCATCACAGTGGCACTCACCAACATTCTTTGTTTTGCAGGCCAAACTGGCTCATAACAGAATGGAGCAAAGGAGGACTGGTGATGGCGAGCCCCAGCTTCAAATCCTCACACCCTTGGAGGAGAAGGTCGAGGCGCTCATGGACAGACATGGTGCCTTCCCTGTGACTTGCGGTACTGGCGATGCTGATGTGGGTAAGTGAAGGCCCTCGTTTAATGCTATCTCTCCCTGAATGCTCCAGCACCTGCTGTGCCTTCTCTGAAAGTCTGTCAGTTACAGCCTCCATGCATCAATCCTCCACCTCCCCCTCACGCCAGCCCCTCTCCCATTGATGCTCGCAGATGAGAGGCTGAGTGACAGCCGAGGCGAGGGAGAGGATCCTCCTGACACACAGTCGCGAGGCCTGGAGGAGACCCTTAAGGACAATGAGAGAGATCTACATCCTGACAGCATTGAGGACATTGAGGGCTCCAGCCTTGCTGACACCCTGGATCACACTCCATCTGTTGGGGACATGTTCGAAGAGGAAGAAGAGGACACTGCTGACAGCACCGCGTCACTGCTCCCACTCATCTGCGCCAGCTCAGATACTGGGAGTACGTGGTCTGATCTAGTTGATATAGCAGAGGGGCCTGCACTGGGTGTTGCACTGGGGCCTAGCGCGCTGCAGCATGGTGACGGGCAGAGGGAACCTCGGGTGCAAGCTCTCCGGGGGGCAAGTGTGCAAGGGGGTCCTGCTGAAGGAGGACTAAACGAGTCCATCGATGTTGGAGCTTATGAAAGATGGGTGGAGGCCATGCATTCCCAGATGTTGGGGACAGTGGCAAAGGTGCGAGAGAGGCTGTTGGAAGTGGTGAGGAGCGTGGAGGAGTCCATCCCTCGCATTGTCGACAGCTCTGCGCACTCCATGAAGCCCATCATTGCCAGTGTGCAGGCAATGGTAGACTCCCAGAGAGACCGTGCGGATCCAGCTGTGATGCCGCAACTCATTACAGCACAGGCGCAAGGTAATGAGCGTATCAGTGCTGCTTTGGAGAGGATGGCCACGGCCCTGGAAGCTCAGAGTGCTCTTATGCACTCTGGGCAACAGGCCACGGAACATCTTACCGCTGTCATGTCTGGTGGCTTTGAGACTGTGGCTGCTCTCATGTCCTCATGCTCTCAGTGTTGCCTTCGTGGCTGGGTCCACCACGGGCCACGGGGGACCTTCCGGTGTGGCGCAACAGCACCGACCTGAGCTCCCTCAGATTGGTGCCGGTGGTGCTGTGCTGCCCCTGGGGAGTGGCACAGGCTTCTCGGACCACGATCCGATGATGTGCTCTCTCAGGATCACACCATTTCTGGCCCCAGCCCTGTCACTCCACCATTGCCTCCAAGCATGCATTTGCCCGAGCCAAAGCCAATTGAACCGTCCCAGGAGGGTGCTGACCAGTCTGCAGCCAGCCCTTCCAGGGCCAGAGCAGGTCGAAGGTGTTGTGTATCTGTAAAGCATGCACTCCCATGTTCCCCAGGAATTCATGATCCGCAATGGGATCAAACATTTCACCTCGGCCCCATTTAAACCAGCCTCCAATGGGCAGGCAGAGCGGGCAGTACAAACAATCAAACAGAGCCTTAAACGAGTCACAGAAGGCTCACTCCAAACCCGCCTACCCCGAGTACTGCTCAGCTACCGCACGATACCCCACTTGCTCACAGGGGTGCCCCTGCCTGAGCTACTCATGAAAAGGACATTTAAAACTTGCTGGTTCACCCGAACCTGCACGATCAGGTAGAGAGCAGGCGGCAGCAACAAAATGTAAACGATGGTCGCGCCACTGTGTCACGGGAAATTGATCTGAATGACCCTGTGTATGTGCTAAACTATGGACATGCTCCCAAGTGGATCGCGGGCACGGTGATAGCTAAAGAAGGGAGTAGGGTGTTTGTAGTCAAACTAGACGATGGACAAATTTTCAGAAAGCACCTGGATCAAACGAGGCTGCGGTTCACAGACTGCCCTGAACAACCCACAGCAGACACCACCTTTTCCGAGCCCACACCACACACCCAAAGGATCAATGGCACGACCCCGGACCAGGAAATCGAACCCATCACACCCAACAGCCCAGCAAGGCCAGGCTCACCTAGCAGCCCTGCAGGTCCAACAACATGCCAGCCCAACGAGGGCACAGCCAACACACCAGAACAGACATTTGTACCGAGGCGGTCCACTAGAGAAAGAAAGGCTCCTGACCGCCTCACCTTGTAAATAATTTTCACTTTGACTTTGGGGAGGAGTGATGTTGTGTATCTGTAAAGCATGCACTTCCAGGTTTCGCCACCAGGGAGTGCATCCCCTGAAGTCCCAAGGCCTGTTCCTCACTCTGGAGTGTCTTAATAAAGACTGAGGTCACTGTTACTTTAACCTCCCTGTGTGCAGTCTCATCTGTGTTAGGAACACAATAGAGGGCGTCCTAGAAGGATATCTGCAGCTTCCACACAGGAAACACAGCAGCCTTCCAAGACCCATGAGGCAGCCACAGGGGAGACACTGAGGTGTAGTATTAGAATAGGCACGTGTAAGAGAGATTATAAGGAAATGCACAAGGGTAATATATTGTTTTTGTGTTAGTTTTTTGCACTGATTTTGATGATGTAATAAATTTTTATTTTTTGTACCTATATCTTGGCAGGTCTATAAATTGACGGTGGCTAATTATGTTTGAAGGCACTCATTGGGATGGCCATAGAAAATCTAAGCTGAAGGGTCAAGTGGGGATGAAATGATCTAAATCGAGCAGCAATGGGACGGGTCTGCACTTCCCTTGCAGGGTTGGGATGGCGACGATGCCTCCTGGGTGGCTGGCAACACGTATCCTGGTCCTCCTCCTCCTCCTCCTCCTCCTCCTGTGCCTCCTCCTCCTCCTCCTCCTCCTCCTGCTGCTGCACCTCTTCCTGAGGTGATACTGCTGGATCGACCTCCAGCGGCTGGCCCCTCATGACAGCCAGGTTATGCAGCATGCAGCAGACGACCACGAATAGGGAGACCCATTCAGAAGAGCACTGCAAAGTGCCACCAAAGCGGTCCAGGCAACGGAACCTGTGTTTGAGGATCCCGATGCAGTGCTCGATGATGCACCTGGTGGCAGAATGAACGTCGTTGTAAGCATGCTCGCCCACAGTCCTGGGGCTCCAAAGGGGAGTCAACAGCCAAGTGGACAGGGAATATCCCTCGTCCCCAAGCAGCCATCCACAATCCTGGTTTGGCCCGGTGAATACGGTGGGCACACTGCTCTGGTGTAGGATGAAGGCATCGTGGCTGCTGCCTGGATACCGGTCATCCCCTGCCATGATCCTGCGCTGATGGTCGCACATCCGCTGGACATTCAGGAAGTGGAATCCCTTTCTGTTCATGAACATGTCTGCATTGTTTTGTGGCACCCTCAATCCAACGTGTGTGCAGTCGATGGCCCCCTGCACCCTGGGGAACTCTGCAATCCGGACAAATCCAGCCTGCTGTTCCAACTGCTTCTTCCTGGTCATCGGGAACGAGATATATTGCAGTCTTCTCTTATAGAGCGCATTGGTCACATGCCGGATAGAGCGATGGGCGAAGAATTGTGATATATTTGAAATGTCTGCAGTTGCAGACTGGAAAGAGCCAGTAGCGTAGAAGTTGAGAGCTATGGTCACTTTCTTCTCAATGCTGAGAGCTGTCCTTAGCCTTGTCTAAGGCTGAAGATCTGGCCGCAGGACATTGCACAGCTCCCTCAGGATGTCCTTCCTAAATCGCAGCCTTCCCAAACATTGCTCATCTGTGAGCTCCATGAAGGAAATGTCGGTACACCCTTGCATGGTAGGGCCTCCTTTCCCCAGGTCTGTGCTGGGCCCCTCCGAAGGCAACTGGCTGATCGGCTTCTCCCTCTTTGTGTTGATGCTCCTCAGCCTCTGCAGGCTGTTGCTGGCAAGGCTCCTGGTCCACGATCTGGTGCAGGAGATCAGCGTGCCTGACCCTCCTCCTCATGCCAGCTCCCTCCTGGCTAACCCCTCTGCATTCAGGTCTGCAGCCATCTCCAGGCCCTTCTCCATGTTGGGCAGCCATGGCTGCTGCCTCCCTTGCCCGCTGTCTCTGGATCCATTGCTGACAGCGCCACCTTCTCCTGCGTGCTGCTCTGCCTCTCACATTGTGGACAAGGCATTCCCCAGCTAGCATTGAGCCCATTGCGTCTGTAGACTCGACCCTCACCAGGAGACCTCTGTGGTGCAAAGAATGAGGTCCACAGGCCACCAGTAATCACTGGACCCTCACCAGGAGACCTCTGTGGAGCAGAGAATGAGGCCCACTGGCCAGGAGTAATCATTGGACCCTCACCAGGAGGCCTCTGTGGTGCAAAGAATGAGGCCCACTGGCCAGGAGTAATCACTGGACCCTCACCAGGAGGCCTCTGTGGAACAGAGAATGAGGTCCACAGGCCAGGAGTAATCACTGGACCCTCATCAGGAGGCCTCTGTGGAACAGAGAATGAGGTCCACAGGCCAGGAGTAATCACTGGACCCTCACCAGGAGGCCTCTGTGGAACAGAGAATGAGGTCCACAGGCCAGGAGTAATCACTGGACCCTCACCAGGAGGCCTCTGTGGAACAGAGAATGAGGCCCACTGGCCACCAGTAATCACTGAGAGTGAAAAACTTTTTCAAAGGTTCTCAGAAGTCCGCTGCAGTTTTTGCAAGTCCCAACAAAGAACTCCGCAAAATGTTGATCGGAAAAAACCCCGATTCCACCAACCCTGCGATCTCCTCCGCTGGCGGTTTCGAGCAGCCCAGCAAAGTGCACCGACTCAAAAAACTGGCGTGGGCACTGTCAGTAACCAGGCAGGTTGTTTTGTAGTGAATATAGGTGCCGGGGCAGAGCGCCAGCGGTGTGCACGCTGATTGCGTCATCGCGACCGCAAGCCCCATACCGCCGCAGACTTCAGGGGAGCGGGGCGGAAGTGGACAGCACCCCAAAAACTCCCGCGCTAAATATCGGTCGTGGCAGCCATTCCGCCGTTCAGTGGCCAGTCGACTCCACCACTTGGCCGCTGCTTTCCGGCGGTAGCAGGCCTTATTGGGACCCTGAATTTCGGCCCTACCTAGATATAAGCTGTGCTGCACCTCATCTGAGAGCTCTCAAAGCTGGCACTAGATGAAAAACGTGGGGGTGGCGGGGGGGGAAATTTTGTTTCAAACACTGACATTGTGTCCTCGCCTCTTAGGAACCAGAAGAATAGCATTTAACGGGTTTTAAATGTGCTTTTCACTGTAGGTGGTATTTAATAGGGAAAGTTGCTCTGGCATTGATGTATTACCCGCACATTCTGAAGTGTATCTTAATAACATCTCGGATACGCAGAACATTTCTCTTGTCACAGGAGTGTGTGGAAGTGTGTCCCATTAAAAGGCTGTGACTGTATCATTCTTCGCTTCATTCAGATGGCAATTCGGCTTAAAACTCAAATTAGACCCAGCAGAAGCAAACGTAAGCCTCAGCAATCCTGCTCAGTCCAAAGCTAAGCTTCAAAATCATCTTCTATCTATCACCCAGGCTGCTTACTTCCACCTCCACCCGTGTCCTACCCTCACCATCACTGACATTCTCATGCATGCTTTTGTTACCTCAAGACTAGCCAGCCTAGATTTTCTCATCATCGATATTGAGAACTGGTTTTAACCCATTTATACTGGTACTGGAATGACACTTATTGTGTTCCTAACACAGATGAGACTGCACATAGGGAGGTTAAAGTAACAGTGACCTCAGTCTTTATTAAGACACTCCAGAGTGAGGAATAGGCCTTAGGGGCCGGCTTAGATACAGTGCTCCCAAGGGATGCTGGGATCCCTTGGGACTTCAGGGGATGAGCTCCCTGGTGGCGGAACATGGGAGTGCATGCTTTACAGATACACAACATCAATCCCCCCCCCCCGCAAAATCAAAGTGAAAACTATTTACAAGGTGAGGCGGTCGGGAGCCTTTCTTTCCCTGGTGGACCGCCTCGGTACAAATGTCTGTTCTGGTGTGTTGGCTGTGCCCTCGCTGGGCTGGCGTGTTGTTGGCCCTGCAGGGCTGCTAGGTGAGCCTGGCCTTGCTGGGCTGTTGGGCGTGATGGGTTTGATTTCCTGGTCTGGCGTGCTGTCGTTGATCCTTTGGGTGTGTGTTGTGGGCTCGAAAAAGGTGGTGTCTGCTGTGGGTTGTTCAGGGCAGTCTGAGAACCGCAGCCTCGTTTGGTCCAGGTGCTTTCTACAAATTTCTCCATTGTCTAGTTTGACTACAAACACCCTATTCCCTTCTTTAGCTATCACCGTGCCCGTGATCCACTTGGGACCATATCCATAGTTTGGCCCATACACAGGGTCATTCAGATCAATTTCCTGTGACACAGTGGCGCGACCATCGTTTACATTTTGTTGCTGCCGCCTGCTCTCTACCTGGTCATGCACGTTGGGGTGAACCAGCGAGAGTCTGGTTTTAAGTGTCCTTTTCATGAGCAGCTCAGCCGGGGGCACCCCTGTGAGCGAGTGGGGTCTCGTGCGGTAGCTGAGCAGTACTTGAGACAGGCGGGTTTGGAGTGAGCCTTCTGTGACTCGTTTAAGGCTCTGTTTGATGGTTTGTACTGCCCGCTCTGCCTACCCATTGGAGGCCGATTTAAACGGGGCCGAGGTGACATGTTTGATCCCATTGCGGGTCATGAATTGTTTAAATTCGGCACTGGTGAAACATGGCCCATTGTTACTGACTAGTATGTCAGGCAGGCCGTGGGTGGCAAACATGGCCCTCAGACTTTCAATGGTGGTGGTGGCGGTGCTTCCCGACATTATTTCACATTCAATCCATTTTGAAAAAGCATCCACCCCCACCAGGAACATTTTACCGAGAAACGGGCCCGCATAGCCGACATGGATCCTCGACCATGGTCTGGAGGGCCAGGACCACAAACGTAGTGGTGCCTCTCTGGGCGCGTTGCTCAACTGAGCACACACGCTGCATTGCCATACACAGCAGTCTAAGTCAGAGTCGATACCGGGCCACCACACATGGAATCTGGCTATCGCTTTCATCATTACTATATCCGGGTGTGTGCTGTAGAGATCCAAGATGAACATCTCCCTGCCCTTTTTTGGTAGCACTACTCGGTTACCCCACAACAGGCACTCTGCCTGAATGGACAGCTCGTCCTTTCGCCGCTGGAACGGCTTGATTGGCTCTTGCATTTCAACGGGGATGCTGGCCCAGCTCCCATACAGTACATAGTTTTTTACTAGGGACAGCAGAGGATCTTGGCTGGTCCAAGTCCTAATCTGGCAGGCCGTGACAGGTGATTTATCATTTTCAAACGCTTCCATGACCATCAACAAGTCTGTAAGCTGCGCCACCATCAACAATTTTGCAGGCTGCGCCATTTCCACCCCCGTGGTGGGCAATGGTAGCCGACTGAGAGCATCCACACAGTTCTCGCTGCCTGGCCTGTGGCGGATGGTATAGTTATACGCTGATAGCGCGAGTGCCCACCTTTGTATGCGGGCTGAGGCATTAGTATTTATCCCCTTGTTTTTAGCGAACAGGGATGTGAGGGACTTGTGATCGATTTCCAGCTCAAATTTGAGGCCAAACAGGTACTGATGCATTTTCTTTACCCCGAACACACACGCTAATGCCACTTTCTCAATCATACTATAGGCCCTCTCGGCCTTAGACAAGCTTCTGGAAGCATAGGTGACAGGTTGCAACTTCCCCGCAACGTTAGCTTGTTGTAATACACACCTGGCTCTGTACGACGACGCGACACATGCTAGCACAAGTCTTTTACATGGGTTATACAATACAGCTTGTTGGAGCATAAAATGTTTCTGGCTTTCTCAAAAGCAATTACTTGTTTTTTTCCCAATACCCAGTTCTCACCTTTGCGCAATAACATATGTAGGGGCTCTAAAAGGGTGCTTAACCCCGGTAGGAAGTTACCACAATAGTTGAGGAGTCCCAGGAACGACCGCAGCTCTGTGACGTTCTGTGGCCTGGGCGTGTTCCTGATAGCCTCTGTCTTGGCGTCTGTGGGCCGAATGCCGTCCGCCGCGATCTTTCTCCCCAAAAACTCCACTTCTGTTGCCATGAAGATGCATTTCGACCTCTTCAGCCGCAGCCCCACGCGATCCAGTCGCTGGAGGACCTCCTCCAGGTTTTGTAGGTGCTCGGTGGTGTCCCGACCCATGACCAATATGTCGTCTTGAAAAACCACTGTGCGTGGTACCGACTTGAGTAGGCTCTCCATGTTTCTCTGGAAGATCGCTGCAGCCTACCAAATTCCAAACGGGCATCTGTTGTAGATGAACAGTCCCTTGTGCGTGTTGATGCAGGTGAGGCCCTTCGAAGACTCCTCCAGCTCCTGCAGGCCGAAGTCAGGTCGAGCTTGGTGAACGTCTTGCCTCCTGCCAGCGTCGCAAATAGGTCGTCTGCTTTAGATAGCGGGTATTGGTCCTGTAGCGAGAAACGATTAATAGTTACTTTATAATCGCCGCAAATCCTGACCGTGCCATCACTTTTGAGTACTGGAACAATCAGGCTGGCCCACTCGCTGAATTCCACTGGGGAGATGATGCCCTCACGTTGCAGCCCGTCCAGCTCGATTTCCACTCTCTCCCTCATCATGTGAGGTATCACTCGTGCCTTGTGGTGAATGGGTCGTGCCTCTGGGACCAAGTGGATCCATACCTTCGCCCCGGAAAAGTTTCCAATGGCTGGCTCAAAAAGGGAAGGAAATTTGTGAAGAACCTGGGTACATGAGGCCTCATCGACATGTGATAGCACTCGGATGTCATCCCAGTTCCAGCGGATTTTGCCCAGCCAGCTCCTTCCAAGCAGTGTGGGGTCATCGCCCAGGACAATCCAGAGTGTCAGTTTGTGCACCGTGCCCTCGTAGGTGACCTTGACCATGGCGCTGCCCAGGACAGTGATAAGCTCTTTGGTGTACATTCTCAGTTTCGTGTGGATGGGGCTCAGGGCTGGTCTGAGTGCCTTGTTGCACCACAGTCTCTCAAACATCTTTTTACTCATGATGAAGTGGCTCGCACCAGTGTCCAGTTCCATGGCTAAGGGTAAGCCATTCAATTTTACGTTTAGCATTATAGGTGGACATTTTGTCGAAAATGTGTGCATCCCGTGTACTTCAGCATCTGCCTCCTCTCTCTGAGGCTCGAAATTGCTTTGGTCCATCATGGCCCGATCTTCCTCTGCCACATGGTGGTTAGCACGTTTTGCAGAGCTTGCAGCTCGTCTGCAATCTCGTTGGAGGTGCCCCATTCTTCCACAGCTCTTGCAACATACCCTTTGAAGCAGCATAAATAGGCTGAATGGAAGCCTCCACAACGCCAACAAGGTGTGAATTGCCTTGCATTCATCCTTTGTTGGGGACTCTCAGTTATCTGGGTCACTTGAGGCCTGCTGGCAGTTGCAGACTCGTGGGTTCTGCCCTGTACATTTCTGCTTGCAAACACAGTTCCAGTTAATTCATGAAAATTGCGAGCACTTGTGTGCTGAGAGATTTGTTTGATGTTATCACTGGTGGACATAAACGCCTGTGCTATCGCAATGGCCTTATTGAGGGTCGGTGCCTCTACAGTCAAAAGTTTTCGTAAGATGGTCTCGTGGCCAATGCCTAGTACAAAAAAGTCTCTGAGCATTTGCTCCAGGTAGCCATCAAACTCACATTGTCCTGCAAGTCGCCTTAGCTCGGCGACATAGCTCGCCACTTCCTGACCTTCAGATCGGTGGCACGTGTAGAACCGATACCTCGCCATCAGCTCGCTCTCCATCGGGTTAAGATGCTCCCGAACCAGTGTACACAGCTCCTCATACGATTTATCTGTGGGTTTCACCGGAGCCAGAAGATTCTTCATGAGGCTGTAGGTCGGTGTCCCGCAGACTGTGAGGAGGACCGCTCTCCTTTTTGCAGCGCTTCCTTCTCCGTCCAGCTCGTTGGCTACAAAGTACTGGTCTAGCCATTCAATATTGGCTTCCCAGTCCTCACCCTCTGAGAATTTCCCCAGGATGCCCACAGTTTGCTGCATCTTTGCGTTGGATTCGTATTCTCGTCGCCAGTTATTGTGTTCCTAACACAGCTGAGGCTGCACACAGGGAGGTTAAAGTAACAGTGACCTCAGTCTTTAATAAGACACTCCAGAGTGAGTAACAGGCCTTAGGGGCCGGCTTATATACAGTGCTCCCACGGGATGCTGGGATCCCTTGGGACTTGAGGGGATGAGCTCCTTGGTGGCGGAACATGGGAGTGCATGCTTTACAGATAAACAACAACACTGATTGGAAAAAGAAGGCTTGTCTTCCTCACCCTGTTCTGCATCATCCTGCTCACTTATCCTTACCCTCACCAATACTCACCTATCATCCCTGTCCTTCAATACTCACCTATTAACCCTGTCCTTTAATACTCACTGGGCCCCTGACCTTCAATAGTCACTGGGCCCCTGTCCTTCAATACTCACTGGGCCCCTGTCCTCACCAATACTCACTGGGCTCCTGTCCGTCAATAATCATTGGGCCACTGCCCTTCAATATTTACTGGGCCCCTGTCCTTCAATACTCACTGGGCCCCGGTCCTTCAATACTCACTGGACCCCTGTCCTTCAATACTCACTGGGCCCCAGTCCTTCAATACTCACTGGACCCCCGTCCTTCAATACTCACTGGGCCCCGGTCCTTCAATACTCACTGGAGGCCTGTCCATCAATACTCACTGGGCTCCTGTCCTTCAATACTCACTGGGCTCCTGTCCTTCAATACTCACTGGGCCCCTGTCCTTCAATACTCACTGGGCCCCTGTCCTTCAATACTCACTGGGCTCCTGTCCTTCAATACTCACTGGGCCCCTGTCCTTCAATACTCACTGGCCCCTGTCCTTCAATACTCACTGGGGCCCTATTCTTCAATACTCACTGGCCCCTGTCCTTAAATACTCACTGGCCCCTGTCCTTCAATACTCACTGGGCCCCAATTCTTCAATACTCACTGAGCCCCTGTCCTTCAAAACTCACTGGGCCCCTGTCCTTCAATACTCACTGGGCCCCTATTCTTCAATACTCACTGGGCCCCTATTCTTCAATACTCACTGGGCCCCTGTCCTTCAATGCTCACTGGGCCCCTATTCTTCAATATTCACTGGGCCCCTATTCTTCAATACTCACTGGGCCCCAGTCCGTCAATACTCACTGGGCCCCTGTCCTTCAATACTCACTGGGCCCCTATTCTTCAATACTCACTGGGCCCCTATTCTTCAATACTCACTGGGCCCCTATTCTTCAATACTCACTAGGTCCCTATTCTTCAAGATTCACTGGGCCCCTATTCTTCAATACTCACTGGGCCCCTATTCTTCAATACTCACTGGGCTTCTGTCCTTCAATACTCACTGGGCCCCTCTTCTTCAATACTCACTGGGCTCCTGTCCTTCAATACTCACTCGGCTCCTGTCCTTCAATATTCACTGGGCCCCTGTCCTTCAATACTCACTCGGCTCCTGTCCTTCAATACTCACTGGGCTCCTGTCCTTCAATACTCACTGGGCCCCTGCCCTTCAATACTCACTGGGCCCATGTCCTTCAATACTCACTCGGCTCCTGTCCTTCAATACTCACTCGGCTCCTGTCCTTCAATACTCACTGGGCCCCTATTCTTCAATACTCACTGGGCCCCTGTCCTTCAATACTCACTCGGCTCCTGTCCTTCAATACTCACTGGGACCCTGTCCTTCAATACTCACTAGACCCTTATTCTTCAATACTCACTGGGCCCCTGTCCTTCAATATTCACTGAGCTCCTGTCCTTCAATACTCACTGGGCTCCTGTCCTTCAATACTCACTGGGCCCCTGTCCTTCAATACTCACTGGGCCCCTGTTCTTCAATACTCACTGGGCTCCTGTCCTTCAATACTCACTGGACTCCTGTCCTTCAATACTCACTGGACTCCTGTCCTTCAATACTCCCTGGACTCCTGTCCTTCAATACTCACTGGACTCCTGACCTTCAATACTCACTGGGCTCCTGTCCTTCAATACTCACTGGGCCCCTATCCTTCAATACTCACTGGGCCCCTATTCTTCAATACTCACTGGGCCCCTGTCCTTCAATACTCACTCGGCTCCTGTCCTTCAATACTCACTCGGCTCCTGTCCTTCAATACTCACTGGGCCCCTATTCTTCAATACTCACTGGGCCCCTGTCCTTCAATACTCACTCGGCTCCTGTCCTTCAATACTCACTCAACTCCTGTCCTTCAATACTCACTGGGCCCTTATTCTTCAATACTCACTGGGCCCCTGTCCTTCAATATTTACTGAGCTCCTGTCCTTCAATACTCACTGGGATCCTGTCCTTCAATACTCACTGGGCCCCTGCCCTTCAATACTCACTGGGCCCCTGTCCTTCAATACTCACTGGGCTTCTGTCCTTCAATACTCACTGGACTCCTGTCCTTCAATACTCACTGGACTCCTGTCCTTCAATACTCACTGGGCTCCTGTCCTTCAATACTCACTGGGCCCCTATTCTTCAATACTCACTGGGCCCCTGTCCTTCAATACTCACTGGGCTCCTGTCCTTCAATACTCACTGGGCCCCTATTCTTAAATACTCACTGGGCTCCTGTACTTCAATATTCACTGGGCTCCTGTCCTTCAATACTCACTGGGCCCCTATTCTTCAATACTGACGGGGCCCTTGCCCTTCAATACTCACTGGGCCCCTATTCTTCAATACTCACTGGGCCCGTGTCCTTCAATACTCACTTGGCCCCTGTCCTTCAATACTCACTGGGCCCCTGTCCTTCAATACTCACTGGGCCCCTGTCCTTCAATACTCACTGGGCTCCTGTTCTTCAATACTCACTGGCTCCTGTCCTCACCAATAATAACTGGACACCTGTCCTTCAATACTCACTGGGCCCCTGTCCTTCAATACTCACTGGGCCCCTGTCCTTCAATATTCACTGGGCCCCTGCCCTTCAATACTCACTGGACCCCTATTCTTCAATACTCACTGGGCCCCTATTCTTCACTACTCACTGGGCTCCTGTCCTTCAATACTCACTGGGCCCCTGTCCTTCAATACTCACTGGGCCCCTGCCCTTCAATACTCACTGGGCCCCTATTCGTCAATACTCACTGGGCTCCTATTCTTCAATACTCACTGGGCCCCTGCACTTCAATACTCACTGGCCCCTGTCCTCAACAATAATAACTGGACCCCTGTCCTTCAATACTCACTGGGCCCCTATTCTTCAATACACACTGGGCCCCTATTCTTCAATACTCACTGGGCTCCTATTCTTCAATACTCACTGGGCCCCTATTCTTCAATACTCAATGGGCGCCTACACTTCAATACTCATTGGGCCCCTTTTCTTCAATACTCACTGGGCCCTTATTCTTCACTACTCACTGGGCTCCTGTCCTTCAATACACACTGGGTCCCTGTCCTCAAATACTCACTGGGCCCCTGTCCTTCAATACTCATTAGGCCCCTATTCTTCAATACTCACTGGGCCCCTGTCCTTCAATACTCACTGGGCCCCTGTCCTTCAATACTCACTGGGCCCCTATTCTTCAATACTCACTGGGCCCCTGTCCTTCAATACTCACTGGACCCCTATTCTTCAATACTCACTGGGCCCTTATTCTTCACTACTCACTGGGCTCCTGTCCTTCAATACTCACTGGGCCCCTGTCCTTCAATACTCACTGGGCCCCTGTCCTTCAATACTCACTGGGCCCCTATTCTTCAATACTCACTGGGCTCCTATTCTTCAATACTCACTGGGCCCCTGCACTTCAATACTCACTGGCCCCTGTCCTCAACAATACTCACTGGGCCCCTATTCTTCAATACTCACTGAGCCCCTATTCTTCAATACTCATTGGGCCCCTATTCTTCAATACTCACTGGGCTCCTGTCCTTCAATAATCACTGGGCCCCTATTCTTCAATACTCACTGGGCCCCTGTCCTTCAATACTCAATGGGCCCCTGTCCTTCAATACTCACTGGGCCCCAATTCTTCAATACTCACTGGGCCCGTGTCCTTCAATACTCACTGGGCCCCTGTCCTTCAATACTCACTGGGCCCCTGTCCTTCACTACTCACTGGGCCCCTGTCCTTCAATACTCACTGGGAACCTATTCTTCAATACTCACTGGGCCCCTGTCCTTCAA
The DNA here is from genome assembly GCF_044704955.1 of Pristiophorus japonicus. Classification (NCBI taxonomy): domain Eukaryota; kingdom Metazoa; phylum Chordata; class Chondrichthyes; family Pristiophoridae; genus Pristiophorus; species Pristiophorus japonicus. Next base: position 76,010,404 of record NC_091993.1, on the reverse strand, counting down.
TACTCACTGGGCCCCTATTCTTCAATACTCACTGGGCGCCTGTCCTTCAATACTCACTGGGCCCCTATTCTTCAATACTCACTGGGCCCCTGTCCTTCAATACTCACTGGGCCCCTATTCTTCAATACTCACTGGGCTGCTGTCCTTCAATACTCACTGGGCCCCTATTCTTCAATACTCACTGGGCCCCTGTCCTTCAATACTCACTGGGCCCCTATTCTTCAATACTCACTGGGCCCCTGTCCTTCAATACTCACTCGGCCCCTATTCTTCAATACTCACTGGGCCCGTGTCCTTCAATACTCACTGGGCTCCTGTCCTACAATACTCATTGGGTCCCTGTCCTTCAATACTCACTGGGCCCCTGTCCTTCAATACTCACTGAGCTCCTGTCCTTCAATACTCACTGGACTCCTGTCCTTCAATACTCACTGGGCTCCTATCCTTCAATACTCACTGGGCCCCTATTCTTCAATACTCACTGGGCCCGTATATTTCAATACTCATTGGGCCCCTGTCCTTCAATACTCACTGGATCGCTGTCCTTCAATACTCACTGGGCTCCTGTCCTTCAATACTCACTGGGCTCCTGTCCTTCAATACTCACTGGGCCCCTGTCCTTCAATCCTTACTGGGCCCCTGTCCTTAAATACTCACTGGGCCCCTGTCCTTCAATACTCATTAGGCCCCTATTCTTCAATACTCACTGGGCCCCTGTCCTTCAATACTCACTGGGCCCCTGTCCTTCAATACTCACTGGGCCCCTATTCTTCAATACTCACTGGGCTCCTGTCCTTCAATACTCACTGGGCCCCTATTCTTCAATAATCACTGGGCCCCCGTCCGTCAATACTCACTGGGCCCCTGTCCTTCAATACTCACTGGGCCCCTATTCTTCAATACCCACTGGGACCCTATTCTTCAATACTCACTGGGTCCCTATTCTTCAATACTCACTGGGCCCCTATTCTTCAATACTCACTGGGCTCCTGTCCTTCAATACTCACTGGGCCCATGTCCTTCAATACTCACTGGGCTCCTGTCCTTCAATACTCACTGGGCCCCTGCCCTTCAATACTCACTGGGCCCTTATTCTTCAATACTCACTGGGCCCCTGCCCTTCAATACTCACTGGGCTCCTGTCCTTCAATACTCACTGGGCTCCTGTCCTTCAATACTCACTGGGCCCCTATTCTTAAATACTCAATGGGCCCCTATTCTTCAATACTGACGGGGCCCTTGACCTTCAATACTCACTGGCCCCTGTGCTTCAATACTCACTGGGCTCCGATTCTTCAATACTCACTGGCCCCTGTCCTTCAATACTCACTGGGCACCTGTCCTTCAATATTCACTGGGCTCCTGTCCTTCAATACTCACTGGGCCCCTATTCTTAAATACTCACTAAGCCCCTATTCTTCAATACTGACGGGGCCCTTGCCCTTCAATACTCACTGGCCCCTGTCCTTCAATACTCACTGGGGCCCTATTCTTCAATACTCACTGGCCCCTGTCCTTCAATACTCATTGGCCCCTGTCCTTCAATACTCACTGGGCCCCTGTCCTTCAATACTCACTGGGCCCCTATTCTTCAATACTCACTGGGCCCCTATTCTTCAATACTCACTGGGCCCCTGTCCTTCAATGCTCACTGGGCCCCTATTCTTCAATATTCACTGGGCCGCTATTCTTCAATATTCACTGGGCCCCAGTCCGTCAATACTCACTGGGCCCCTGTCCTTCAATACTCACTGGGCCCCTATTCTTCAATACTCACTGGGACCCTATTCTTCAATACTCACTAGGTCCCTATTCTTCAATACTCACTCGGCTCCTGTCCTTCAATACTCACTGGGCCCCTATTCTTCAATACTCACTGGGCCCCTGCCCTTCAATACTCACTGGGCTCCTGTCCTTCAATACTCACTGGGCCCCTGTCCTTCAATACTCACTGGGCCCCTGTTCTTCAATACTCACTGGGCTCCTGTCCTTCAATATTCACTGGACTCCTGTCCTTCAATACTCACTGGACTCCTGTCCTTCAATACTCCCTGGACTCCTGTCCTTCAATACTCACTGGACTCCTGACCTTCAATACTCACTGGGCCCCTGTCCTTCAATACTCACTGGGCCCCTGTCCTTCAATACTCACTGGGCCCCTATTCTTCAATACTCACTGGGCCCCTGTCCTTCAATACTCACTCGGCTCCTGTCCTTCAATACTCACTCGGCTCCTGTCCTTCAATACTCACTGGGCCCCTATTCTTCAATACTCACTGGGCCCCTGTCCTTCAATACTCATTCGGCTCCTGTCCTTGAATACTCACTCAGCTCCTGTCCTTCAATACTCACTGGGCCCTTATTCTTCAATACTCACTGGACTCCTGTCCTTCAATACTCACTGGACTCCTGTCCTTCAATACTCACTGGGCTCCTGTCCTTCAATACTCACTGGGCCCCAATTCTTCAATACTCACTGGGCTCCTGTCCTTCAATACTCACTGGGCCCCTATTCGTAAATACTCACTGGGCTCCTGTCCTTCAATATTCACTGGGCTCCTGTCCTTCAATACTCACTGGGCCCCTATTCTTCAATACTGACGGGGCCCTTGCCCTTCACTACTCACTGGCCCCTGTCCTTCAATACTCACTGGTCCCCTATTCTTCAATACTCACTGGCCCCTGTCCTTCAATACTCACTGGCCCCTGACCTTCAATACTCACTGGGCCCCAATTCTTCAATACTCACTGGGCCCCTGTCCTTCAAAACTCACTGGGCCCCTGTCCTTCAATACTCACTGGGCCCCTATTCTTCAATACTCACTGGGCCCCAATTCTTCAATACTCACTGGGCCCCTGTCCTTCAATACTCACTGGGCCCCTATTCTTCAATACTCACTGGGCCCCTATTCTTCAATACTCACTGGGCCCCTGTCCATCAATACTCATTGGGCCCCTGTCCTTCAATACTCACTGGGCCCCTATTCTTCAATACTCACTGGGCCCCTATTCTTCAATACTCACTGGGACCCTATTCTTCAATACTCACTGGGTCCCTATTCTTCCATATTCACTGGGCCCCTATTCTTCAATACTCACTGGGCCCCTATTCTTCAATACTCACTGGGCCCCTATTCTTCAATACTCACTGGGCTCCTGTCCTTCAATACTCACTGGGCCCCTGCCCTTCAATACTCACTGGGCCCATGTCCTTCAATACTCACTCGTCTCCTGTCCTTCAATACTCACTCGGCTCCTGTATTTCAATACTCACTGGGCCCCTATTCTTCAATACTCACTGGGCCCCTGCCCTTCAATACTCACTCGGCTCCTGTCCTTCAATACTCACTCAGCTCCTGTCCTTCAATACTCACTGGGCCCTTATTCTTCAATACTCACTGGGCCCCTGTGCTTCAATATTCACTGAGCTCCTGTCCTTCAATACTCACTGGGCTCCTGTCCTTCACTACTCACTGGGCCCCTTTACTTCAATACTCACTGGGCACCTGCCCTTCAATATTCACTCGGCTCCTGTCCTTCAATCATCACTGGGCTCCTGTCCTTCAATACTCACTGGACTACTGTCCTTCAATACTCACTGGGCCCCTGCCCTTCAATACTCACTGGTCCCTGTCCTTCAATACTCACTGGGCTCCTGTCCTTCAATACTCACTGGATTCCTGTCCTTCAATACTCACTGGACCACTGCCCTTCCATACTCACTGGCACCATCCTTCAATACTCACTGGCCCCTGTCCTTCAATACACGCTGGCCCCTGTCCTTCAAGACTCACTGGGCCCCTATTCTTCAATACTCACTGGGCCCCTGTCCTTCAATACTCACTGGGCTCCTGCCCTTCAATATTCACTGGGCTCCTGTCCTTCAATACTCACTGGGCCCCTATTCTTAAGTACTCACTGGGCCCCTATTCTTCAATACTGACGGGGCCCTTGCCCTTCAATACTCACTGGCCCCTGTCCTTCAATACTCACTGGGCCCCTATTCTTCAATACTCACTGGCCCCTGTCCTTCAATACTCACTGGCCCCTGTCCTTCAATACTCACTGGGCCCCAATTCTTCAATACTCACTGGGCCCCTGTCCTTCAAAACTCACTGGGCCCCTGTCCTTTAATACTCACTGGGCCCCTATTCTTCAATACTCACTGGGACCATATACTTCAATACTCACTGGGCCCCTGTCCTTCAATATTCACAGGGCTCCTATTCTTCAATACTCACTGGACCCCTATTCGTCAATACTCACTGGGCCCCTGTCCGTCAATACTCACTGGGCCCCTGTCCTTCAATACTCACTGGGCCCCTATTCTTCAATACTCACTGGGCCCCTATTCTTCAATACTCACTGGGACCCTATTCTTCAATACTCACTGGGTCCCTATTCTTCAATACTCACTGGGTCCCTATTCTTCAATACTCACTGGGCCCCTATTCTTCAATACTCACTGGGCCCCTATTCTTCAATACTCACTGGGCTTCTGTCCTTCAATACTCACTGGGCCCCTATTCTTCAATACTCACTGGGCTCCTGTCCTTCAATACTCACTCGGCTCCTGTCCTTCAATACTCACTGGGCCCCTGTCCTTCAATACTCACTCGGCTCCTGTCTTTCAATACTCACTGGGCTCCTGTCCTTCAATACTCACTGGGCCCCTGCCCTTCAATACTCACTGGGCCCATGTCCTTCAATACTCACTCGGCTCCTGTCCTTCAATACTCACTCGGCTCCTGTCCTTCAATACTCACTGGGCCCCTATTCTTCAATACTCACTGGGCCCCTGCCCTTCAATACTCACTCGGCTCCTGTCCTTCAATACTCACTCAGCTCCTGTCCTTCAATACTCACTGGGACCTTATTCTTCAATACTCACTGGGCCCCTGTCCTTCAATAGTCACTGAGTTCCTGTCCTTCAATACTCACTGGGCCCCTGCCCTTCAATACTCACTGGTCCCCTGTCCTTCAATACTCACTGGGCTCCTGTCCTTCAATACTCACTGGACTTGTGTCCTTCAATACTCACTGGGCTCCTGTCCTTCAATACTCACTGGGCTCCTGTCCTTCAATACTCAATGGCCCCCTGTCCTTCAATACTCACTGGGCCCCTATTCTTCAATAATCACTGGGCCCCTGTCCTTCAATACTCACTGGGCCCCTGTCCTTCAATACTCACTGGGCCCCTATTCTTCAATACACACAGGGCCCCTGTCCTTCAATGCTCACTGGGACCCTGTCCTTAAATACTCACTGGGCCCCTGTCCTTCAATACTCACTGGGCTTCTGTCCTTCAATACTCACTGGGCTCCTGTCCTTCAATACTCACTGGGCCCCTTTCCTTCAATACTCACTGGGCCCCTGTCCTTCAATACTCACTGGGCCCCTGTCCTTCAATACTCACTGGGCCCCTGTCCTTCAATACTCACTGGGCCCTGTCCTTCAATACTCACTGGGCCCCTGTCCTTCAATACTCACTGGGCCCCTGTCCTTCAATACTCACTGGGCCCCTGTCCTTCAATACTCACTCGGCCCCTGTCCTTCAATACTCACTAGGCCCCTGTCCTTCAATACTCACTTAGCCCCTATTCTTCAATACTCACTGGGCTCCTGTCCTTCAATCCTCACTGGGTCCCTTTTCTTCAGTACTCACTGGGCTCCTGTCCTTCAATACTCACTGGGCCCCTATTCTTCAATACTCACTGAGCCCCTATCCTTCAATACTCACTAGGCACCTGTCCTTCAGTATTCATTGGGCCCCTGTCCTTCAATACTCATTGGCCCCCTGTCCTTCAATACTCACTGGGCCCCTGTCCTTCAATACTCACTGGGCTCCTCTCCTTCAATACTCACTGGGCCCCTGTCCTTCAATACTCACTGGACTCCTGTCCTTCAATACTCACTGGGCCCCTGTCCGTCAATACTCACTGGGCTCCTGTCCTTCAATACTCACTGGGCCCCTGTCCCTCAATGCTCACTGGGCTCCTGTCCTTCAATACTCACTGGGCCCCTGTCCTTCAATACTCACTGGGCTCCTGTCCTTCAATACTCACTGGGCTCCTGTCCTTCAATACTCACTGGGCCCCTTTCCTTCAATACTCACTGGGCCCCTGTCCTTCAATACTCACTGGGCCCATGTCCTTCAATACTCACTGGGCCCCTGTCCTTCAATACTCACTGGGCCCTGTCCTTCAATACTCACTGGGCCCCTTTCCTTCAATTCTCACTGGGCCCCTGTTCTTCAATACTCACTGGGCCCCTGTCCTTCAATACTCACTGGGCCCCTGTCCTTCAATACTCACTCGGCCCCTGTCCTTCAATACTCACTAGGCCCCTGTCCTTCAATACTCACTTGGCCCCTATTCTTCAATACTCACTGGGCTCCTGTCCTTGAATACTCACTGGGCCCCTTTTCTTCAGTACTCACTGGGCCCCTGTCCTTCAATACTCACTGGGCCCCTATTCTTCAATACTCACTGGGCCCCTATTCTTCAATACTCACTAGGCACCTGTCCTTCAATACTCATTGGGCCCCTGTCCTTCAATACTCACTGGGCCCCTGTCCTTCAATACTCACTGGGCCCCTGTCCTTCAATACTCACTGGGCTCCTCTCCTTCAATACTCACTGGGCCCCTGTCCTTCAATACTCACTGGGCCCCTGCCCTTCAATACTCACTGGGCTCCTGTCCTTCAATACTCACTGGGCCCCTTTACTTCAATACTCACCGGGCCCCTATTCTTCAATACTCACTGGACTCCTGACCTTCAATACTCACTGGACCACTGCCCTTCCATACTCACTGGCACCATCCTTCAATACTCACTGGCCCCTGTCCTTCAATACACGCTGGCCCCTGTCCTTCAATACTCACTGGGCCCCTATTCTTCAATACTCACTGGGCCCTGTCCTTCAATACTCACTGGGCCCCTATTCTTCAATACTCACTGGGCACCTGCCCTTCAATATTCACTCGGCTCCTGTCCTTCAATCATCACTGGGATCCTGTCCTTCAATACTCACTGGACTCCTGTCCTTCAATACTCACTGGGCCCCTGCCCTTCAATACTCACTGGTCCCTGTCCTTCAATACTCACTGGGCTCCTGTCCTTCAATACTCACTGGACTCCTGTCCTTCAATACTCACTGGACCACTGCCCTTCCATACTCACTGGCACCATCCTTCAATACTCACTGGCCCCTGTCCTTCAATACTCGCTGGGCCCCTATTCTTCAATACTCACTGGCCCCTGTCCTTCAATACTCACTGGTCCCGGTCCTTCAATACTCACTGGGCCCCAATTCTTCAATACTCACTGGGCCCCTGTCCTTCAAAACTCACTGGGCCCCTGTCCTTCAGTATTCATTGGGCCCCTGTCCTTCAATACTCATTGGGCCCCTGTCCTTCAATACTCACTGGGCCCCTGTCCTTCAATACTCACTGGGCTCCTCTCCTTCAATACTCACTGGGCCCCTGTCCTTCAATACTCACTGGACTCCTGTCCTTCAATACTCACTGGGCCCCTGTCCGTCAATACTCACTGGGCTCCTGTCCTTCAATACTCACTGGGCCCCTGTCCCTCAATGCTCACTGGGCTCCTGTCCTTCAATACTCACTGGGCCCCTGTCCTTCAATACTCACTGGGCTCCTGTCCTTCAATACTCACTGGGCTCCTGTCCTTCAATACTCACTGGGCCACTTTCCTTCAATACTCACTGGGCCCCTGTCCTTCAATACTCACTGGGCCCATGTCCTTCAATACTCACTGGGCCCCTGTCCTTCAATACTCACTGGGCCCTGTCCTTCAATACTCACTGGGCCCCTTTCCTTCAATTCTCACTGGGCCCCTGTTCTTCAATACTCACTGGGCCCCTGTCCTTCAATACTCACTGGGCCCCTGTCCTTCAATACTCACTCGGCCCCTGTCCTTCAATACTCACTAGGCCCCTGTCCTTCAATACTCACTTGGCCCCTATTCTTCAATACTCACTGGGCTCCTGTCCTTGAATACTCACTGGGCCCCTTTTCTTCAGTACTCACTGGGCCCCTGTCCTTCAATACTCACTGGGCCCCTATTCTTCAATACTCACTGGGCCCCTATCCTTCAATACTCACTAGGCACCTGTCCTTCAATACTCATTGGGCCCCTGTCCTTCAATACTCACTGGGCCCCTGTCCTTCAATACTCACTGGGCCCCTGTCCTTCAATACTCACTGGGCTCCTCTCCTTCAATACTCACTGGGCCCCTGTCCTTCAATACTCACTGGGCCCCTGCCCTTCAATACTCACTGGGCTCCTGTCCTTCAATACTCACTGGGCCCCTTTACTTCAATACTCACCGGGCCCCTATTCTTCAATACTCACTGGACTCCTGACCTTCAATACTCACTGGACCACTGCCCTTCCATACTCACTGGCACCATCCTTCAATACTCACTGGCCCCTGTCCTTCAATACACGCTGGCCCCTGTCCTTCAATACTCACTGGGCCCCTATTCTTCAATACTCACTTGGCCCTGTCCTTCAATACTCACTGGGCCCCTATTCTTCAATACTCACTGGGCACCTGCCCTTCAATATTCACTCGGCTCCTGTCCTTCAATCATCACTGGGATCCTGTCCTTCAATACTCACTGGACTCCTGTCCTTCAATACTCACTGGGCCCCTGCCCTTCAATACTCACTGGTCCCTGTCCTTCAATACTCACTGGGCTCCTGTCCTTCAATACTCACTGGACTCCTGTCCTTCAATACTCACTGGACCACTGCCCTTCCATACTCACTGGCACCATCCTTCAATACTCACTGGCCCCTGTCCTTCAATACTCACTGGGCCCCTATTCTTCAATACTCACTGGCCCCTGTCCTTCAATACTCACTGGTCCCGGTCCTTCAATACTCACTGGGCCCCAATTCTTCAATACTCACTGGGCCCCTGTCCTTCAAAACTCACTGGGCCCCTGTCCTTCAATACTCACTGGGCCCCTATTCTTCAATACTCACTGGGACCCTATTCTTCAATACTCACTGGGCCCCTGTCCTTCAATACTCACAGGGCCCCTATTCTTCAAAACTCACTGGACCCCTATTCTTCAATACTCACTGGGCCCCTGTCCGTCAATACTCACTGGGCCCCTGTCCTTCAATACTCACTGGGCCCCTATTCTTCAATACTCACTGGGACCCAATTCTTCAATACTCACTGGGCCCACTATTATTCAATACTCACTGGGCCCCTATTCTTCAATACTCACTGGGCCCCTATTCTTCAATACTCACTGGGCCCCTATTCTTCAATACTCACTGGGTTTCTGTCCTTCAATACTCACTGGGTCCCTATTCTTCAATACTCACTGGGCTCCTGTCCTTCAATACTCACTCGGCTCCTGTCCTTCAATATTCACTGGGCCCCTGTCCTTCAATACTCACTCGGCTCCTGTCCTTCAATACTCACTGGGCACCTGTCCTTCAATAATCACTGGGCCCCTGCCCTTCAATACTCACGGGGCCCATGTCCTTCAATACTCATTGGGCCCCTGTCCTTCAATACTCACTGGGCCCCTGTCCTTCAATACTCACTGGGCTCCTCTCCTTCAATACTCACTGGGCCCCTGTCCTTCAATACTCACTGGACTCCTGTCCTTCAATACTCACTGGGACCCTGTCCGTCAATACTCACTGGGCTCCTGTCCTTCAATACTCACTGGGCCCCTGTCCCTCAATGCTCACTGGGCTCCTGTCCTTCAATACTCACTGGGCCCCTGTCCTTCAATACTCACTGGGCTCCTGTCCTTCAATACTCACTGGGCTCCTGTCCTTCAATACTCACTGGGCCCCTTTCCTTCAATACTCACTGGGCCCCTGTCCTTCAATACTCACTGGGCCCATGTCCTTCAATACTCACTGGGCCCCGGTCCTTCAATACTCACTTGGCCCTGTCCTTCAATACTCACTGGGCCCCTTTCCTTCAATTCTCACTGGGCCCCTGTCCTTCAATACTCACTGGGCCCCTGTCCTTCAATACTCACTGGGCCCCTGTCCTTCAATACTCACTCGGCCCCTGTCCTTCAATACTCACTAGGCCCCTGTCCTTCAATACTCACTTGGCCCCTATTCTTCAATACTCACTGGGCTCCTGTCCTTCAATACTCACTGGGCCCCTTTTCTTCAGTACTCACTGGGCCCCTGTCCTTCAATACTCACTGACCCCTATTCTTCAATACTCACTGGGCCCCTATCCTTCAATACTCACTAGGCACCTGTCCTTCAATACTCATTGGGCCCCTGTCCTTCAATACTCACTGGGCCCCTGTCCTTCAATACTCACTGGGCCCCTGTCCTTCAATACTCACTGGGCTCCTCTCTTCAATACTCACTGGGCCCCTGTCCTTCAATACTCACTGGGCCCCTGCCCTTCAATACTCACTGGGCTCCTGTCCTTCAATACTCACTGGGCCCCTTTACTTCAATACTCACTGGGCCCCTATTCTTCAATACTCACTGGACTCCTGACCTTCAATACTCACTGGACCACTGCCCTTCCATACTCACTGGCACCATCCTTCAATACTCACTGGCCCCTGTCCTTCAATACACGCTGGCCCCTGTCCTTCAATACTCACTGGGCCCCTATTCTTCAATACTCACTGGGCCCTGTCCTTCAATACTCACTGGGCCCCTATTCTTCAATACTCACTGGGCACCTGCCCTTCAATATTCACTCGGCTCCTGTCCTTCAATCATCACTGGGATCCTGTCCTTCAATACTCACTGGACTCCTGTCCTTCAATACTCACTGGACCACTGCCCTTCCATACTCACTGGCACCATCCTTCAATACTCACTGGCCCCTGTCCTTCAATACTCACTGGGCCCCTATTCTTCAATACTCACTGGCCCCTGTCCTTCAATACTCACTGGTCCCTGTCCTTCAATACTCACTGGGCCCCAATTCTTCAATACTCACTGGGACCCTGTCCTTCAAAACTCACTGGGCCCCTGTCCTTCAATACTCACTGGGCCCCTATTCTTCAATACTCACTGGGACCCTATTCTTCAATACTCACTGGGCCCCTGTCCTTCAATACTCACAGGGCCCCTATTCTTCAATACTCACTGGACCCCTATTCTTCAATACTCACTGGGCCCCTGTCCGTCAATACTCACTGGGCCCCTGTCCTTCAATACTCACTGGGCCCCTATTTTTCAATACTCACTGGGCCCCTATTATTCAATACTCACTGGGACCCAATTCTTCAATACTCACTGGGTCCCTATTCTTCAATACTCACTGGGCCCCTATTCTTCAATACTCACTGGGCCCCTATTCTTCAATACTCACTGGGCCCCTATTCTTCAATACTCACTGGGCTTCTGTCCTTCAATACTCACTGGGCCCCTATTCTTCAATACTCACTGGGCTCCTGTCCTTCAATACTCACTCGGCTCCTGTCCTTCAATACTCACTGGGCCCCTGTCCTTCAATACTCACTCGGCTCCTGTCCTTCAATACTCACTGGGCTGCTGTCCTTCAATACTCACTGGGCCCCTGCCCTTCAATACTCACTGGGCCCATGTCCTTCAATACTCACTCGGCTCCTGTCCTTCAATACTCACTCGGCTCCTGTCCTTCAATACTCACTGGGCCCCTATTCTTCAATACTCACTGGGCCCCTGCCCTTCAATACTCACTGGGCCCCTGTCCTTCAATACTCACTCAGCTCCTGTCCTTCAATACTCACTGGGCCCTTATTCTTCAATAATCACTGGGCCCCTGTCCTTCAATATTCACTGAGCTCCTGTCCTTCAATACTCACTGGGCTCCTGTCCTTCAATACTCACTGGACTCCTGTCCTTCAATACTCACTGGACTCCTGTCCTTCAATACTCACTGGACTCCTGTCCTTCAATACTCACTGGACTCCAGTCCTTCAATACTCACTGGGCTCCTGTCCTTCAATACTCACTGGGCTCCTGTCCTTCAATACTCACTGGGCCCCTATTCTTCAATACTCACTGGGCCCCTGTCCTTCAATACTCACTGGGCTCCTGTCCTTCAATACTCACTGGGCCCCTATTCTTAAATACTCACTGGGCCCCTATTCTTCAATACTCACTGGGCCCCTTTTCTTCAATACTCACGGGGCCCCTGCTCTTCAATACTCACTGGCCCCTGTCCTTCAATACTCACTGGGCCCCAATTCTTCAATACTCACTGGGCCCCTGTCCTTCAATACTCACTGGCCCCTGTCCTTCAATACTCACTGGGCCCCTATTCTTCAAAACTCACTGGGCCCCTGTACTTCAATACTCACTGGGCTCCTGTCCTTCAATATTCCGTGGGATCCTGTCCTTCAATATTCACTGGGCCCCTTTTTTCAATACTCACTGGGCCCCTGTCCTTCAATACTCACTGGGCCCCTATACTTCAATACTCACTGGGCCCCTGTCCTTCAATACTCACTGGGCCCCTGTCCTTCAATACTTACTGGGCCCCTATTCTTCAATACTCACTGGTCCCCTGTCCTTCAATACTCACTGGGCCCCTATTCTTCAATACTCACTGGGCCCCTGTCCTTCAATACTCACTGGGCACCTGTCCTTCAATACTCATTGGGCCCCTGTTCTTCAATACTCACTGGGCCCCTGTCCTTCAATTCTCACTGGGCCCCTGTCCTTCAATACTCACTGGGCCCCTGTCCTTCAATACACACTGGCCCCTGTCCTTCAATACTCACTGGGCCCCTGTCCTTCAATACTCACTGGGCCCCTGTCCTTCAATACACACTGGCCCCTGTCCTTCAATACTCACTGGGCCCCAATTCTTCAATACTCACTGGGCCCCTGTCCTTCAATACTCACTGGGCCCCTGTCCTTCAATACTCATTGGGCCCCTGTCCTTCAATAATCACTGGGCCCCTGTCCTTCAATACTCACTGGGCCCCAATTCTTCAATACTCACTGGGCCCCTGTCCTTCAATACTCACTGGGCCCCTGTCCTTCAATACTCACTGGGCCCCTCTCCTTCAATACTCACTGGGCTCCTGTCCTTCAATACTCACTGGGCCCCTATTCTTCAATACTCACTGGGCTCCTGTCCTTCAATACTCACTCGGCTCCTGTACTTCAATACTCACGCGGCTCCTGTCCTTCAATACACACTGGGCCCCTGTTCTTCAATACTCACTGGGCCCCTTTTCTTCAATACTCACTGGGCCCCTGTCCTTCAATACTCACTGGGCCCCTGTCCTTCAATATTCACAGGGCCCCTTTTCTTCAATTCTAATTGGGCCCCTATTCTTCAATACTCACTGGGCCACTGCCCTTCAATACTCACTCGTCTCCTGTCCTTCAAAACTCACTCAGCTCCTGTCCTTCAATACTCACTGGGCCCCTATTCTTCAATACTCACTGGGCCCCTATTCTTCAATACTCACTGGGCCCCTGTCCTTCAATACTCACTGGGCTCCTGTCCTTCAATACACGCTGGCCCCTGTCCTTCAATACTCACTGGGCCCCTATTCTTCAATACTCACTGGGCCCTGTCCTTCAATACTCACTGGGCCCCTATTCTTCAATACTCACTGGGCACCTGCCCTTCAATATTCACTCGGCTCCTGTCCTTCAATCATCACTGGGCTCCTGTCCTTCAATCCTCACTGGCCCCTGTCCTTCAATACTCACTGGGCCCCAATTCTTCAATACTCACTGGGCCCCTGTCCTTCAAAACTCACTGGGCCCCTGTCCTTTAATACTCACTGGGCCCCTATTCTTCAATACTCACTGGGACCCTATTCTTCAATACTCACTGGGCCCCTGTCCTTCAATATTCACAGGGCCCCTATTCTTCAATACTCACTGGACCCCTATTCTTCAATACTCACTGGGCCCCTGTCCGTCAATACTCACTGGGCCCCTGTCCTTCAATACTCACTGGGCCCCTATTCTTCAATACTCACTGGGCCCCTATTCTGCAATACTCACTGGGACCCTATTCTTCAATACTCACTGGGTCCCTATTCTTCAATACTCAGTGGGCCCCTATTCTTCAATACTCACTGGGCCCCTATTCTTCAATACTCACTGGGCCCCTATTCTTCAATACTCACTGGGCTTCTGTCCTTCAATACTCACTGGGCCCCTATTCTTCAATACTCACTGGGCTCCTGTCCTTCAATACTCACTGGGCTCCTGTCCTTCAATACTCACTGGACTTGTGTCCTTCAATACTCACTGGGCTCCTGTCCTTCAATACTCACTCGGCTCCTGTCCTTCAATACTCACTGGGCCCCTATTCTTCAATACTCACTGGACCCCTGCCCTTCAATACTCACTCGGCTCCTGTCCTTCAATACTCACTCAGCTCCTGTCCTTCAATACTCACTGGGACCTTATTCTTCAATACTCACTGGGCCCCTGTCCTTCAATATTCACTGAGCTCCTGTCCTTCAATACTCACTGGGCCCCTGCCCTTCAATACTCACTGGGCCCCTGTCCTTCAATACTCACTGGGCTCCTGTCCTTCAATACTCACTGGACTTGTGTCCTTCAATACTCACTGGGCTCCTGTCCTTCAATACTCACTGGGCTCCTGTCCTTCAATACTCACTGGGCCCCTGTCCTTCAATACTCACTGGGCCCCTGTCCTTCAATACTCACTGGGCCCCTATTCTTCAATACTCACTGGGACCCTGTCCTTAAATACTCACTGGGCCCTGTCCTTCAATACTCACTGGGCCCCTTTCCTTCAATTCTCACTGGGCCCCTGTCCTTCAATACTCACTGGGCCCCTGTCCTTCAATACTCATTGGGCCCCTGTCCTTCAATACTCACTCGGCCCCTGTCCTTCAATACTCACTAGGCCCCTGTCCTTCAATACTCACTTGGCCCCTATTCTTCAATACTCACTGGGCTCCTGTCCTTCAATACTCACTGGGCCCCTTCTCTTCAGTACTCACTGGGCCCCTGTCCTTCAATACTCACTGGGCCCCTATTCTTCAATACTCACTGGGCCCCTATCCTTCAATACTCACCAGGCACCTGTCCTTCAATACTCATTGGGCCCCTGTCCTTCAATACTCACTGGGCCCCTGTCCTTCAATACTCACTGGGCCCCTGTCCTTCAATACTCACTGGGCTCCTCTCCTTCAATACTCACTGGGCCCCTGTCCTTCAATACTCACTGGACTCCTGTCCTTCAATACTCACTGGGCCCCTGTCCGTCAATACTCACTGGGCTCCTGTCCTTCAATACTCACTGGGCTCCTGTCCCTCAATGCTCACTGGGCTCCTATCCTTCAATACTCACTGGGCCCCTGTCCTTCAATACTCACTGGCCCCTGTCCTTCAATACTCACTGGGCACCTGTCCTTCAATATTCACTGGGCTCCTGTCCTTCAATACTCACTGGGCCCCTATTCTTAAATACTCACTGGGCCCCTATTCTTCAATACTGACGGGGCCCTTGCCCTTCAATACTCACTGGCCCCTGTCCTTCAATACTCACTGGGGCCCTATTCTTCAATACTCACTGGCCCCTGTCCTTCAATACTCACTGGCCCCTGTCCGTCAATACTCACTGGGCCCCAATTCTTCAATACTCACTGGGCCCCTGTCCTTCAAAACTCACTGGGCACCTGTCCTTCAATACTCACTGGGCCCCTATTCTTCAATACTCACTGGGCCCCTATTCTTCAATACTCACAGGGCCCCTGTCCTTCAATGCTCACTGGGCCCCTATTCTTCAATATTCACTGGGCCCCTATTCTTCAATACTCACTGGGCCCCTGTCCGTCTATACTCACTGGGCCCCTGTCCTTCAATACTCACTGGGCCCCTATTCTTCAATACTCACTGGGACCCTATTCTTCAATACTCACTAGGTCCCTATTCTTCAATACTCACTGGGCCCCTATTCTTCAAGACTCACTGGGCCCCTGTTCTTCAATACTCACTGGGCCCCTATTCTTCAATACTCACTAGGCTTCTGTCCTTCAATACTCACTGGGCCCCTATTCTTCAATACTCACAGGGCTCCTGTCCTTCAATACTCACTCGGCTCCTGTCCTTCAATATTCACTGGGCCCCTGTCCTTCAATACTCACTCGGCTCCTGTACTTCAATACTCACTGGGCTCCTGTCCTGCAATACTCACTGGGCCCCTGCCCTTCAATACTCACTGGGCCCATGTCCTTCAATACTCACTCGGCTCCTGTCCTTCAATACTCACTCGGCTCCTGTCCTTCAATACTCACTGGGCCCCTATTCTTCAATACTCACTGGGCCCCTGTCCTTCAATACTCACTCGGCTCCTGTCCTTCAATACTCACTGGGACCCTGTCCTTCAATACTCACTGGGCCCTTATTCTTCAATAATCACTGGGCCCCTGTTCTTCAATACTCACTGGGCCCCTATTCTTCAATACTCACTGGGCCCCTGTCCTTCAATACTCACTCGGCTCCTGTCCTTCAATACTCACTCGGCTCCTGTCCTTCAATACTCACTGGGCCCCTATTCTTCAATACTCACTGGGCCCCTGTCCTTCAATACTCACTGGGCTCCTGTCCTTCAATACTCACTGGACTCCTGTCCTTCAATACTCACTGGACTCCTGTCCTTCAATACTCCCTGGACTCCTGTCCTTCAATACTCACTGGACTCCTGACCTTCAATACTCACTGGGCTCCTGTCCTTCAATACTCACTGGGCCCCTGTCCTTCAATACTCACTGGGCCCCTATTCTTCAATACTCACTGGGCCCCTGTCCTTCAATACTCACTCGGCTCCTGTCCTTCAATACTCACTCGGCTCCTGTCCTTCAATACTCACTGGGCCCCTATTCTTCAATACTCACTGGGCCCCTGTCCTTCAATACTCATTCGGCTCCTGTCCTTCAATACTCACTCAGCTCCTGTCCTTCAATACTCACTGGGCCCTTATTCTTCAATACTCACTGGGCCCCTGTCCTTCAATATTTACTGAGCTCCTGTCCTTCAATACTCACTGGGATCCTGTCCTTCAATACTCACTGGGCCCCTGCCCTTCAATACTCACTGGGACCCTGTCCTTCAATACTCACTGGGCTCCTGTCCTTCAATACTCACTGGACTCCTGTCCTTCAATACTCACTGGACTCCTGTCCTTCAATACTCACTGGACTCCTGTCCTTCAATACTCACTGGACTCCTGTCCTTCAATACTCACTGGGCTCCTGTCCTTCAATACTCACTGGGCCCCTGTCCTTCAATATTCACTGGGCCCCTGTCCTTCAATACTCACTGGGCCCCTATTCTTCAATACTCACTGGGCCCCAATTCTTCAATACTCACTGGGCCCCTGTCCTTCAATACTCACTGGGCCCCTATTCTTCAATACTCACTGGGCCCCTATTCTTCAATACTCACTGGGCCCCTGTCCATCAATACTCATTGGGCCCCTGTCCTTCAATATTCACTGGGCCCCTATTCTTCAATACTCACTGGGCCCCTATTCTTCAATACTCACTGGGACGCTATTCTTCAATACTCACTGGGTCCCTATTCTTCCATATTCACTGGGCCCCTATTCTTCAATACTCACTGGGCCCCTATTCTTCAATAATCACTGGGCCCCTATTCTTCAATACTCACTGGGCCCCTATTCTTCAATACTCACTGGGCTCCTGTCCTTCAATACTCACTGGGCCCCTGTCCTTCAATACTCACTCGGCTCCTGTCCTTCAATACTCACTGGGCTCCTGTCCTTCAATACTCACTGGGCCCCTGCCCTTCAATACTCACTGGGCCCATGTCCTTCAATACTCACTCGTCTCCTGTCCTTCAATACTCACTCGGCTCCTGTATTTCAATACTCACTGGGCCCCTATTCTTCAATACTCACTGGGCCCCTGTCCTTCAATACTCACTCGGCTCCTGTCCTTCAATACTCACTGGGCCCTTATTCTTCAATACTCACTGGGCCTCTGTCCTTCAATATTCACTGAGCTCCTGTCCTTCAATACTCACTGGGCCCCTGTCCTTCAATACTCACTGGGCTCCTGTCCTTCAATACTCACTGGGCCCCTTTACTTCAATACTCACTGGGCCCCTATTCTTCAATACTCACTGGAATCCTGACCTTCAAAACTCACTGGACCACTGCCCTTCCATACTCACTGGCACCATCCTTCAATACTCACTGGCCCCTGTCCTTCAAACTCACTGGGCACCTGCCCTTCAATATTCACTCGGCTCCTGTCCTTCAATCATCACTGGGATCCTGTCCTTCAATACTCACTGGACCTCTGTCCTTCAATACTCACTGGGCCCCTGCCCTTCAATACTCACTGGTCCCTGTCCTTCAATACTAACTGGGCTCCTGTCCTTCAATACTCACTGGACTCCTGTCCTTCAATACTCACTGGACCACTGCCCTTCCATACTCACTGGCACCATCCTTCAATACTCACTGGCCCTTGCCCTTCAATACTCACTGGCCCCTGTCCTTCAATACTCACTGGGCCCCTATTCTTCAATACTCACTGGCCCCTGTCCTTCAATACTCACTGGGCCCCTGCCCTTCAATACTCACAGGGCCCCTATTCTTCAATACTCACTGGACCCCTACTCTTCAATACTCACTGGGCCCCTGTCCGTCAATACTCACTGGGCCCCTGTCCTTCAATACTCACTGGGCCCCTATTCTTCAATACTCACTGGGCCCCTATTCTTCAATACTCACTGGGACCCAATTCTTCAATACTCACTGGGTCCCTATTCTTCAATACTCACTGGGCCCCTATTCTTCAATACTCACTGGGCCCCTATTCTTCAATACTCACTGGGCCCCTATTCTTCAATACTCACTCGGCTTCTGTCCTTCAATACTCACTGGGCCCCTATTCTTCAATACTCACTGGGCTCCTGTCCTTCAAGACTCACTCGGCTCCTGTCCTTCAATACTCACTGGGCCCCTGTCCTTCAATACTCACTCGGCTCCTGTCCTTCAATACTCACTGGGCCCCTGCCCTTCAATACTCACTGGGCCCATGTCCTTCAATACTCACTCGGCTCCTGCCCTTCAATACTCACTCGGCTCCTGTCCTTCAATACTCACTGGGCCCCTATTCTTCAATACTCACTGGGACCTTATTCTTCAATACTCACTGGGCTCCTGTCCTTCAATACTCACTGGGCCCCTGCCTTCAATACTCACTGGGCCCCTGTCCTTCAAGACTCACTGGGCTCCTGTCCTTCAACACTCACTGGACTCCTGTCCTTCAATACTCACTGGACTCCTGTCCTTCAATACTCACTGGACTCCAGTCCTTCAATACTCACTGGACTCCTGTCCTTCAATACTCACTGGGCTCCTGTCCTTCAATACTCACTGGGCTCCTGTCCTTCAATACTCACTGGGCCCCTATTCTTCAATACTCACTGGGCCCCTGTCCTTCAATTCTCACTGGGCTCCTGTCCTTCAATACTCACTGGGCCCCTATTCTTAAATACTCACTGGGCCCCTATTCTTCAATACTCACTGGGCCCCGTTTCTTCAATACTCACGGGGCCCCTGCTCTTCAATACTCACTGGCCCCAGTCCTTCAATACTCACTGGGCCCCAATTCTTCAATACTCACTGGGCCCCTGTCCTTCAATACTCACTGGCCCCTGTCCTTCAATACGCACTGGGCCCCTATTCTTCAATACTCACTGAGCCCCTGTCCTTCAATACTCACTGGGCTCCTGTCCTTCAATATTCCGTGGGCTCCTGTCCTTCAATATTCACTGGGCCCCTTTTTTCAATACTCACTGGGCCCCTGTCCTTCAATACTCACTGGGCCCCTATACTTAAATACTCACTGGGCCCCTGTCCTTCAATAATCACTGGGCCCCTGTCCTTCAATACTCACTGGGCCCCTATTCTTCAATACTCACTGGTCCCCTGTCCTTCAATACTCACTGGGCCCCTATTCTTCAATACTCACTGGGCCCCTGTCCTTCAATACTCACTGGGCACCTGTCCTTCAGTACTCATTGGGCCCCTGTCCTTCAATACTCACTGGGCCCCTGTCCTTCAATTCTCACTGGGCCCCTGTCCTTCAATACTCACTGGGCTCCTGTCCTTCAATACTCACTGGGCCCCTGTCCTTCAATACACACTGGCCCCTGTCCTTCAATACTCACTGGGCCCCAATTCTTCAATACTCACTGGGCCCCTGTCCTTCAATACTCACTGGGCCCCTGTCCTTCAATACTCATTGGGCCCCTGTCCTTCAATACTCACTGGGCCCCTGTCCTTCAATACTCACTGGGCCCCAATTCTTCAATACTCACTGGGCCCCTGTCCTTCAATACTCACTGGGCCCCTGTCCTTCAATAGTCACTGGGCCCCTGTCCTTCAATACTCACTGGGCTCCTGTCCTTCAATACTCACTGGGCCCCTGTTCTTCAATACTCACTGGGCTCCTGTCCTTCAATACTCACTCGGCTCCTGTACTTCAATACTCACGCGGCTCCTGTACTTCAATACTCACTGGGCCCCTGTTCTTCAATACTCACTGGGCCCCTTTTCTTCAATACTCACTGGGCCCCTGTCCTTCAATACTCACTGGGCCCCTGTCCTTCAATACTCACAGGGCCCCTTTTCTTCAATACTAATTGGGCCCCTATTCTTCAATACTCACTGGGCCACTGCCCTTCAATATTCACTCGGCTCCTGTCCTTCAAAACTCACTCAGCTCCTGTCCTTCAATACTCACTGGGCCCCTATTCTTCAATACTCACTGGGCCCCTGCCCTTCAATACTCACTCGGCTCCTGTCCTTCAATACTTACTGGGCCCCTGTTCTTCAATACTCACTGGACTTCTGTCCTTCAATACTCACTGGGCCCCTGTCCTTCAATACTCACTGGGCTCCTGTCCTTCAACACTCACTGGGCTCCTGTACTTCAATACTCACTGGGCTCCTGTCCTTCAATACTCATTGGGCTCCTGTCCTTCAATACTTACTGGGCCCCTATTCTTTAATACTCACTGGGCCCCTGTCCTTCAATACTCACTGGGCTCCTGTCCTTCAATACTCACTGGGCCCTGTCCTTCAATGCTCACTGGGCCCCTATTCTTCAATACTCACTGGGCACCTGCCCTTGAATATTCACTCGGCTCCTGTCCTTCAATCATCACTGGGCTCCCGTCCTTCAATACTCTTGGACTCCTCTCCTTCAATACTCACTGGGCCCCTGCCCTTCAATACTCACTGGTCCCTGTCCTTCAATACTCACTGGGCTCCTGTCCTTCAATTCTCACTGGACCACTGCCCTTCCATACTCACTGGCACCATCCTTCAATACTCACTGGCCCCTGTCCTTCAATACTCACTGGGCCCCTATTCTTCAATACTCACTGGGCCCCTGTCCTTCAATACTCACTGGGCTCCTGTCCTTCAATATTCCGTGGGCTCCTGTCCTTCAATATTCACTGGGCCCCTTTTTTCAATACTCACTGGGCCCCTGTCCTTCAATACTCACTGGGCCCCTATACTTCAATACTCACTGGTCCCCTGTCCTTCAATACTCACTGGGCCCCTATTCTTCAATACTCACTGGGCCCCTGTCCTTCAATACTCACTGGGCACCTGTCCTTCAATACTCATTGGGCCCCTGTCCTTCAATACTCACTGGGCCCCTGTCCTTCAATTCTCACTGGGCCCCTGTCCTTCAATACTCACTGGACTCCTGTCCTTCAATACTCACTGGGCCCCTGTCCTTCAATACACACTGGCCCCTGTCCTTCAATACTCACTGGGCCCCTGTCCTTCAATACTCACTGGGCCCCTGTCCTTCAATACTTACTGGGCCCCTGTTCTTCAATACTCACTGGACTTCTGTCCTTCAATACTCACTGGGCCCCTGTCCTTCAATACTCACTGGGCTCCTGTCCTTCAACACTCACTGGGCTCCTGTACTTCAATACTCACTGGGCTCCTGTCCTTCAATACTCATTGGGCTCCTGTCCTTCAATACTTACTGGGCCCCTATTCTTTAATACTCACTGGGCCCCTGTCCTTCAATACTCACTGGGCTCCTGTCCTTCAATACTCACTGGGCCCTGTCCTTCAATGCTCACTGGGCCCCTATTCTTCAATACTCACTGGGCACCTGCCCTTGAATATTCACTCGGCTCCTGTCCTTCAATCATCACTGGGCTCCCGTCCTTCAATACTCTTGGACTCCTCTCCTTCAATACTCACTGGGCCCCTGCCCTTCAATACTCACTGGTCCCTGTCCTTCAATACTCACTGGGCTCCTGTCCTTCAATTCTCACTGGACCACTGCCCTTCCATACTCACTGGCACCATCCTTCAATACTCACTGGCCCCTGTCCTTCAATACTCACTGGGCCCCTATTCTTCAATACTCACTGGGCCCCTGTCCTTCAATACTCACTGGGCTCCTGTCCTTCAATATTCCGTGGGCTCCTGTCCTTCAATATTCACTGGGCCCCTTTTTTCAATACTCACTGGGCCCCTGTCCTTCAATACTCACTGGGCCCCTATACTTCAATACTCACTGGTCCCCTGTCCTTCAATACTCACTGGTCCCCTATTCTTCAATACTCACTGGGCCCCTGTCCTTCAATACTCACTGGGCACCTGTCCTTCAATACTCATTGGGCCCCTGTCCTTCAATACTCACTGGGCCCCTGTCCTTCAATTCTCACTGGGCCCCTGTCCTTCAATACTCACTGGACTCCTGTCCTTCAATACTCACTGGGCCCCTGTCCTTCAATACACACTGGCCCCTGTCCTTCAATACTCACTGGGCCCCTGTCCTTCAATACTCACTGGGCCCCTGTCCTTCAATACTCACTGGGCCCCTGTCCTTCAATACTCATTGGGCCCCTGTCCTTCAATACTCACTGGGCCCCTGTCCTTCAATACTCACTGGGCCCCAATTCTTCAATACTCACTGGGCCCCTGTCCTTCAATACTCACTGGGCCCCTGTCCTTCAATACTCACTGGGCCCCTGTCCTTCAATACTCACTGGGCTCCTGTCCTTCAATACTCACTGGGCCCCTGTTCTTCAATACTCACTGGGCTCCTGTCCTTCAATACTCACTCGGCTCCTGTACTTCAATACTCACGCGGCTCCTGTCCTTCAATACTCACTGGGCCACTGCCCTTCAATACTCACTCGGCTCCTGTCCTTCAAAACTCACTCAGCTCCTGTCCTTCAATACTCACTGGGCCCCTATTCTTCAATACTCACTGGGCCCCTGCCCTTCAATACTCACTCGGCTCCTGTCCTTCAATACTTACTGGGCCCCTGTTCTTCAATACTCACTGGACTCCTGTCCTTCAATACTCACTGGGCCCCTGTCCTTCAATACTCACTGGGCTCCTGTCCTTCAACACTCACTGGGCTCCTGTACTTCAATACTCACTGGGCTCCTGTCCTTCAATACTCACTGGGCTCCTGTCCTTCAATACTTACTGGGCCCCTATTCTTCAATACTCACTGGGCCCCTGTCCTTCAATACTCACTGGGCCCCTATTCTTCAATACTCACTGGGCCCTGTCCTTCAATGCTCACTGGGCCCCTATTCTTCAATACTCACTGGGCACCTGCCCTTCAATATTCACTCGGCTCCTGTCCTTCAATCATCACTGGGCTCCTGTCCTTCAATACTCACTGGACTCCTCTCCTTCTATACTCACTGGGCCCCTGCCCTTCAATACTCACTGGTCCCTGTCCTTCAATACTCACTGGGCTCCTGTCCTTCAATTCTCACTGGACCACTGCCCTTCCATACTCACTGGCACCATCCTTCAATACTCACTGGCCCCTGTCCTTCAATACACGCTGGCCCCTGTCCTCCAAACTCACTGGGCCCCTATTCTTCAATACTCACTGGGCCCCTGTCCTTCAATACTCACTGGGCTCCTGCCCTTCAATATTCACTGGGCTCCTGTCCTTCAATACTCACTGGGCCCCTATTCTTAAATACTCACTGGGCCCCTATTCTTCAATACTGACGGGGCCCTTGCCCTTCAATACTCACTGGCCCCTGTCCTTCAATACTCACTGGGCCCCTATTCTTCAATACTCACTGGCCCCTGTCCTTCAATACTCACTGGCCCCTGTCCTTCAATACTCACTAGGCCCCAATTCTTCAATACTCACTGGGCCCCTGTCCTTCAAAACTCACTGGGCCCCTGTCCTTTAATACTCACTGGGCCCCTATTCTTCAATACTCACTGGGACCCTGTTCTTCAATACTCACTGGGCCCCTGTCCTTCAATATTCACAGGGCCCCTATTCTTCAATACTCACTGGACCCCTATTCTTCAATACTCACTGGGCCCCTGTCCGTCAATACTCACTGGGCCCCTGTCCTTCAATACTCACTGGGCCCCTATTCTTCAATACTCACTGGGCCCCTATTCTTCAATACTCACTGGGACCCTATTCTTCAATACTCACTGGGTCCCTATTCTTCAATACTCACTGGGCCCCTATTCTTCAATACTCACTGGGCCCCTATTCTTCAATACTCACTGGGCCCCTATTCTTCAATACTCACTGGGCCCCTATTCTTCAATACTCACTGGGCTCCTGTCCTTCAATACTCACTCGGCTCCTGTCCTTCAATACTCACTGGGCCCCTGTCCTTCAATACTCACTGGGCTCCTGTCTTTCAATACTCACTGGGCTCCTGTCCTTCAATACTCACTGGGCCCCTGCCCTTCAATACTCACTGGGCCCATGTCCTTCAATACTCACTCGGTTCCTGTCCTTCAATACTCACTCGGCTCCTGTCCTTCAATACTCACTGGGCCCCTATTCTTCAATACTCACTGGGCCCCTGCCCTTCAATACTCACTCGGCTCCTGTCTTTCAATACTCACTCAGCTCCTGTCCTTCAATACTCACTGGGACCTTATTCTTCAATACTCACTGGGCCCCTGTTCCTCATTATTCACTGAGCTCCTGTCCTTCAATACTCACTGGGCCCCTGCCCTTCAATACTCACTGGGCCCCTGTCCTTCAATACTCACTGGGCTCCTGTCCTTCAATACTCACTGGACTTGTGTCCTTCAATACTCACTGGGCTCCTGTCCTTCAATACTCACTGGGCTCCTGTCCTTCAATACTCACTGGGCCCCTGTCCTTCAATACTCACTGGGCCCCTATTCTTCAATACTCACTGGGCCCCTGTCCTTCAATACTCACTGGGCCCCTGTCCTTCAATACTCACTGGGCCCCTATCCTTCAATACACACTGGGCCCCTGTCCTTCAATACTCACTGGGACCCTGTCCTTCAATACTCACTGGGCCCCTGTCCTTCAATACTCACTGGGCTCCTGTCCTTCAATACTCACTGGGACCCTGTCCTTAAATACTCACTGGGCCCCTGTCCTTCAATACTCACTGGGCTCCTGTCCTTCAACACTCACTGGGCTCCTGTACTTCAATACTCACTGGGCTCCTGTCCTTCAATACTCACTGGGCTCCTGTCCTTCAATACTTACTGGGCCCCTATTCTTCAATAGTCACTGGGCCCCTGTCCTTCAATACTCACTGGGCTCCTGTCCTTCAATACTCACTGGGCCCTGTCCTTCAATGCTCACTGGGCCCCTATTCTTCAATACTCACTGGGCACCTGCCCTTGAATATTCACTCGGCTCCTGTCCTTCAATCATCACTGGGCTCCCGTCCTTCAATACTCACTGGACTCCTCTCCTTCAATACTCACTGGGCCCCTGCCCTTCAATACTCACTGGTCCCTGTCCTTCAATACTCACTGGGCTCCTGTCCTTCAATTCTCACTGGACCACTGCCCTTCCATACTCACTGGCACCATCCTTCAATACTCACTGGCCCCTGTCCTTCAATACTCACTGGGCCCCTATTCTTCAATACTCACTGGGCCCCTGTCCTTCAATACTCACTGGGCTCCTGTCCTTCAATATTCCGTGGGCTCCTGTCCTTCAATATTCACTGGGCCCCTTTTTTCAATACTCACTGGGCCCCTGTCCTTCAATACTCACTGGGCCCCTATACTTCAATACTCACTGGTCCCCTGTCCTTCAATACTCACTGGGCCCCTATTCTTCAATACTCACTGGGCCCCTGTCCTTCAATACTCACTGGGCACCTGTCCTTCAATACTCATTGGGCCCCTGTCCTTCAATACTCACTGGGCCCCTGTCCTTCAATTCTCACTGGGCCCCTGTCCTTCAATACTCACTGGACTCCTGTCCTTCAATACTCACTGGGCCCCTGTCCTTCAATACACACTGGCCCCTGTCCTTCAATACTCACTGGGCCCCAATTCTTCAATACTCACTGGGCCCCTGTCCTTCAATACTCACTGGGCCCCTGTCCTTCAATACTCATTGGGCCCCTGTCCTTCAATACTCACTGGGCCCCTGTCCTTCAATACTCACTGGGCCCCAATTCTTCAATACTCACTGGGCCCCTGTCCTTCAATACTCACTGGGCCCCTGTCCTTCAATACTCACTGGGCCCCTGTCCTTCAATACTCACTGGGCTCCTGTCCTTCAATACTCACTGGGCCCCTGTTCTTCAATACTCACTGGACTCCTGTCCTTCAATACTCACTGGGCCCCTGTCCTTCAATACTCACTGGGCTCCTGTCCTTCAACACTCACTGGGCTCCTGTACTTCAATACTCACTGGGCTCCTGTCCTTCAATACTCACTGGGCTCCTGTCCTTCAATACTTACTGGGCCCCTATTCTTCAATACTCACTGGGCCCCTGTCCTTCAATACTCACTGGGCCCCTATTCTTCAATACTCACTGGGCCCTGTCCTTCAATGCTCACTGGGCCCCTATTCTTCAATACTCACTGGGCACCTGGCCTTCAATATTCACTCGGCTCCTGTCCTTCAATCATCACTGGGCTCCTGTCCTTCAATACTCACTGGACTCCTCTCCTTCAATACTCACTGGGCCCCTGCCCTTCAATACTCACTGGTCCCTGTCCTTCAATACTCACTGGGCTCCTGTCCTTCAATTCTCACTGGACCACTGCCCTTCCATACTCACTGGCACCATCCTTCAATACTCACTGGCCCCTGTCCTTCAATACTCACTGGCCCCTGTCCTTCAATACTCACTGGGCCCCAATTCTTCAATACTCACTGGGCCCCTGTCCTTCAAAACTCACTGGGCCCCTGTCCTTTAATACTCACTGGGCCCCTATTCTTCAATACTCACTGGGACCCTATTCTTCAATACTCACTGGGCCCCTGTCCTTCAATATTCACAGGGCCCCTATTCTTCAATACTCACTGGACCCCTATTCTTCAATACTCACTGGGCCCCTGTCCGTCAATACTCACTGGGCCCCTGTCCTTCAATACTCACTGGGCCCCTATTCTTCAATACTCACTGGGCCCCTATTCTTCAATACTCACTGGGATCCTATTCTTCAATACTCACTGGGTCCCTATTCTTCAATACTCACTGGGCCCCTATTCTTCAATACTCACTGGGCCCCTATTCTTCAATACTCACTGGGCCCCTATTCTTCAATACTCACTGGGCTTCTGTCCTTCAATACTCACTGGGCCCCTATTCTTCAATACTCACTGGGCTCCTGTCCTTCAATACTCACTCGGCTCCTGTCCTTCAATACTCACTGGGCCCCTGTCCTTCAATACTCACTCGGCTCCTGTCTTTCAATACTCACTGGGCTCCTGTCCTTCAATACTCACTGGGCCCCTGCCCTTCAATACTCACTGGGCCCATGTCCTTCAATACTCACTCGGCTCCTGTCCTTCAATACTCACTCGGCTCCTGTCCTTCAATACTCACTGGGCCCCTATTCTTCAATACTCACTGGGCCCCTGCCCTTCAACACTCACTCGGCTCCTGTCTTTCAATACTCACTCAGCTCCTGTCCTTCAATACTCACTGGGACCTTATTCTTCAATACTCACTGGGCCCCTGTCCTTCATTATTCACTGAGCTCCTGTCCTTCAATACTCACTGGGCCCCTGCCCTTCAATACTCACTGGGCCCCTGTCCTTCAATACTCACTGGGCTCCTGTCCTTCAATACTCACTGGACTTGTGTCCTTCAATACTCACTGGGCTCCTGTCCTTCAATACTCACTGGGCCCCTATCCTTCAATACACACTGGGCCCCTGTCCTTCAATACTCACTGGGACCCTGTCCTTAAATACTCACTGGGCCCCTGTCCTTCAATACTCACTGGGCTCCTGTCCTTCAATACTCACTGGGCTCCTGTCCTTCAATACTCACTGGGCCCCTTTCCTTCAATACTCACTGGGCCCCTGTCCTTCAATACTCACTGGGCCCCTGTCCTTCAATACTCACTGGGCCCCTGTCCTTCAATATTCACTGGGCCCTGTCCTTCAATACTCACTGGGCCCCTTTCCTTCAATTCTCACTGGGCCCCTGTCCTTCAATACTCACTGGGCCCCTGTCCTTCAATACTCACTGGGCCCCTGTCCTTCAATACTCACTCGGCCCCTGTCCTTCAATACTCACTAGGCCCCTGTCCTTCAATACTCACTTGGCCCCTATTCTTCAATACTCACTGGGCTCCTGTCCTTCAATACTCACTGGGCCCCTTTTCTTCAGTACTCACTGGGCCCCTGTCCTTCAATACTCACTGGGCCCCTATTCTTCAATACTCACTGGGCCCCTATCCTTCAATACTCACTAGGCACCTGTCCTTCAATACTCATTGGGCCCCTGTCCTTCAAAACTCACAGGGCCCCTGTCCTTCAATACTCACTGGGCCCCTGTCCTTCAATACTCACTGGGCTCCTCTCCTTCAATACTCACTGGGCCCCTGTCCTTCAATACTCACTGGACTCCTGTCCTTCAATACTCACTGGGCCCCTGTCCGTCAATACTCACTGGGCTCCTGTCCTTCAATACTCACTGGGCCCCTGTCCCTCAATGCTCACTGGGCTCCTGTCCTTCAATACTCACTGGGCCCCTGTCCTTCAATACTCACTGGGCCCCTGTCCTTCAATACTCACTGGGCTCCTGTCCTTCAATACTCATTGGGACCCTGTCCTTCAATACTCACTGGGCTCCTGTCCGTCAATACTCACTGGGCCCCTGTCCTTCAATACTCACTGGGCCGCTGTCCTCACCAATACTCACTGAGTCTCTGTCCTTCAATACTCACTGGGCTCCTGTCCTTCAATACTCACTGGGCGCCTGTCCATCAATACTCACTGGACCCCTGTCCTTCAATACTCACTGGACTCCTGTCCTTCAATACTCACTCGGCCCCTGTCCTCACCAATAATCACTGGGCCCCTGTCCTCACTAATACTCATTGAGTCTCTGTCCTCACCAATACTTACTCGGCCCCCTGTCCTTCAATACTCACTGGGCTCCTGTCCTTCAATATTTACTGGACCCCTTTCCTTCAATAGTCATTGGGCCCCTGTCCTTCAATACTCACTGGGCCCCTATTCTTCAATACTCACTGGGACCCTATTCTTCAATACTCACTAGGTCCCTATTCTTCAATACTCACTGGGCCCCTATTCTTCAAGACTCACTGGGCCCCAGTTCTTCAATACTCACTGGGCCCCTATTCTTCAATACTCACTGGGCTTCTGTCCTTCAATACTCACTGGGCCCCTATTCTTCAATACTCACAGGGCTCCTGTCCTTCAATACTCACTCGGCTCCTGTCCTTCAATATTCACTGGGCCCCTGTCCTTCAATACTCACTCGGCTCCTGTCCTTCAATACTCACTGGGCTCCTGTCCTGCAATACTCACTGGGCCCCTGCCCTTCAATACTCACTGGGCCCATGTCCTTCAATACTCACTCGGCTCCTGTCCTTCAATACTCACTCGGCTCCTGTCCTTCAATACTCACTGGGCCGCTATTCTTCAATACTCACTGGGCCCCTGTCCTTCAATACTCACTGGGCCCATGTCCTTCAATACTCACTCGGCTCCTGTCCTTCAATACTCACTCGGCTCCTGTCCTTCAATACTCACTGGGCCCCTATTCTTCAATACTCACTGGGACCCTGTCCTTCAATACTCACTGGGCCCTTATTCTTCAATACTCACTGGGCCCCTGTCCTTCAATATTCACTGAGCTCCTGTCCTTCAATACTCACTGGGCTCCTGTCCTTCAATACTCACTGGGCCCCTGTCCTTCAATACTCACTGGGCCCCTGTTCTTCAATACTCACTGGGCTCCTGTCCTTCAATACTCACTGGACTCCTGTCCTTCAATACTCACTGGACTCCTGTCCTTCAATACTCCCTGGACTCCTGTCCTTCAATACTCACTGGACTCCTGACCTTCAATACTCACTGGGCTCCTGTCCTTCAATACTCACTGGGCCCCTGTCCTTCAATACTCACTGGGCCCCTATTCTTCAATACTCACTGGGCCCCTGTCCTTCAATACTCACTCGGCTCCTGTCCTTCAATACTCACTCGGCTCCTGTCCTTCAATACTCACTGGGCCCCTATTCTTCAATACTCACTGGGCCCCTGTCCTTCAATACTCATTCGGCTCCTGTCCTTCAATACTCACTCAGCTCCTGTCCTTCAATACTCACTGGGCCCTTATTCTTCAATACTCACTGGGCCCCTGTCCTTCAATATTTACTGAGCTCCTGTCCTTCAATACTCACTGGGATCCTGTCCTTCAATACTCACTGGGCCCCTGCCCTTCAATACTGACTGGGCCCCTGTCCTTCAATACTCACTGGACTCCTGTCCTTCAATACTCACTGGACTCCTGTCCTTCAATACTCACTGGACTCCTGTTATTCAATACTCACTGGACTCCTGTCCTTCAATACTCACTGGGCTCCTGTCCTTCAATACTCACTGGGCCCCTATTCTTCAATACTCACTGGGCCCCTGTCCTTCAATACTCACTGGGCTCCTGTCCTTCAATACTCACTGGGCCCCTATTCTTAAATACTCACTGGGCTCCTGTCCTTCAATATTCACTGGGCTCCTGTCCTTCAATACTCACTGGGCCCATATTCTTCAATACTGACGGGGCCCTTGCCCTTCAATACTCACTGGCCCCTGTCCTTCAATACTCACTGGGCCCCTATTCTTCAATACTCACTGGCCCCTGTCCTTCAATACTCACTGGCCCCTGACCTTCAATACTCACTGGGCCCCAATTCTTCAATACTCAGTGGGCCCCTGTCCTTCAAAACTCACTGGGCCCCTGTCCTTCAATACTCACTGGGCCCCTATTCTTCAATACTCACTGGGCCCCAATTCTTCAATACTCACTGGGCCCCTGTCCTTCAATACTCACTGGGCCCCTATTCTTCAATACTCACTGGGCCCCTATTCTTCAACACTCACTGGGCCCCTGTCCATCAATACTCATTGGGCCCCTGTCCTTCAATATTCACTGGGCCCCTATTCTTCAATACTCACTGGGCCCCTATTCTTCAATACTCACTGGGACCCTATTCTTCAATACTCACTGGGTCCCTATTCTTCCATATTCACTGGGCCCCTATTCTTCAATACTCACTGGGCCCCTATTCTTCAATAATCACTGGGCCCCTATTCTTCAATACTCACTGGGCCCCTATTCTTCAATACTCACTGGACTCCTGTCCTTCAATACTCACTGGGCCCCTGTCCTTCAATACTCACTCGGCTCCTGTCCTTCAATACTCACTGGGCTCCTGTCCTTCAATACTCACTGGGCCCCTGCCCTTCAATACTCACTGGGCCCATGTCCTTCAATACTCACTCGTCTCCTGTCCTTCAATACTCACTCGGCTCCTGTATTTCAATACTCACTGGGCCCCTATTCTTCAATACTCACTGGGCCCCTGTCCTTCAATACTCACTCGGCTCCTGTCCTTCAATACTCACTGGGCCCTTATTCTTCAATACTCACTGGGCCCCTGTCCTTCAATATTCACTGAGCTCCTGTCCTTCAATACTCACTGGGCTCCTGTCCTTCAATACTCACTGGGCCCCTGCCCTTCAATACTCACTGGGCTCCTGTCCTTCAATACTCACTGGGCCCCTTTACTTCAATACTCACTGGGCCCCTATTCTTCAATACTCACTGGACTCCTGACCTTCAATACTCACTCGACCACTGCCCTTCCATACTCACTGGCACCATCCTTCAATACTCACTGGCCCCAGTCCTTCAATACTCACTGGGCACCTGCCCTTC
Source organism: Pristiophorus japonicus (assembly GCF_044704955.1). Classification (NCBI taxonomy): domain Eukaryota; kingdom Metazoa; phylum Chordata; class Chondrichthyes; family Pristiophoridae; genus Pristiophorus; species Pristiophorus japonicus. The sequence continues at coordinate 75,978,199 of NC_091993.1, read as the reverse complement.
AATATTCACTCGGCTCCTGTCCTTCAATCATCACTGGGATCCTGTCCTTCAATACTCACTGGACTCCTGTCCTTCAATACTCACTGGGCCCCTGCCCTTCAATACTCACTGGTCCCTGTCCTTCAATACTAACTGGGCTCCTGTCCTTCAATACTCACTGGACTCCTGTCCTTCAATACTCACTGGACCACTGCCCTTCCAAACTCACTGGCACCATCCTTCAATACTCACTGGCCCTTGCCCTTCAATACTCACTGGCCCCTGTCCTTCAATACTCACTGGACCCCTACTCTTCAATACTCACTGGGCCCCTGTCCGTCAATACTCACTGGGCCCCTGTCCTTCAATACTCACTGGGCCCCTATTCTTCAATACTCACTGGGCCCCTATTCTTCAATACTCACTGGGACCCAATTCTTCAATACTCACTGGGTCCCTATTCTTCAATACTCACTGGGCCCCTATTCTTCAATACTCACTGGGCCCCTATTCTTCAATACTCACTGGGCCCCTATTCTTCAATACTCACTCGGCTCCTGTCCTTCAATACTCACTGGGCCCCTGTCCTTCAATACTCACTCGGCTCCTGTCCTTCAATACTCACTGGGCTCCTGTCCTTCAATACTCACTGGGCCCCTGCCCTTCAATACTCACTGGGCCCATGTCCTTCAATACTCACTGGACCACTGCCCTTCCATACTCACTGGCACCATCCTTCAATACTCACTGGCCCCTGTCCTTCAATACACGCTGGCCCCTGTCCTCCAAACTCACTGGGCCCCTATTCTTCAATACTCACTGGGCCCCTGTCCTTCAATACTCACTGGGCTCCTGCCCTTCAATATTCACTGGGCTCCTGTCCTTCAATACTCACTGGGCCCCTCTTCTTAAATACTCACTGGGCCCCTATTCTTCAATACTGACGGGGCCCTTGCCCTTCAATACTCACTGGCCCCTGTCCTTCAATACTCACTGGGCCCCTATTCTTCAATACTCACTGGCCCCTGTCCTTCAATACTCACTGGCCCCTGTCCTTCAATACTCACTGGGCCCCAATTCTTCAATACTCACTGGGCCCCTGTCCTTCAAAACTCACTGGGCCCCTGTCCTTTAATACTCACTGGGCCCCTATTCTTCAATACTCACTGGGACCCTGTTCTTCAATACTCACTGGGCCCCTGTCCTTCAATATTCACAGGGCCCCTATTCTTCAATACTCACTGGACCCCTATTCTTCAATACTCACTGGGCCCCTGTCCGTCAATACTCACTGGGCCCCTGTCCTTCAATACTCACTGGGCCCCTATTCTTCAATACTCACTGGGCCCCTATTCTTCAATACTCACTGGGATCCTATTCTTCAATACTCACTGGGTCCCTATTCTTCAATACTCACTGGGCCCCTATTCTTCAATACTTAATGGGCCCCTATTCTTCAATACTCACTGGGCCCCTATTCTTCAATACTCACTGGGCTTCTGTCCTTCAATACTCACTGGGCCCCTATTCTTCAATACTCACTGGGCTCCTGTCCTTCAATACTCACTCGGCTCCTGTCCTTCAATACTCACTGGGCCCCTGTCCTTCAATACTCACTCGGCTCCTGTCTTTCAATACTCACTGGGCTCCTGTCCTTCAATACTCACTGGGCCCCTGCCCTTCAATACTCACTGGGCCCATGTCCTTCAATACTCACTCGGCTCCTGTCCTTCAATACTCACTCGGCTCCTGTCCTTCAATACTCACTGGGCCCCTATTCTTCAATACTCACTGGGCCCCTGCCCTTCAATACTCACTCGGCTCCTGTCTTTCAATACTCACTCAGCTCCTGTCCTTCAATACTCACTGGGACCTTATTCTTCAATACTCACTGGGCCCCTATCCTTCATTATTCACTGAGCTCCTGTCCTTCAATACTCACTGGGCCCCTGCCCTTCAATACTCACTGGGCCCCTGTCCTTCAATACTCACTGGGCTCCTGTCCTTCAATACTCACTGGACTTGTGTCCTTCAATACTCACTGGGCTCCTGTCCTTCAATACTCACTGGGCCCCTATCCTTCAATACACACTGGGCCCTGTCCTTCAATACTCACTGGGACCCTGTCCTTAAATACTCACTGGGCCCCTGTCCTTCAATACTCACTGGGCTCCTGTCCTTCAATACTCACTGGGCTCCTGTCCTTCAATACTCACTGGGCCCCTTTCCTTCAATACTCACTGGGCCCCTGTCCTTCAATACTCACTGGGCCCCTGTCCTTCAATACTCACTGGGCCCCTGTCCTTCAATATTCACTGGGCCCTGTCCTTCAATACTCACTGGGCCCCTTTCCTTCAATTCTCACTGGGCCCCTGTCCTTCAATACTCACTGGGCCCCTGTCCTTCAATACTCACTGGGCCCCTGTCCTTCAATACTCACTCGGCCCCTGTCCTTCAATACTCACTAGCCCCCTGTCCTTCAATACTCACTTGGCCCCTATTCTTCAATACTCACTGGGCTCCTGTCCTTCAATACTCACTGGGCCCCTTTTCTTCAGTACTCACTGGGCCCCTGTCCTTCAATACTCACTGGGCCCCTATTCTTCAATACTCACTGGGCCCCTATCCTTCAATACTCACTAGGCACCTGTCCTTCAATACTCATTGGGCCCCTGTCCTTCAAAACTCACAGGGCCCCTGTCCTTCAATACTCACTGGGCCCCTGTCCTTCAATACTCACTGGGCTCCTCTCCTTCAATACTCACTGGGCCCCTGTCCTTCAATACTCACTGGACTCCTGTCCTTCAATACTCACTGGGCCCCTGTCCGTCAATACTCACTGGGCTCCTGTCCTTCAATACTCACTGGGCCCCTGTCCCTCAATGCTCACTGGGCTCCTGTCCTTCAATACTCACTGGGCCCCTGTCCTTCAATACTCACTGGGCCCCTGTCCTTCAATACTCACTGGGCTCCTGTCCTTCAATACTCATTGGGACCCTGTCCTTCAATACTCACTGGGCTCCTGTCCGTCAATACTCACTGGGCCCCTGTCCTTCAATACTCACTGGGCCGCTGTCCTCACCAATACTCACTGAGTCTCTGTCCTTCAATACTCACTGGGCTCCTGTCCTTCAATACTCACTGGGCGCCTGTCCATCAATACTCACTGGACCCCTGTCCTTCAATACTCACTGGACTCCTGTCCTTCAATACTCACTCGGCCCCTGTCCTCACCAATAATCACTGGGCCCCTGTCCTCACTAATACTCATTGAGTCTCTGTCCTCACCAATACTTACTCGGCCCCCTGTCCTTCAATACTCACTGGGCTCCTGTCCTTCAATATTTACTGGACCCCTTTCCTTCAATAGTCATTGGGCCCCTGTCCTTCAATACTCACTGGGCCCCTATTCTTCAATACTCACTGGGACCCTATTCTTCAATACTCACTAGGTCCCTATTCTTCAATACTCACTGGGCCCCTATTCTTCAAGACTCACTGGGCCCCTGTTCTTCAATACTCACTGGGCCCCTATTCTTCAATACTCACTGGGCTTCTGTCCTTCAATACTCACTGGGCCCCTATTCTTCAATACTCACAGGGCTCCTGTCCTTCAATACTCACTCGGCTCCTGTCCTTCAATATTCACTGGGCCCCTGTCCTTCAATACTCACTCGGCTCCTGTCCTTCAATACTCACTGGGCTCCTGTCCTGCAATACTCACTGGGCCCCTGCCCTTCAATACTCACTGGGCCCATGTCCTTCAATACTCACTCGGCTCCTGTCCTTCAATACTCACTCGGCTCCTGTCCTTCAATACTCACTGGGCCCCTATTCTTCAATACTCACTGGGCCCCTGTCCTTCAATACTCACTCGGCTCCTGTCCTTCAATACTCACTGGGACCCTGTCCTTCAATACTCACTGGGCCCTTATTCTTCAATACTCACTGGGCCCCTGTCCTTCAATATTCACTGAGCTCCTGTCCTTCAATACTCACTGGGCTCCTGTCCTTCAATACTCACTGGGCCCCTGTCCTTCAATACTCACTGGGCCCCTGTTCTTCAATACTCACTGGGCTCCTGTCCTTCAATACTCACTGGACTCCTGTCCTTCAATACTCACTGGACTCCTGTCCTTCAATACTCCCTGGACTCCTGTCCTTCAATACTCACTGGACTCCTGACCTTCAATACTCACTGGGCTCCTGTCCTTCAATACTCACTGGGCCCCTGTCCTTCAATACTCACTGGGCCCCTATTCTTCAATACTCACTGGGCCCCTGTCCTTCAATACTCACTCGGCTCCTGTCCTTCAATACTCACTCGGCTCCTGTCCTTCAATACTCACTGGGCCCCTATTCTTCAATACTCACTGGGCCCCTGTCCTTCAATACTCATTCGGCTCCTGTCCTTCAATACTCACTCAGCTCCTGTCCTTCAATACTCACTGGGCCCTTATTCTTCAATACTCACTGGGCCCCTGTCCTTCAATATTTACTGAGCTCCTGTCCTTCAATACTCACTGGGATCCTGTCCTTCAATACTCACTGGGCCCCTGCCCTTCAATACTGACTGGGCCCCTGTCCTTCAATACTCACTGGACTCCTGTCCTTCAATACTCACTGGACTCCTGTCCTTCAATACTCACTGGACTCCTGTCATTCAATACTCACTGGACTCCTGTCCTTCAATACTCACTGGGCTCCTGTCCTTCAATACTCACTGGGCCCCTATTCTTCAATACTCACTGGGCCCCTGTCCTTCAATACTCACTGGGCTCCTGTCCTTCAATACTCACTGGGCCCCTATTCTTAAATACTCACTGGGCTCCTGTCCTTCAATATTCACTGGGCTCCTGTCCTTCAATACTCACTGGGCCCATATTCTTCAATACTGACGGGGCCCTTGCCCTTCAATACTCACTGGCCCCTGTCCTTCAATACTCACTGGGCCCCTATTCTTCAATACTCACTGGCCCCTGTCCTTCAATACTCACTGGCCCCTGACCTTCAATACTCACTGGGCCCCAATTCTTCAATACTCAGTGGGCCCCTGTCCTTCAAAACTCACTGGGCCCCTGTCCTTCAATACTCACTGGGCCCCTATTCTTCAATACTCACTGGGCCCCAATTCTTCAATACTCACTGGGCCCCTGTCCTTCAATACTCACTGGGCCCCTATTCTTCAATACTCACTGGGCCCCTATTCTTCAACACTCACTGGGCCCCTGTCCATCAATACTCATTGGGCCCCTGTCCTTCAATATTCACTGGGCCCCTATTCTTCAATACTCACTGGGCCCCTATTCTTCAATACTCACTGGGACCCTATTCTTCAATACTCACTGGGTCCCTATTCTTCCATATTCACTGGGCCCCTATTCTTCAATACTCACTGGGCCCCTATTCTTCAATAATCACTGGGCCCCTATTCTTCAATACTCACTGGGCCCCTATTCTTCAATACTCACTGGACTCCTGTCCTTCAATACTCACTGGGCCCCTGTCCTTCAATACTCACTGGGCACCTGCCCTTCAATATTCACTCGGCTCCTGTCCTTCAATCATCACTGGGATCCTGTCCTTCAATACTCACTGGACTCCTGTCCTTCAATACTCACTGGGCCCCTGCCCTTCAATACTCACTGGTCCCTGTCCTTCAATACTAACTGGGCTCCTGTCCTTCAATACTCACTGGACTCCTGTCCTTCAATACTCACTGGACCACTGCCCTTCCAAACTCACTGGCACCATCCTTCAATACTCACTGGCCCTTGCCCTTCAATACTCACTGGCCCCTGTCCTTCAATACTCACTGGACCCCTACTCTTCAATACTCACTGGGCCCCTGTCCGTCAATACTCACTGGGCCCCTGTCCTTCAATACTCACTGGGCCCCTATTCTTCAATACTCACTGGGCCCCTATTCTTCAATACTCACTGGGACCCAATTCTTCAATACTCACTGGGTCCCTATTCTTCAATACTCACTGGGCCCCTATTCTTCAATACTCACTGGGCCCCTATTCTTCAATACTCACTGGGCCCCTATTCTTCAATACTCACTCGGCTCCTGTCCTTCAATACTCACTGGGCCCCTGTCCTTCAATACTCACTCGGCTCCTGTCCTTCAATACTCACTGGGCTCCTGTCCTTCAATACTCACTGGGCCCCTGCCCTTCAATACTCACTGGGCCCATGTCCTTCAATACTCACTCGGCTCCTGTCCTTCAATACTCACTGGGCCCCTATTCTTCAATACTCACTGGGACCTTATTCTTCAATACTCACTGGGCCCCTGTCCTTCAATATTCACTGAGCTCCTGTCCTTCAATACTCACTGGGCTCCTGTCCTTCAATACTCACTGGGCCCCTGCCCTTCAATACTCACTGGGCCCCTGTCCTTCAAGACTCACTGGGCGCCTGTCCATCAATACTCACTGGACCCCTGTCCTTCAATACTCACTGGACTCCTGTCCTTCAATACTCACTCGGCCCCTGTCCTCACCAATAATCACTGGGCCCCTGTCCTCACTAATACTCATTGAGTCTCTGTCCTCACCAATACTTACTCGGCCCCCTGTCCTTCAATACTCACTGGGCTCCTGTCCTTCAATATTTACTGGACCCCTTTCCTTCAATAGTCATTGGGCCCCTGTCCTTCAATACTCACTGGGCCCCTATTCTTCAATACTCACTGGGACCCTATTCTTCAATACTCACTAGGTCCCTATTCTTCAATACTCACTGGGCCCCTATTCTTCAAGACTCACTGGGCCCCTGTTCTTCAATACTCACTGGGCCCCTATTCTTCAATACTCACTGGGCTTCTGTCCTTCAATACTCACTGGGCCCCTATTCTTCAATACTCACAGGGCTCCTGTCCTTCAATACTCACTCGGCTCCTGTCCTTCAATATTCACTGGGCCCCTGTCCTTCAATACTCACTCGGCTCCTGTCCTTCAATACTCACTGGGCTCCTGTCCTGCAATACTCACTGGGCCCCTGCCCTTCAATACTCACTGGGCCCATGTCCTTCAATACTCACTCGGCTCCTGTCCTTCAATACTCACTCGGCTCCTGTCCTTCAATACTCACTGGGCCCCTATTCTTCAATACTCACTGGGCCCCTGTCCTTCAATACTCACTCGGCTCCTGTCCTTCAATACTCACTGGGACCCTGTCCTTCAATACTCACTGGGCCCTTATTCTTCAATACTCACTGGGCCCCTGTCCTTCAATATTCACTGAGCTCCTGTCCTTCAATACTCACTGGGCTCCTGTCCTTCAATACTCACTGGGCCCCTGTCCTTCAATACTCACTGGGCCCCTGTTCTTCAATACTCACTGGGCTCCTGTCCTTCAATACTCACTGGACTCCTGTCCTTCAATACTCACTGGACTCCTGTCCTTCAATACTCCCTGGACTCCTGTCCTTCAATACTCACTGGACTCCTGACCTTCAATACTCACTGGGCTCCTGTCCTTCAATACTCACTGGGCCCCTGTCCTTCAATACTCACTGGGCCCCTATTCTTCAATACTCACTGGGCCCCTGTCCTTCAATACTCACTCGGCTCCTGTCCTTCAATACTCACTCGGCTCCTGTCCTTCAATACTCACTGGGCCCCTATTCTTCAATACTCACTGGGCCCCTGTCCTTCAATACTCATTCGGCTCCTGTCCTTCAATACTCACTCAGCTCCTGTCCTTCAATACTCACTGGGCCCTTATTCTTCAATACTCACTGGGCCCCTGTCCTTCAATATTTACTGAGCTCCTGTCCTTCAATACTCACTGGGATCCTGTCCTTCAATACTCACTGGGCCCCTGCCCTTCAATACTGACTGGGCCCCTGTCCTTCAATACTCACTGGACTCCTGTCCTTCAATACTCACTGGACTCCTGTCCTTCAATACTCACTGGACTCCTGTCATTCAATACTCACTGGACTCCTGTCCTTCAATACTCACTGGGCTCCTGTCCTTCAATACTCACTGGGCCCCTATTCTTCAATACTCACTGGGCCCCTGTCCTTCAATACTCACTGGGCTCCTGTCCTTCAATACTCACTGGGCCCCTATTCTTAAATACTCACTGGGCTCCTGTCCTTCAATATTCACTGGGCTCCTGTCCTTCAATACTCACTGGGCCCATATTCTTCAATACTGACGGGGCCCTTGCCCTTCAATACTCACTGGCCCCTGTCCTTCAATACTCACTGGGCCCCTATTCTTCAATACTCACTGGCCCCTGTCCTTCAATACTCACTGGCCCCTGACCTTCAATACTCACTGGGCCCCAATTCTTCAATACTCAGTGGGCCCCTGTCCTTCAAAACTCACTGGGCCCCTGTCCTTCAATACTCACTGGGCCCCTATTCTTCAATACTCACTGGGCCCCAATTCTTCAATACTCACTGGGCCCCTGTCCTTCAATACTCACTGGGCCCCTATTCTTCAATACTCACTGGGCCCCTATTCTTCAACACTCACTGGGCCCCTGTCCATCAATACTCATTGGGCCCCTGTCCTTCAATATTCACTGGGCCCCTATTCTTCAATACTCACTGGGCCCCTATTCTTCAATACTCACTGGGACCCTATTCTTCAATACTCACTGGGTCCCTATTCTTCCATATTCACTGGGCCCCTATTCTTCAATACTCACTGGGCCCCTATTCTTCAATAATCACTGGGCCCCTATTCTTCAATACTCACTGGGCCCCTATTCTTCAATACTCACTGGACTCCTGTCCTTCAATACTCACTGGGCCCCTGTCCTTCAATACTCACTGGGCACCTGCCCTTCAATATTCACTCGGCTCCTGTCCTTCAATCATCACTGGGATCCTGTCCTTCAATACTCACTGGACTCCTGTCCTTCAATACTCACTGGGCCCCTGCCCTTCAATACTCACTGGTCCCTGTCCTTCAATACTAACTGGGCTCCTGTCCTTCAATACTCACTGGACTCCTGTCCTTCAATACTCACTGGACCACTGCCCTTCCAAACTCACTGGCACCATCCTTCAATACTCACTGGCCCTTGCCCTTCAATACTCACTGGCCCCTGTCCTTCAATACTCACTGGACCCCTACTCTTCAATACTCACTGGGCCCCTGTCCGTCAATACTCACTGGGCCCCTGTCCTTCAATACTCACTGGGCCCCTATTCTTCAATACTCACTGGGCCCCTATTCTTCAATACTCACTGGGACCCAATTCTTCAATACTCACTGGGTCCCTATTCTTCAATACTCACTGGGCCCCTATTCTTCAATACTCACTGGGCCCCTATTCTTCAATACTCACTGGGCCCCTATTCTTCAATACTCACTCGGCTCCTGTCCTTCAATACTCACTGGGCCCCTGTCCTTCAATACTCACTCGGCTCCTGTCCTTCAATACTCACTGGGCTCCTGTCCTTCAATACTCACTGGGCCCCTGCCCTTCAATACTCACTGGGCCCATGTCCTTCAATACTCACTCGGCTCCTGTCCTTCAATACTCACTGGGCCCCTATTCTTCAATACTCACTGGGACCTTATTCTTCAATACTCACTGGGCCCCTGTCCTTCAATATTCACTGAGCTCCTGTCCTTCAATACTCACTGGGCTCCTGTCCTTCAATACTCACTGGGCCCCTGCCCTTCAATACTCACTGGGCCCCTGTCCTTCAAGACTCACTGGGCTCCTGTCCTTCAACACTCACTGGACTCCTGTACTTCAATACTCACTGGACTCCTGTCCTTCAATACTCACTGGACTCCAGTCCTTCAATACTCACTGGGCTCCTGTCCTTCAATACTCACTGGGCTCCTGTCCTTCAATACTCACTGGGCTCCTGTCCTTCAATACTCACTGGGCCCCTATTCTTCAATACTCACTGGGCCCCTGTCCTTCAATTCTCACTGGGCTCCTGTCCTTCAATACTCACTGGGCCCCTATTCTTAAATACTCACTGGGCCCCTATTCTTCAATACTCACTGGGCCCCTTTTCTTCAATACTCACGGGGCCCCTGCTCTTCAATACTCACTGGCCCCAGTCCTTCAATACTCACTGGGCCCCAATTCTTCAATACTCACTGGGCCCCTGTCCTTCAATACTCACTGGCCCCTGTCCTTCAATACTCACTGGGCCCCTATTCTTCAATACTCACTGAGCCCCTGTCCTTCAATACTCACTGGGCTCCTGTCCTTCAATATTCCGTGGGCTCCTGTCCTTCAATATTCACTGGGCCCCTTTTTTCAATACTCACTGGGCCCCTGTCCTTCAATACTCACTGGGCCCCTATACTTCAATACTCACTGGGCCCCTGTCCTTCAATAATCACTGGGCCCCTGTCCTTCAATACTCACTGGGCCCCTATTCTTCAATACTCACTGGTCCCCTGTCCTTCAATACTCACTGGGCCCCTATTCTTCAATACTCACTGGGCCCCTGTCCTTCAATACTCACTGGGCACCTGTCCTTCAATACTCATTGGGCCCCTGTCCTTCAATACTCACTGGGCCCCTGTCCTTCAATTCTCACTGGGCCCCTGTCCTTCAATACTCACTGGGCTCCTGTCCTTCAATATTCACTGGGCCCCTGTCCTTCAATACACACTGGCCCCTGTCCTTCAATACTCACTGGGCCCCAATTCTTCAATACTCACTGGGCCCCTGTCCTTCAATACTCACTGGGCCCCTGTCCTTCAATACTCATTGGGCCCCTGTCCTTCAATACTCACTGGGCCCCTGTCCTTCAATACTCACTGGGCCCCAATTCTTCAATACTCACTGGGCCCCTGTCCTTCAATACTCACTGGGCCCCTGTCCTTCAATACTCACTGGGCCCCTGTCCTTCAATACTCACTGGGCTCCTGTCCTTCAATACTCACTGGGCCCCTGTTCTTCAATACTCACTGGGCTCCTGTCCTTCAATACTCACTCGGCTCCTATACTTCAATACTCACGCGGCTCCTGTCCTTCAATACTCACTGGGCCCCTGTTCTTCAATACTCACTGGGCCCCTTTTCTTCAATACTCACTGGGCCCCTGTCCTTCAATACTCACTGGGCCCCTGTCCTTCAATACTCACAGGGCCCCTTTTCTTCAATACTAATTGGGCCCCTATTCTTCAATACTCACTGGGCCACTGCCCTTCAATACTCACTCGGCTCCTGTCCTTCAAAACTCACTCAGCTCCTGTCCTTCAATACTCACTGGGCCCCTATTCTTCAATACTCACTGGGCCCCTGCCCTTCAATACTCACTCGGCTCCTGTCCTTCAATACTCACTGGGCCCCAATTCTTCAATACTCACTGGGCCCCTGTCCTTCAATACTCACTGGGCCCCTGTCCTTCAATACTCATTGGGCCCCTGTCCTTCAATACTCACTGGGCCCCTGTCCTTCAATACTCACTGGGCCCCAATTCTTCAATACTCACTGGGCCCCTGTCCTTCAATACTCACTGGGCCCCTGTCCTTCAATACTCACTGGGCCCCTGTCCTTCAATACTCACTGGGCTCCTGTCCTTCAATACTCACTGGGCCCCTGTTCTTCAATACTCACTGGGCTCCTGTCCTTCAATACTCACTCGGCTCCTGTACTTCAATACTCACGCGGCTCCTGTCCTTCAATACTCACTGGGCCCCTGTTCTTCAATACTCACTGGGCCCCTTTTCTTCAATACTCACTGGGCCCCTGTCCTTCAATACTCACTGGGCCCCTGTCCTTCAATACTCACAGGGCCCCTTTTCTTCAATACTAATTGGGCCCCTATTCTTCAATACTCACTGGGCCACTGCCCTTCAATACTCACTCGGCTCCTGTCCTTCAAAACTCACTCAGCTCCTGTCCTTCAATACTCACTGGGCCCCTATTCTTCAATACTCACTGGGCCCCTGCCCTTCAATACTCACTCGGCTCCTGTCCTTCAATACTTACTGGGCCCCTGTTCTTCAATACTCACTGGACTCCTGTCCTTCAATACTCACTGGGCCCCTGTCCTTCAATACTCACTGGGCTCCTGTCCTTCAACACTCACTGGGCTCCTGTACTTCAATACTCACTGGGATCCTGTCCTTCAATACTCACTGGGCTCCTGTCCTTCAATACTTACTGGGCCCCTATTCTTCAATACTCACTGGGCCCCTGTCCTTCAATACTCACTGGGCCCCTATTCTTCAATACTCACTGGGCCCTGTCCTTCAATGCTCACTGGGCCCCTATTCTTCAATACTCACTGGGCACCTGCCCTTCAATATTCACTCGGCTCCTGTCCTTCAATCATCACTGGGCTCCTGTCCTTCAATACTCACTGGACTCCTCTCCTTCAATACTCACTGGGCCCCTGCCCTTCAATACTCACTGGTCCCTGTCCTTCAATACTCACTGGGTTCCTGTCCTTCAATTCTCACTGGACCACTGCCCTTCCATACTCACTGGCACCATCCTTCAATACTCACTGGCCCCTGTCCTTCAATACACGCTGGCCCCTGTCCTCCAAACTCACTGGGCCCCTATTCTTCAATACTCACTGGGCCCCTGTCCTTCAATACTCACTGGGCTCCTGCCCTTCAATATTCACTGGGCTCCTGTCCTTCAATACTCACTGGGCCCCTATTCTTAAATACTCACTGGGCCCCTATTCTTCAATACTGACGGGGCCCTTGCCCTTCAATACTCACTGGCCCCTGTCCTTCAATACTCACTGGGCCCCTATTCTTCAATACTCACTGGCCCCTGTCCTTCAATACTCACTGGCCCCTGTCCTTCAATACTCACTGGGCCCCAATTCTTCAATACTCACTGGGCCCCTGTCCTTCAAAACTCACTGGGCCCCTGTCCTTTAATACTCACTGGGCCCCTATTCTTCAATACTCACTGGGACCCTGTTCTTCAATACTCACTGGGCCCCTGTCCTTCAATATTCACAGGGCCCCTATTCTTCAATACTCACTGGACCCCTATTCTTCAATACTCACTGGGCCCCTGTCCGTCAATACTCACTGGGCCCCTGTCCTTCAATACTCACTGGGCCCCTATTCTTCAATACTCACTGGGCCCCTATTCTTCAATACTCACTGGGACCCTATTCTTCAATACTCACTGGGTCCCTATTCTTCAATACTCACTGGTCCCCTATTCTTCAATACTCACTGGGCCCCTATTCTTCAATACTCACTGGGCCCCTATTCTTCAATACTCACTGGGCTTCTGTCCTTCAATACTCACTGGGCTTCTGTCCTTCAATACTCACTGGGCCCCTATTCTTCAATACTCACTGGGCTCCTGTCCTTCAATACTCACTCGGCTCCTGTCCTTCAATACTCACTGGGCCCCTGTCCTTCAATACTCACTCGGCTCCTGTCTTTCAATACTCACTGGGCTCCTGTCCTTCAATACTCACTGGGCCCCTGCCCTTCAATACTCACTGGGCCCATGTCCTTCAATACTCACTCGGCTCCTGTCCTTCAATACTCACTCGGCTCCTGTCCTTCAATACTCACTGGGCCCCTATTCTTCAATACTCACTGGGCCCCTGCCCTTCAATACTCACTCGGCTCCTGTCTTTCAATACTCACTCAGCTCCTGTCCTTCAATACTCACTGGGACCTTATTCTTCAATACTCACTGGGCCCCTGTCCTTCATTATTCACTGAGCTCCTGTCCTTCAATACTCACTGGGCCCCTGCCCTTCAATACTCACTGGGCCCCTGTCCTTCAATACTCACTGGGCTCCTGTCCTTCAATACTCACTGGACTTGTGTCCTTCAATACTCACTGGGCTCCTGTCCTTCAATACTCACTGGGCTCCTGTCCTTCAATACTCACTGGGCCCCTGTCCTTCAATACTCACTGGGCCCCTATTCTTCAATACTCACTGGGCCCCTGTCCTTCAATACTCACTGGGCCCCTGTCCTTCAATACTCACTGGGCCCCTATCCTTCAATACACACTGGGCCCCTGTCCTTCAATACTCACTGGGACCCTGTCCTTAAATACTCACTGGGCCCCTGTCCTTCAATACTCACTGGGCTCCTGTCCTTCAATACTCACTGGGCTCCTGTCCTTCAATACTCACTGGGCCCCTTTCCTTCAATACTCACTGGGCCCCTGTCCTTCAATACTCACTGGGCCCCTGTCCTTCAATACTCACTGGGCCCCTGTCCTTCAATACTCACTGGGCCCTGTCCTTCAATACTCACTGGGCCCCTTTCCTTCAATTCTCACTGGGCCCCTGTCCTTCAATACTCACTGGGCCCCTGTCCTTCAATACTCACTGGGCCCCTGTCCTTCAATACTCACTCGGCCCCTGTCCTTCAATACTCACTAGGCCCCTGTCCTTCAATACTCACTTGGCCCCTATTCTTCAATACTCACTGGGCTCCTGTCCTTCAATACTCACTGGGCCCCTTTTCTTCAGTACTCACTGGGCCCCTGTCCTTCAATACTCACTGGGCCCCTATTCTTCAATACTCACTGGGCCCCTATCCTTCAATACTCACTAGGCACCTGTCCTTCAATACTCATTGGGCCCCTGTCCTTCAAAACTCACAGGGCCCCTGTCCTTCAATACTCACTGGGCCCCTGTCCTTCAATACTCACTGGGCTCCTCTCCTTCAATAATCACTGGGCCCCTGTCCTTCAATACTCACTGGACTCCTGTCCTTCAATACTCACTGGGCCCCTGTCCGTCAATACTCACTGGGCTCGTGTCCTTCAATACTCACTGGGCCCCTGTCCCTCAATGCTCACTGGGCTCCTGTCCTTCAATACTCACTGGGCCCCTGTCCTTCAATACTCACTGGGCCCCTGTCCTTCAATACTCACTGGGCTCCTGTCCTTCAATACTCATTGGGACCCTGTCCTTCAATACTCACTGGGCTCCTGTCCGTCAATACTCACTGGGCCCCTGTCCTTCAATACTCACTGGGCAGCTGTCCTCACCAATACTCACTGAGTCTCTGTCCTTCAATACTCACTGGGCTCCTGTCCTTCAATACTCACTGGGCGCCTGTCCATCAATACTCACTGGACCCCTGTCCTTCAATACTCACTGGACTCCTGTCCTTCAATACTCACTCGGCCTCTGTCCTCACCAATAATCACTGGGCCCCTGTCCTCACTAATACTCATTGAGTCTCTGTCCTCACCAATACTTACTCGGCCCCCTGTCCTTCAATACTCACTGGGCTCCTGTCCTTCAATATTTACTGGACCCCTTTCCTTCAATAGTCACTGGGCCCCTGTCCTTCAATACTCACTGGGCCCCTATTCTTCAATACTCACTGGGACCCTATTCTTCAATACTCACTAGGTCCCTATTCTTCAATACTCACTGGGCCCCTATTCTTCAAGACTCACTGGGCCCCTGTTCTTCAATACTCACTGGGCCCCTATTCTTCAATACTCACTGGGCTTCTGTCCTTCAATACTCACTGGGCCCCTATTCTTCAATACTCACAGGGCTCCTGTCCTTCAATACTCACTCGGCTCCTGTCCTTCAATATTCACTGGGCCCCTGTCCTTCAATACTCACTCGGCTCCTGTCCTTCAATACTCACTGGGCTCCTGTCCTGCAATACTCACTGGGCCCCTGCCCTTCAATACTCACTGGGCCCATGTCCTTCAATACTCACTCGGCTCCTGTCCTTCAATACTCACTCGGCTCCTGTCCTTCAATACTCACTGGGCCCCTATTCTTCAATACTCACTGGGCCCCTGTCCTTCAATACTCACTCGGCTCCTGTCCTTCAATACTCACTGGGACCCTGTCCTTCAATACTCACTGGGCCCTTATTCTTCAATACTCACTGGGCCCCTGTCCTTCAATATTCACTGAGCTCCTGTCCTTCAATACTCACTGGGCTCCTGTCCTTCAATACTCACTGGGCCCCTGTCCTTCAATACTCACTGGGCCCCTGTTCTTCAATACTCACTGGGCTCCTGTCCTTCAATACTCACTGGACTCCTGTCCTTCAATACTCACTGGACTCCTGTCCTTCAATACTCCCTGGACTCCTGTCCTTCAATACTCACTGGACTCCTGACCTTCAATACTCACTGGGCTCCTGTCCTTCAATACTCACTGGGCCCCTGTCCTTCAATACTGACTGGGCCCCTATTCTTCAATACTCACTGGGCCCCTGTCCTTCAATACTCACTCGGCTCCTGTCCTTCAATACTCACTCGGCTCCTGTCCTTCAATACTCACTGGGCCCCTATTCTTCAATACTCACTGGGCCCCTGTCCTTCAATACTCATTCGGCTCCTGTCCTTCAATACTCACTCAGCTCCTGTCCTTCAATACTCACTGGGCCCTTATTCTTCAATACTCACTGGGCCCCTGTCCTTCAATATTTACTGAGCTCCTGTCCTTCAATACTCACTGGGATCCTGTCCTTCAATACTCACTGGGCCCCTGCCCTTCAATACTCACTGGGCCCCTGTCCTTCAATACTCACTGGGCTCCTGTCCTTCAATACTCACTGGACTCCTGTCCTTCAATACTCACTGGACTCCTGTCCTTCAATACTCACTGGACTCCTGTCCTTCAATACTCACTGGACTCCTGTCCTTCAATACTCACTGGGCTCCTGTCCTTCAATACTCACTGGGCCCCTATTCTTCAATACTCACTGGGCCCCTGTCCTTCAATACTCACTGGGCTCCTGTCCTTCAATACTCACTGGGCCCCTATTCTTAAATACTCACTGGGCTCCTGTCCTTCAATATTCACTGGGCTCCTGTCCTTCAATACTCACTGGGCCCCTATTCTTCAATACTGCCGGGGCCCTTGCCCTTCAATACTCACTGGCCCCTGTCCTTCAATACTCACTGGGCCCCTATTCTTCAATACTCACTGGCCCCTGTCCTTCAATACTCACTGGCCCCTGTCCTTCAATACTCACTGGGCTCCTGTCCTTCAATATTTACTGGACCCCTTTCGTTCAATAGTCACTGGGCCCCTGTCCTTCAATACTCACTGGGCCCCTATTCTTCAATACTCACTGGGACCCTATTCTTCAATACTCACTAGGTCCCTATTCTTCAATACTCACTGGGCCCCTATTCTTCAAGACTCACTGGGCCCCTGTTCTTCAATACTCACTGGGCCCCTATTCTTCAATACTCACTGGGCTTCTGTCCTTCAATACTCACTGGGCCCCTATTCTTCAATACTCACAGGGCTCCTGTCCTTCAATACTCACTCGGCTCCTGTCCTTCAATATTCACTGGGCCCCTGTCCTTCAATACTCACTGGGCCCCTGTCCTTCAATACTCACTGGGCTCCTGTCCTTCAATACTCACTGGGCCCCTATTCTTAAATACTCACTGGGCTCCTGTCCTTCAATATTCACTGGGCTCCTGTCCTTCAATACTCACTGGGCCCCTATTCTTCAATACTGCCGGGGCCCTTGCCCTTCAATACTCACTGGCCCCTGTCCTTCAATACTCACTGGGCCCCTATTCTTCAATACTCACTGGCCCCTGTCCTTCAATACTCACTGGCCCCTGTCCTTCAATACTCACTGGGCTCCTGTCCTTCAATATTTACTGGACCCCTTTCGTTCAATAGTCACTGGGCCCCTGTCCTTCAATACTCACTGGGCCCCTATTCTTCAATACTCACTGGGACCCTATTCTTCAATACTCACTAGGTCCCTATTCTTCAATACTCACTGGGCCCCTATTCTTCAAGACTCACTGGGCCCCTGTTCTTCAATACTCACTGGGCCCCTATTCTTCAATACTCACTGGGCTTCTGTCCTTCAATACTCACTGGGCCCCTATTCTTCAATACTCACAGGGCTCCTGTCCTTCAATACTCACTCGGCTCCTGTCCTTCAATATTCACTGGGCCCCTGTCCTTCAATACTCACTCGGCTCCTGTCCTTCAATACTCACTGGGCTCCTGTCCTGCAATACTCACTGGGCCCCTGCCCTTCAATACTCACTGGGCCCATGTCCTTCAATACTCACTCGGCTCCTGTCCTTCAATACTCACTCGGCTCCTGTCCTTCAATACTCACTGGGCCCCTATTCTTCAATACTCACTGGGCCCCTGTCCTTCAATACTCACTCGGCTCCTGTCCTTCAATACTCACTGGGACCCTGTCCTTCAATACTCACTGGGCCCTTATTCTTCAATACTCACTGGGCCCCTGTCCTTCAATATTCACTGAGCTCCTGTCCTTCAATACTCACTGGGCTCCTGTCCTTCAATACTCACTGGGCCCCTGTCCTTCAATACTCACTGGGCCCCTGTTCTTCAATACTCACTGGGCTCCTGTCCTTCAATACTCACTGGACTCCTGTCCTTCAATACTCACTGGTCTCCTGTCCTTCAATACTCCCTGGACTCCTGTCCTTCAATACTCACTGGACTCCTGACCTTCAATACTCACTGGGCTCCTGTCCTTCAATACTCACTGGGCCCCTGTCCTTCAATACTGACTGGGCCCCTATTCTTCAATACTCACTGGGCCCCTGTCCTTCAATACTCACTCGGCTCCTGTCCTTCAATACTCACTCGGCTCCTGTCCTTCAATACTCACTGGGCCCCTATTCTTCAATACTCACTGGGCCCCTGTCCTTCAATACTCATTCGGCTCCTGTCCTTCAATACTCACTCAGCTCCTGTCCTTCAATACTCACTGGGCCCTTATTCTTCAATACTCACTGGGCCCCTGTCCTTCAATATTTACTGAGCTCCTGTCCTTCAATACTCACTGGGATCCTGTCCTTCAATACTCACTGGGCCCCTGCCCTTCAATACTCACTGGGCCCCTGTCCTTCAATACTCACTGGGCTCCTGTCCTTCAATACTCACTGGACTCCTGTCCTTCAATACTCACTGGACTCCTGTCCTTCAATACTCACTGGACTCCTGTCCTTCAATACTCACTGGACTCCTGTCCTTCAATACTCACTGGGCTCCTGTCCTTCAATACTCACTGGGCCCCTATTCTTCAATACTCACTGGGCCCCTGTCCTTCAATACTCACTGGGCTCCTGTCCTTCAATACTCACTGGGCCCCTATTCTTAAATACTCACTGGGCTCCTGTCCTTCAATATTCACTGGGCTCCTGTCCTTCAATACTCACTGGGCCCCTATTCTTCAATACTGACGGGGCCCTTGCCCTTCAATACTCACTGGCCCCTGTCCTTCAATACTCACTGGGCCCCTATTCTTCAATACTCACTGGCCCCTGTCCTTCAATACTCACTGGCCCCTGACCTTCAATACTCACTGGGCCCCAATTCTTCAATACTCAGTGGGCCACTGTCCTTCAAAACTCACTGGGCCCCTGTCCTTCAATACTCACTGGGCCCCTATTCTTCAATACTCACTGGGCCCCAATTCTTCAATACTCACTGGGCCCCTGTCCTTCAATACTCACTGGGCCCCTATTCTTCAATACTCACTGGGCCCCTATTCTTCAATAATCACTGGGCCCCTGTCCATCAATACTCATTGGGCCCCTGTCCTTCAATATTCACTGGGCCCCTATTCTTCAATACTCACTGGGCCCCTATTCTTCAATACTCACTGGGACCCTATTCTTCAATACTCACTGGGTCCCTATTCTTCCATATTCACTGGGCCCCTATTCTTCAATACTCACTGGGCCCCTATTCTTCAATAATCACTGGGCCCCTATTCTTCAATACTCACTGGGCCCCTATTCTTCAATACTCACTGGGCTCCTGTCCTTCAATACTCACTGGGCCCCTGCCCTTCAATACTCACTGGGCCCATGTCCTTCAATACTCACTCGTCTCCTGTCCTTCAATACTCACTCGGCTCCTGTATTTCAATACTCACTGGGCCCCTATTCTTCAATACTCACTGGGCCCCTGTCCTTCAATACTCACTCGGCTCCTGTCCTTCAATACTCACTGGGCCCTTATTCTTCAATACTCACTGGGCCCCTGTCCTTCAATATTCACTGAGCTCCTGTCCTTCAATACTCACTGGGCTCCTGTCCTTCAATACTCACTGGGCCCCTGCCCTTCAATACTCACTGGGCTCCTGTCCTTCAATACTCACTGGGCCCCTTTACTTCAATACTCACTGGGCCCCTATTCTTCAATACTCACTGGACTCCTGACCTTCAATACTCACTCGACCACTGCCCTTCCATGCTCACTGGCACCATCCTTCAATACTCACTGGCCCCTGTCCTTCAATACTCACTGGGCACCTGCCCTTCAATATTCACTCGGCTCCTGTCCTTCAATCATCACTGGGATCCTGTCCTTCAATACTCACTGGACTCCTGTCCTTCAATACTCTCTGGGCCCCTGCCCTTCAATACTCACTGGTCCCTGTCCTTCAATACTAACTGGGCTCCTGTCCTTCAATACTCACTGGACTCCTGTCCTTCAATACTCACTGGACCACTGCCCTTCCATACTCACTGGCACCATCCTTCAATACTCACTGGCCCTTGCCCTTCAATACTCACTGGCCCCTGTCCTTCAATACTCACTGGGCCCCTATTCTTCAATACTCACTGGCCCCTGTCCTTCAATACTCACTGGGCCCCTGTCCTTCAATACTCACAGGGCCCCTATTCTTCAATACTCACTGGACCCCTACTCTTCAATACTCACTGGGCCCCTGTCCGTTAGTACTCACTGGGCCCCTGTCCTTCAATACTCACTGGGCCCCTATTCTTCAATACTCACTGGGCCCCTATTCTTCAATACTCACTGGGACCCAATTCTTCAATACTCACTGGGTCCCTATTCTTCAATACTCACTGGGCCCCTATTCTTCAATACTCACTGGGCCCCTATTCTTCAATACTCACTGGGCCCCTATTCTTCAATACTCACTGGGCTTCTGTCCTTCAATACTCACTGGGCCCCTATTCTTCAATACTCACTGGGCTCCTGTCCTTCAATACTCACTCGGCTCCTGTCCTTCAATACTCACTGGGCCCCTGTCCTTCAATACTCACTCGGCTCCTGTCCTTCAATACTCACTGGGCTCCTGTCCTTCAATACTCACTAGGCCCCTGCCCTTCAATACTCACTGGGCCCATGTCCTTCAATACTCACTCGGCTCCTGCCCTTCAATACTCACTCGGCTCCTGTCCTTCAATACTCACTGGGCCCCTATTCTTCAATACTCACTGGGACCTTATTCTTCAATACTCACTGGGCCCCTGTCCTTCAATATTCACTGAGCTCCTGTCCTTCAATACTCACTGGGCTCCTGTCCTTCAATACTCACTGGGCCCCTGCCCTTCAATACTCACTGGGCCCCTGTCCTTCAAGACTCACTGGGCTCCTGTCCTTCAACACTCACTGGACTCCTGTCCTTCAATACTCACTGGACTCCTGTCCTTCAATACTCACTGGACTCCAGTCCTTCAATACTCACTGGGCTCCTGTCCTTCAATACTCACTGGGCTCCTGTCCTTCAATACTCACTGGGCTCCTGTCCTTCAATACTCACTGGGCCCCTATTCTTCAATACTCACTGGGCCCCTGTCCTTCAATTCTCACTGGGCTCCTGTCCTTCAATACTCACTGGGCCCCTGCTCTTCAATACTCACTGGCCCCAGTCCTTCAATACTCACTGGGCCCCAATTCTTCAATACTCACTGGGCCCCTGTCCTTCAATACTCACTGGCCCCTGTCCTTCAATACTCACTGGGCCCCTATTCTTCAATACTCACTGAGCCCCTGTCCTTCAATACTCACTGGGCTCCTGTCCTTCAATATTCCGTGGGCTCCTGTCCTTCAATATTCACTGGGCCCCTTTTTTCAATACTCACTGGGCCCCTGTCCTTCAATACTCACTGGGCCCCTATACTTCAATACTCACTGGGCCCCTGTCCTTCAATAATCACTGGGCCCCTGTCCTTCAATACTCACTGGGCCCCTATTCTTCAATACTCACTGGTCCCCTGTCCTTCAATACTCACTGGGCCCCTATTCTTCAATACTCACTGGGCCCCTGTCCTTCAATACTCACTGGGCACCTGTCCTTCAATACTCATTGGGCCCCTGTCCTTCAATACTCACTGGGCCCCTGTCCTTCAATTCTAACTGGGCCCCTGTCCTTCAATACTCACTGGGCTCCTGTCCTTCAATACTCACTGGGCCCCTGTCCTTCAATACACACTGGCCCCTGTCCTTCAATACTCACTGGGCCCCAATTCTTCAATACTCACTGGGCCCCTGTCCTTCAATACTCACTGGGCCCTTGTCCTTCAATACTCATTGGGCCCCTGTCCTTCAATACTCACTGGGCCCCTGTCCTTCAATACTCACTGGGCCCCAATTCTTCAATACTCACTGGGCCCCTGTCCTTCAATACTCACTGGGCCCCTGTCCTTCAATACTCACTGGGCCCCTGTCCTTCAATACTCACTGGGCTCCTGTCCTTCAATACTCACTGGGCCCCTGTTCTTCAATACTCACTGGGCTCCTGTCCTTCAATACTCACTCGGCTCCTGTACTTCAATACTCACGCGGCTCCTGTCCTTCAATACTCACTGGGCCCCTGTTCTTCAATACTCACTGGGCCCCTTTTCTTCAATACTCACTGGGCCCCTGTCCTTCAATACTCACTGGGCCCCTGTCCTTCAATACTCACAGGGCCCCTTTTCTTCAATACTAATTGGGCCCCTATTCTTCAATACTCACTGGGCCACTGCCCTTCAATACTCACTCGGCTCCTGTCCTTCAAAACTCACTCAGCTCCTGTCCTTCAATACTCACTGGGCCCCTATTCTTCAATACTCACTGGGCCCCTGCCCTTCAATACTCACTCGGCTCCTGTCCTTCAATACTTACTGGGCCCCTGTTCTTCAATACTCACTGGACTTCTGTCCTTCAATACTCACTGGGCCCCTGTCCTTCAATACTCACTGGGCTCCTGTCCTTCAACACTCACTGGGCTCCTGTACTTCAATACTCACTGGGCTCCTGTCCTTCAATACTCACTGGGCTCCTGTCCTTCAATACTTACTGGGCCCCTATTCTTCAATACTCACTGGGCACCTGTCCTTCAATACTCACTGGGCTCCTGTCCTTCAATACTCACTGGGCCCTGTCCTTCAATGCTCACTGGGCCCCTATTCTTCAATACTCACTGGGCACCTGCCCTTCAATATTCACTCGGCTCCTGTCCTTCAATCATCACTGGGCTCCCGTCCTTCAATACTCACTGGACTCCTCTCCTTCAATACTCACTGGGCCCCTGCCCTTCAATACTCACTGGTCCCTGTCCTTCAATACTCACTGGGCTCCTGTCCTTCAATTCTCACTGGACCACTGCCCTTCCATACTCACTGGCACCATCCTTCAATACTCACTGGCCCCTGTCCTTCAATACTCACTGGGCCCCTATTCTTCAATACTCACTGGGCCCCTGTCCTTCAATACTCACTGGGCTCCTGTCCTTCAATATTCCGTGGGCCCCTGCCCTTCAATACTCACTGGTCCCTGTCCTTCAATACTCACTGGGCTCCTGTCCTTCAATTCTCACTGGACCACTGCCCTTCCATACTCACTGGCACCATCCTTCAATACTCACTGGCCCCTGTCCTTCAATACTCACTGGGCCCCTATTCTTCAATACTCACTGGGCCCCTGTCCTTCAATACTCACTGGGCTCCTGTCCTTCAATATTCCGTGGGCTCCTGTCCTTCAATATTCACTGGGCCCCTTTTTTCAATACTCACTGGGCCCCTGTCCTTCAATACTCACTGGGCCCCTATACTTCAATACTCACTGGGCCCCTGTCCTTCAATAATCACTGGGCCCCTGTCCTTCAATACTCACTGGGCCCCTATTCTTCAATACTCACTGGTCCCCTGTCCTTCAATACTCACTGGGCCCCTATTCTTCAATACTCACTGGGCCCCTGTCCTTCAATACTCACTGGGCACCTGTCCTTCAATACTCATTGGGCCCCTGTCCTTCAATACTCACTGGGCCCCTGTCCTTCAATTCTCACTGGGCCCCTGTCCTTCAATACTCACTGGGCTCCTGTCCTTCAATACTCATTGGGCCCCTGTCCTTCAATAAACACTGGCCCCTGTCCTTCAATACTCACTGGGCCCCAATTCTTCAATACTCACTGGGCCCCTGTCCTTCAATACTCACTGGGCCCCTGTCCTTCAATACTCATTGGGCCCCTGTCCTTCAATACTCACTGGGCCCCTGTCCTTCAATACTCACTGGGCCCCAATTCTTCAATACTCACTGGGCCCCTGTCCTTCAATACTCACTGGGCCCCTGTCCTTCAATACTCACTGGGCCCCTGTCCTTCAATACTCACTGGGCTCCTGTCCTTCAATACTCACTGGGCCCCTGTTCTTCAATACTCACTGGGCTCCTGTCCTTCAATACTCACTCGGCTCCTGTACTTCAATACTCACGCGGCTCCTGTCCTTCAATACTCACTGGGCCCCTGTTCTTCAATACTCACTGGGCCCCTTTTCTTCAATACTCACTGGGCCCCTGTCCTTCAATACTCACTGGGCCCCTGTCCTTCAATACTCACAGGGCCCCTTTTCTTCAATACTAATTGGGCCCCTATTCTTCAATACTCACTGGGCCACTGCCCTTCAATACTCACTCGGCTCCTGTCCTTCAAAACTCACTCAGCTCCTGTCCTTCAATACTCACTGGGCCCCTATTCTTCAATACTCACTGGGCCCCTGCCCTTCAATACTCACTCGGCTCCTGTCCTTCAATACTTACTGGGCCCCTGTTCTTCAATACTCACTGGACTCCTATCCTTCAATACTCACTGGGCCCCTGTCCTTCAATACTCACTGGGCTCCTGTCCTTCAACACTCACTGGGCTCCTGCACTTCAATACTCACTGGGATCCTGTCCTTCAATACTCACTGGGCTCCTGTCCTTCAATACTTACTGGGCCCCTATTCTTCAATACTCACTGGGCCCCTGTCCTTCAATACTCACTGGGCCCCTATTCTTCAATACTCACTGGGCCCTGTCCTTCAATGCTCACTGGGCCCCTATTCTTCAATACTCACTGGGCACCTGCCCTTCAATATTCACTCGGCTCCTGTCCTTCAATCATCACTGGGCTCCTGTCCTTCAATACTCACTGGACTCCTCTCCTTCAATACTCAGTGGGCCCCTGCCCTTCAATACTCACTGGTCCCTGTCCTTCAATACTCACTGGGCTCCTGTCCTTCAATTCTCACTGGACCACTGCCCTTCCATACTCACTGGCACCATCCTTCAATACTCACTGGCCCCTGTCCTTCAATACACGCTGGCCCATGTCCTCCAAACTCACTGGGCCCCTATTCTTCAATACTCACTGGGCCCCTGTCCTTCAATACTCACTGGGCTCCTGCCCTTCAATATTCACTGGGCTCCTGTCCTTCAATACTCACTGGGCCCCTATTCTTAAATACTCACTGGGCCCCTATTCTTCAATACTGACGGGGCCCTTGCCCTTCAATACTCACTGGCCCCTGTCCTTCAATACTCACTGGGCCCCTATTCTTCAATACTCACTGGCCCCTGTCCTTCAATACTCACTGGCCCCTGTCCTTCAATACTCACTGGGCCCCAATTCTTCAATACTCACTGGGCCCCTGTCCTTCAAAACTCACTGGGCCCCTGTCCTTTAATACTCACTGGGCCCCTATTCTTCAATACTCACTGGGACCCTATTCTTCAATACTCACTGGGCCCCTGTCCTTCAATATTCACAGGGCCCCTATTCTTCAATACTCACTGGACCCCTATTCTTCAATACTCACTGGGCCCCTGTCCGTCAATACTCACTGGGCCCCTGTCCTTCAATACTCACTGGGCCCCTATTCTTCAATACTCACTGGGCCCCTATTCTTCAATACTCACTGGGACCCTATTCTTCAATACTCACTGGGTCCCTATTCTTCAATACTCACTGGGCCCCTATTCTTCAATACTCACTGGGCCCCTATTCTTCAATACTCACTGGGCCCCTATTCTTCAATACTCACTGGGCTTCTGTCCTTCAATACTCACTGGGCCCCTATTCTTCAATACTCACTGGGCTCCTGTCCTTCAATACTCACTCGGCTCCTGTCCTTCAATACTCACTGGGCCCCTGTCCTTCAATACTCACTCGGCTCCTGTCTTTCAATACTCACTGGGCTCCTGTCCTTCAATACTCACTGGGCCCCTGCCCTTCAATACTCACTGGGCCCATGTCCTTCAATACTCACTCGGCTCCTGTCCTTCAATACTCACTCGGCTCCTGTCCTTCAATACTCACTGGGCCCCTATTCTTCAATACTCACTGGGCCCCTGCCCTTCAATACTCACTCGGCTCCTGTCTTTCAATACTCACTCAGCTCCTGTCCTTCAATACTCACTGGGACCTTATTCTTCAATACTCACTGGGCCCCTGTCCTTCATTATTCACTGAGCTCCTGTCCTTCAATACTCACTGGGCCCCTGCCCTTCAATACTCACTGGGCCCCTGTCCTTCAATACTCACTGGGCCCCTGTCCTTCAATACTCACTGGGCTCCTGTCCTTCAATACTCACTGGGCCCCTGTTCTTCAATACTCACTGGGCTCCTGTCCTTCAATACTCACTCGGCTCCTGTACTTCAATACTCACGCGGCTCCTGTCCTTCAATACTCACTGGGCCCCTGTTCTTCAATACTCACTGGGCCCCTTTTCTTCAATACTCACTGGGCCCCTGTCCTTCAATACTCACTGGGCCCCTGTCCTTCAATACTCACAGGGCCCCTTTTCTTCAATACTAATTGGGCCCCTATTCTTCAATACTCACTGGGCCACTGCCCTTCAATACTCACTCGGCTCCTGTCCTTCAAAACTCACTCAGCTCCTGTCCTTCAATACTCACTGGGCCCCTGTCCTTCAATACTCACTGGGCCCCTGTCCTTCAATACTCACTGGGCCCCTGTCCTTCAATACTCACTGGGCCCTGTCCTTCAATACTCATTGGGCCCCTTTCCTTCAATTCTCACTGGGCCCCTGTCCTTCAATACTCACTGGGCCCCTGTCCTTCAATACTCACTGGGCCCCTGTCCTTCAATACTCACTCGGCCCCTGTCCTTCAATACTCACTAGGCCCCTGTCCTTCAATACTCACTTGGCCCCTATTCTTCAGTACTCACTGGGCCCCTGTCCTTCAATACTCACTGGGCCCCTATTCTTCAATACTCACTGGGCCCCTATCCTTCAATACTCACTAGGCACCTGTCCTTCAATACTCATTGGGCCCCTGTCCTTCAATACTCACTGGGCCCCTGTCCTTCAATACTCACTGGGCCCCTGTCCTTCAATACTCACTGGGCTCCTCTCCTTCAATACTCACTGGGCCCCTGTCCTTCAATACTCACTGGACTCCTGTCCTTCAATACTCACTGGGCCCCTGTCCGTCAATAATCACTGGGCTCCTGTCCTTCAATACTCACTGGGCCCCTGTCCCTCAATGCTCACTGGGCTCCTGTCCTTCAATACTCACTGGGCCCCTGTCCTTCAATACTCACTGGGCCCCTGTCCTTCAATACTCACTGGGCTCCTGTCCTTCAATAGTCATTGGGACCCTGTCCTTCAATACTCACTGGGCTCCTGTCCGTCAATACTCACTGGGCCCCTGTCCTTCAATACTCACTGGGCCGCTGTCCTCACCAATACTCACTGAGTCTCTGTCCTTCAATACTCACTAGGCTCCTGTCCTTCAATACTCACTGGGCGCCTGTCCATCAATACTCACTGGACCCCTGTCCTTCAATACTCACTGGACTCCTGTCCTTCAACACTCACTCGGCCCCTGTCCTCACCAATAATCACTGGGCCCCTGTCCTCACTAATACTCATTGAGTCTCTGTCCTCACCAATACTTACTCGGCCCCCTGTCCTTCAATACTCACTGGGCTCCTGTCCTTCAATATTTACTGGACCCCTTTCCTTCAATAGTCACTGGGCCCCTGTCCTTCAATACTCACTGGGCCCCTATTCTTCAATACTCACTGGGCCCCTATTCTTCAATACTCACTGGGCCCCTATTCTTCAATACTCACTGGGCCGCTGCCCTTCAATACTCACTCGGCTCCTGTCCTGCAATACTCACTGAGCTCCTCTCCTTTAATACTTACTGGGCCCCTATTCTTCAATACTCACTGGGCCCCTTTCCTTCAATACTCACTGGGCTCCTGTCCTTCAATACTCACTGGGCTCCTGTCCTTCAATACTCACTGGGCCCCTGTCCTTCAATACTCACTGGGGTCCTGTCCTTCAATACTCACTGGGCACCTGTCCTTCAATAATCACTGGGATCCTGTCCTTCAATACTCACTGGGCTCCTGTCCTTCAATACTCACTGGGCCCCTGTCCTTCAATACTCACTGGACTCCTGTCCTTCAATACTCACTGGGCCCCTGTCCTTCAATACTCACTGGGCTCCTGTCCTTCAACACTCACTGGGCTCCTGTCCTTCAATACTCACAGGGCTCCTGTCCTTCAATACTTACTGGGCCCCTATTCTTCAATTCTCACTGGGCCCCTGTCCTTCAATACTCACTGGGCTCCTGTCCTTCAATACTCACTGGGCTCCTGTCCTTCAATACTCACTGGGCCCCTGTCCTTCAATACTCACTGGGGTCCTGTCCTTCAATACTCACTGGGCACCTGTCCTTCAATACTCACTGGGCTCCTGTCCTTCAATACTCACTGGGCCCCTGTCCTTCAATACTCACTGGGCCCCTGTCCTTCAATACTCACTGGGCCCTGTCCTTCAATACTCACTGGGCCCCTGTCCTTCAATATTCACAGGGCCCCTATTCTTCAATACTCACTGGACCCCTATTCTTCAATACTCACTGGGCCCCTGTCCGTCAATACTCACTGGGCCCCTGTCCTTCAATACTCACTGGGCCCCTATTCTTCAATACTCACTGGGCCCCTATTCTTCAATACTCACTGGGACCCTATTCTTCAATACTCACTGGGTCCCTATTCTTCAATACTCACTGGGCCCCTATTCTTCAATACTCACTGGGCCCCTATTCTTCAATACTCACTGGGCCCCTATTCTTCAATACTCACTGGGCTTCTGTCCTTCAATACTCACTGGGCCCCTATTCTTCAATACTCACTGGGCTCCTGTCCTTCAATACTCACTCGGCTCCTGTCCTTCAATACTCACTGGGCCCCTGTCCTTCAATACTCACTCGGCTCCTGTCTTTCAATACTCACTGGGCTCCTGTCCTTCAATACTCACTGGGCCCCTGCCCTTCAATACTCACTGGGCCCATGTCCTTCAATACTCACTCGGCTCCTGTCCTTCAATACTCACTCGGCTCCTGTCCTTCAATACTCACTGGGCCCCTATTCTTCAATACTCACTGGGCCCCTGCCCTTCAATACTCACTCGGCTCCTGTCTTTCAATACTCACTCAGCTCCTGTCCTTCAATACTCACTGGGACCTTATTCTTCAATACTCACTGGGCCCCTGTCCTTCATTATTCACTGAGCTCCTGTCCTTCAATACTCACTGGGCCCCTGCCCTTCAATACTCACTGGGCCCCTGTCCTTCAAAACTCACTGGGCTCCTGTCCTTCAATACTCACTGGACTTGTGTCCTTCAATACTCACTGGGCTCCTGTCCTTCAATAATCACTAGGCTCCTGTCCTTCAATACTCACTGGGCCCCTGTCCTTCAATACTCACTGGGCCCCTATTCTTCAATACTCACTGGGCCCCTGTCCTTCAATACTCACTGGGCCCCTGTCCTTCAATACTCACTGGGCCCCTATTCTTCAATACACACTGGGCCCCTGTCCTTCAATACTCACTGGGACCCTGTCCTTAAATACTCACTGGGCCCCTGTCCTTCAATACTCACTGGGCTCCTGTCCTTCAATACTCACTGGGCTCCTGTCCTTCAATACTCACTGGGCCCCTTTCCTTCAATACTCACTGGGCCCCAATCCTTCAATACTCACTAGGCACCTGTCCTTCAATACTCACTGGGCCCCTGTCCTTCAATACTCACTGGGCCCCTGTCCTTCAATACTCACTGGGCCCCTGTCCTTCAATACTCACTGGGCTCCTCTCCTTCAATACTCACTGGGCCCCTGTCCTTCAATACTCACTGGACTCCTGTCCTTCAATACTCACTGGGCCCCTGTCCGTCAATACTCACTGGGCTCCTGTCCTTCAATACTCACTGGGCCCCTGTCCCTCAATGCTCACTGGGCTCCTGTCCTTCAATACTCACTGGGCCCCTGTCCTTCAATACTCACTGGGCCCCTGTCCTTCAATACTCACTGGGCTCCTGTCCTTCAATAGTCATTGGGACCCTGTCCTTCAATACTCACTGGGCTCCTGTCCGTCAATACTCACTGGGCCCCTGTCCTTCAATACTCACT
Source organism: Pristiophorus japonicus (assembly GCF_044704955.1). Taxonomy (NCBI): domain Eukaryota; kingdom Metazoa; phylum Chordata; class Chondrichthyes; family Pristiophoridae; genus Pristiophorus; species Pristiophorus japonicus. Next base: position 75,947,821 of record NC_091993.1, on the reverse strand, counting down.
GGGCCGCTGTCCTCACCAATACTCACTGAGTCTCTGTCCTTCAATACTCACTAGGCTCCTGTCCTTCAATACTCACTGGGCGCCTGTCCATCAATACTCACTGGACCCCTGTCCTTCAATACTCACTGGACTCCTGTCCTTCAATACTCACTCGGCCCCTGTCCTCACCAATAATCACTGGGCCCCTGTCCTCACTAATACTCATTGAGTCTCTGTCCTCACCAATACTTACTCGGCCCCCTGTCCTTCAATACTCACTGGGCTCCTGTCCTTCAATATTTACTGGACCCCTTTCCTTCAATAGTCACTGGGCCCCTGTCCTTCAATACTCACTGGGCCCCTATTCTTCAATACTCACTGGGCCCCTATTCTTCAATACTCACTGGGCCCCTATTCTTCAATACTCACTGGGCCGCTGCCCTTCAATACTCACTCGGCTCCTGTCCTGCAATACTCACTGAGCTCCTCTCCTTTAATACTTACTGGGCCCCTATTCTTCAATACTCACTGGGCCCCTTTCCTTCAATACTCACTGGGCTCCTGTCCTTCAATACTCACTGGGCTCCTGTCCTTCAATACTCACTGGGCCCCTGTCCTTCAATACTCACTGGGGTCCTGTCCTTCAATACTCACTGGGCACCTGTCCTTCAATAATCACTGGGATCCTGTCCTTCAATACTCACTGGGCTCCTGTCCTTCAATACTCACTGGGCCCCTGTCCTTCAATACTCACTGGACTCCTGTCCTTCAATACTCACTGGGCCCCTGTCCTTCAATACTCACAGGGCTCCTGTCCTTCAATACTTACTGGGCCCCTATTCTTCAATTCTCACTGGGCCCCTGTCCTTCAATACTCACTGGGCTCCTGTCCTTCAATACTCACTGGGCTCCTGTCCTTCAATACTCACTGGGCCCCTGTCCTTCAATACTCACTGGGCACCTGTCCTTCAATACTCACTGGGCTCCTGTCCTTCAATACTCACTGGGCCCCTGTCCTTCAATACTCACTGGGCCCCTGTCCTTCAATACTCACTGGGCCCTGTCCTTCAATACTCACTGGGCCCCTGTCCTTCAATACTCACTGGGCCCCTGTCCTTCAATACTCACTGGGCCCTTGTCCTTCAATACTCACTGGGCTCCTGTCCTTCAATACTCACTGGGCCCCTGTCCTTCAATACTCACTGGGCCCCTGTCCTTCAATACTCACTGGGCCCTGTCCTTCAATACTCACTGGGCCCCTGTCCTTCAATACTCACTGGGCCCCTGTCCTTCAAAACTCACTGGGCCCCTGTCCTTTAATACTCACTGGGCCCCTATTCTTCAATACTCACAGGGACCCTATTCTTCAATACTCACTGGGCCCCTGTCCTTCAATATTCACAGGGCCCCTATTCTTCAATACTCACTGGACCCCTATTCTTCAATACTCACTGGGCCCCTGTCCGTCAATACTCACTGGGCCCCTGTCCTTCAATACTCACTGGGCCCCTATTCTTCAATACTCACTGGGCCCCTATTCTTCAATACTCACTGGGACCCTATTCTTCAATACTCACTGGGTCCCTATTCTTCAATACTCACTGGGCCCCTATTCTTCAATACTCACTGGGCCCCTATTCTTCAATACTCACTGGGCCCCTATTCTTCAATACTCACTGGGCTTCTGTCCTTCAATACTCACTGGGCCCCTATTCTTCAATACTCACTGGGCTCCTGTCCTTCAATACTCACTCGGCTCCTGTCCTTCAATACTCACTGGGCCCCTGTCCTTCAATACTCACTCGGCTCCTGTCTTTCAATACTCACTGGGCTCCTGTCCTGCAATACTCACTGGGCCCCTGCCCTTCAATACTCACTGGGCCCATGTCCTTCAATACTCACTCGGCTCCTGTCCTTCAATACTCACTCGGCTCCTGTCCTTCAATACTCACTGGGCCCCTATTCTTCAATACTCACTGGGCCCCTGCCCTTCAATACTCACTCGGCTCCTGTCTTTCAATACTCACTCAGCTCCTGTCCTTCAATACTCACTGGGACCTTATTCTTCAATACTCACTGGGCCCCTGTCCTTCATTATTCACTGAGCTCCTCTCCTTCAATACTCACTGGGCCCCTGCCCTTCAATACTCACTGGGCCCCTGTCCTTCAATACTCACTGGGCTCCTGTCCTTCAATACTCACTGGACTTGTGTCCTTCAATACTCACTGGGCTCCTGTCCTTCAATACTCACTGGGCTCCTGTCCTTCAATACTCACTGGGCCCCTGTCCTTCAATACTCACTGGGCCCCTATTCTTCAATACTCACTGGGCCCCTGTCCTTCAATACTCACTGGGCCCCTGTCCTTCAATACTCACTGGGCCCCTATTCTTCAATACACACTGGGCCCCTGTCCTTCAATACTCACTGGGACCCTGTCCTTAAATACTCACTGGGCCCCTGTCCTTCAATACTCACTGGGCTCCTGTCCTTCAATACTCACTGGGCTCCTGTCCTTCAATACTCACTGGGCCCCTTTCCTTCAATACTCACTGGGCCCCTGTCCTTCAATACTCACTGGGCCCCTGTCCTTCAATACTCACTGGGCTCCTCTCCTTCAATACTCACTGGGCCCCTGTCCTTCAATACTCACTGGACTCCTGTCCTTCAATACTCACTGGGCCCCTGTTCTTCAATACTCACTGGGCTCCTGTCCTTCAATACTCACTGGGCCCCTGTCCCTCAATGCTCACTGGGCTCCTGTCCTTCAATACTCACTGGGCCCCTGTCCTTCAATACTCACTGGGCCCCTGTCCTTCAATACTCACTGGGCTCCTGTCCTTCAATACTCACTGGGCTCCTGTCCTTCAATAGTCATTGGGACCCTGTCCTTCAATACTCACTGGGCTCCTGTCCGTCAATACTCACTGGGCCCCTGTCCTTCAATACTCACTGGGCCGCTGTCCTCACCAATACTCACTGAGTCTCTGTCCTTCAATACTCACTAGGCTCCTGTCCTTCAATACTCACTGGGCTCCTGTCCTTCAATACTCACTGGGCCCCTTTCCTTCAATACTCACTGGGCCCCTGTCCTTCAATACTCACTGGGCCCCTGTCCTTCAATACTCACTGGGCCCTGTCCTTCAATACTCACTGGGACCCTTTCCTTCAATACTCACTGGGCCCCTGTCCTTCAATACTCACTGGGCCCCTGTCCTTCAATACTCACTGGGCCCCTGTCCTTCAATACTCACTCGGCCCCTGTCCTTCAATACTCACTAGGCCCCTGTCCTTCAATACTCACTTGGCCCCTATTCTTCAATACCCACTGGGCTCCTGTCCTTCAATAATCACTGGGCCCCTTTTCTTCAGTAGTCACTGGGCCCCTGTCCTTCAATACTCACTGGGCCCATATTCTTCAATACTCACTGGGCCCCTATCCTTCAATACTCACTAGGCACCTGTCCTTCAATACTCATTGGGCCCCTGTCCTTCAATACTCACTGAGCTCCTGTCCTTCAATACTCACTGAGCCCCTGTCCTTCAATACTCATTGGGCTCCTGTCCTTCAATTGTCACTGGGCTCCTGTCCGTCAATACTCACTGGGCCCCTGTCCTTCAATACTCACTGGGCCCCTATTCTTCAATACTCACTGGGCCCCTATTCTTCAATACTCATTGGGCCCCTGTCCTTCAATACTCACTGGGCCCCTGTCCTTCAATACTCACTGGGCCCCTGTCCTTCAATACTCACTGGGCTCCTCTCCTTCAATACTCACTGGGCCCCTGTCCTTCAATACTCACTGGACTCCTGTCCTTCAATACTCACTGGGCCCCTGTCCTTCAATGCTCACTGGGCTCCTGTCCTTCAATACTCACTGGGCCCCTGTCCTTCAATACTCACTGGGCCCCTGTCCTTCAATACTCACTGGGTTCCTGTCCTTCAATACTCATTGGGCTCCTGTCCTTCAATACTCACTGGGCATCTGTCCGTCAATACTCACTGGACTTGTGTCCTTCAATACTCACTGGGCCCCTGTCCTCACCAATACTCACTGAGTCTCTGTCCTTCAATACTCACTGGGCTCCTGTTCTTCAATACTCACTGGGCGCCTGTCCATCAATACTCACTGGACCCCTGTCCTTCAATACTCACTGGACCCCTGTCCTTCAATACTCACTCGGCCCCTGTCCTCACCAATAATCACTGGGCCCCTGTCCTCACTAATACTCATTGAGTCTCTATCCTCACCAATACTTACTCGGCCCCCTGTCCTTCAATACTCACTGGGCTCCTGTCCTTCAATATTTACTGGACCCCTTTCCTTCAATAGTCACTGGGCCCCTGTCCTTCAATACTCACTGGGCCCCTATTCTTCAATACTCACTGGGCCCCTATTCTTCAATAATCACTGGGCCCCTATTCTTCAATACTCACTGGGCCCCTGCCCTTCAATACTCACTCGGCTCCTGTCCTTCAATACTTACTGGGCCCCTGTCCTTCAATACTCACTGGACTCCTGTCCTTCAATACTCACTGGGCCCCTGTCCTTCAATACTCACTGGGCTCCTGTCCTTCAATACTCACTGGGCTCCTGTCCTTCAATACTCACTGGGCTCCTGTCCTTCAATACTCACTGGGCCCCTGTCCTTCAATACTCACTGGGGTCCTGTCCTTCAATACTCACTGGGGATCTGTCCTTCAATAATCACTGGGCTCCTGTCCTTCAATACTCACTGGGCTCCTGTCCTTCAATACTTACTGGGCCCCTGCCCTTCAATACTCACTGGTCCCTGTCCTTCAATACTCACTGGGCTCCTGTCCTTCAATACTCGCTGGACTCCTGTCCTTCAATACTCACTGGACTCCTGTCCTTCAATACTCACTTTGCCCCTGCCCTTCCATACTCACTGAGCTCCTGTCCTTCAATACTCACTGGGCTTCTGCCCTTCAATACTCACTGGGCTCCTGTCCTTCAATACTCACCTGGACTCCTGTCCTTCAATGCTCACTGGGCCGCTGTCCTTCAAAACTCAATGGGCCCCTGTCCTTCAATACTCACTGGATCGCTGTCCTTCAATACTCACTGGGCTCCTGTCCTTCAATACTCACTGGATCCCTGCCCTTCAATACTCACTGGGCCCCTATTCTTCAATACTCACTGGGCCCCTATTCTTCAATACTCACTGTGCCCCTATTCTTCAATACTCATTGGGCCCCTATTCTTCAATATTCATTGGGCGCCTATTCTTCAATACTCATTGGGCCCCTATTCTTCAATACTCACTGGGCCCCTATTCTTCAATATTCACGGGGCCCCTATTCTTCACTACTCATTGGGCCCCTATTCTTCAATACTCACTGGGCTCCTGTCCTTCAATACTCACTGGGCTCCTGTCCTTCAATACTCACTGGGCCCATATTCTTCAATACTCACTGGGCCCCTATCCTTCAATACTCACTAGGCACCTGTCCTTCAATACTCATTGGGCCCCTGTCCTTCAATACTCACTGAGCCCCTGTCCTTCAATACTCACTGGGCCCCTGTCCTTCAATACTCACTGGGCTCCTCTCCTTCAATACTCACTGGGCCCCTGTCCTTCAATACTCACTGGGCCCCTTTTCTTCAGTAGTCACTGGGCCCCTGTCCGTCAATACTCACTGGGCCCATATTCTTCAATACTCACTGGGCCCCTATCCTTCAATACTCACTAGGCACCTGTCCTTCAATACTCATTGGGCCCCTGTCCTTCAATACTCACTGAGCCCCTGTCCTTCAATACTCACTGGGCCCCTGTCCTTCAATACTCACTGGGCTCCTCTCCTTCAATACTCACTGGGCCCCTGTCCTTCAATACTCACTGGACTCCTGTCCTTCAATACTCACTGGGCCCCTGTCCGTCAATACTCACTGGGCTCCTGTCCTTCAATACTCACTGGGCCCCTGTCCCTCAATGCTCACTGGGCTCCTGTCCTTCAATACTCACTGAGCCCCTGTCCTTCAATACTCACTGGGCCCCTGTCCGTCAATACTCACTGGGCCCCTGTCCTTCAATACTCACTGGGCCCCTGTCCTCACCAATACTCACTGAGTCTCTGTCCTTCAATACTCACTGGGCTCCTGTCCTTCAATACTCACTGGGCGCCTGTCCATCAATACTCACTGGACCCCTGTCCTTCAATACTCACTGGACCCCTGTCCTTCAATACTCACTCGGCCCCTGTCCTCACCAATAATCACCGGGCCCCTGTCCTCACTAATACTCATTGAGTCTCTGTCCTCACCAATACTTACTCGTCCCCCTGTCCTTCAATACTCACTGGGCTCCTGTCCTTCAATATTTACTGGACCCCTTTCCTTCAATAGTCACTGGGCCCCTGTCCTTCAATACTCACTGGGCCCCTATTCTTCAATACTCACTGGGCCCCTATTCTTCAATACTCACTGGGCCCCTGTTCTTCAATACTCACTGGGCCCCTGCCCTTCAATACTCACTGGCCCCTGTCCTCACCAATAATAACTGGACCCCTGTCCTTCAATATTCATTGCGCACCTATTCTTCAATATTCACTGGGCCGCTGCCCTTCAATACTCACTGGGCCCCTATTCTTCAATACTCACTGGGCCCCTATTCTTCAATACTCACTGGGCCCCTATTCTTCAATACTCATTGGGCCCCTATTCTTCAATACTCATTGGGCCGCTATTCTTCAATACTCACTGGGCCCCTATTCTTCAATACTCCTTCGGCCCCTATTCTTCAATACTCACTGGGCTCCTGTCCTTCAATACTCACTGGGCTCCTGTCCTTCAATACTCACTGGGCCAGTATTCTTCAATACTCACTGGGCCCCTGTCCTTCAATACTCACTGTGCTCCTGTCCTTCAATACTCACTGGGCCCCTATTCTTCAATACTCACTGGACCCCTGTCCTTCAATACTCACTGGGCCCCTGTCCTTCAGTACTCACTGGGCACCTGTTCTTCAATACTCACTGGGCTCCTGTCCTTCAATACTCACTGGGCTCCTGTCCTTCAATACTCACTGGGCCCCGGTCCTTCAATATTCACTGGGCCCCTGTCTTTCTATAATCACTGGGCTCCTGTCCTTCAATACTCACTGGGCCCCTGTCCTTCAATACTCACTGGGCCTCTGTCCTTCAATACTCACTGGGCTCCTGTCCTTCAATACTCACTGGGTCTCTTTCCTTCAATACTCACTAGGCCCCTGTCCTTCAATACTCACTGGGCCCCTATTCTTCAATACTCATTGGGCCCCTATTCTTCAATACTCACTGGGCCCCTGTCCTTCAATACTCACTGGGCCCCTATTCTTCAATACTCACTGGGCCCCTGTCCTTCAATACTCACTCTGCACCTATTCTTCAATACTCACTGGGCCCCTGTCCTTCAATACTCACTGGGCCCCTATTCTTCAATACTCATTGGGCCCCTGTCCTTCAATACTCACTGGGCCCCTGTCCTTCAATACTCACTGGGCTCCTGTCCTTCAATACTCACTGGGCTCCTGTCCTTCAATACTCATTGGGCTCCTGTCCTTCAATTCTCACTGGGCTCCTGTCCGTCAATACTCACTGGGCCCCTTTCCTTCAATACTCACTGGGCCCCTGTCCTCACCAATACTCACTGAGTCTCTGTCCTTCAATACTCACTGGGCTCCTGTCCTTCAATACTCACTGGGCGCCTGTCCATCAATACTCACTGGACCCCTGTCCTTCAATACTCACTGGACCCCTGTCCTTCAATACTCACTCGGCCCCTGTCCTCACCAATAATCACTGGGCCCCTGTCCTCACTAATACTCATTGAGTCTCTGTCCTCACCAATACTTACTCGGCCCCCTGTCCTTCAATACTCACTGGGCCCCTGTTCTTCAATACTCACTGGGCCCCTGCCCTTCAATACTCACTGGCCCCTGTCCTCACCAATAATAACTGGACCCCTGTCCTTCAATACTCACTGCGCAACTATTCTTCAATATTCACTGGGCCGCTGCCCTTCAATACTCACTGGGCCCCTATTCTTCAATACTCACTGGGCCCCTGTCCTCACCAATAATAACTGGACCCCTATTCTTCAATATTCACTGGGCCCCTATTCTTCAATACTCATTGGGCCCCTATTCTTCAATACTCATTGGGCCCCTATTCTTCAATACTCACTGGGCCCCTATTCTTCAATACTCCTTCGGCCCCTATTCTTCAATACTCACTGGGCTCCTGTCCTTCAATACTCACTGGGCTCCTGTCCTTCAATACTCACTGGGCCAGTATTCTTCAATACTCACTGGGCCCCTGTCCTTCAATACTCACTGTGCTCCTGTCCTTCAATACTCACTGGGCTCCTGTCCTTCAATACTCACTGGGCTCCTGTCCTTCAATACTCACTGGGCCCCTGTCTTTCTATAATCACTGGGCTCCTGTCCTTCAATACTCACTGGGCCCCTGTCCTTCAATACTCACTGGGCCTCTGTCCTTCAATACTCACTGGGCTCCTGTCCTTCAATACTCACTGGGTCTCTTTCCTTCAATACTCACTAGGCCCCTGTCCTTCAATACTCACTGGGCCCCTATTCTTCAATACTCATTGGTCCCCTATTCTTCAATACTCACTGGGCCCCTGTCCTTCAATACTCACTGGGCCCCTATTCTTCAATACTCACTGAGCCCCTGTCCTTCAATACTCACTGGGCACCTATTCTTCTATACTCACTGGGCCCCTGTCCTTCAATACTCACTGGACCCCTATTCTTCAATACTCATTGGGCCCCTGTCCTTCAATACTCACTGGGCCCCTGTCCTTCAATACTCACTGGGCTCCTGTCCTTCAATACTCACTGGGCTCCTGTCCTTCAATATCACTGGGCCCCTGTCCTTCAATACTCACTGTGCCCCTGTCCTTCAACACTCACTGGGCCCCTGTCCTTCAATACTCATTGGGCCACTATTCTTCAATACTCACTGGCCCCTGTCCTCACCAATAATAACTGGACCCCTGTCCTTCAATACTCACTGCGCCCCTATTCTTCAATACTCACTGGGCCCCTATTCTTCAATACTCACTGGGCCACTATTCTTCAATACTCACTGGGCCCCTATTCTTCAATACTCATTGGGCCCCTATTCTTCAATACTCACTGGGCCCCTATTCTTCAATACTCACTGGGCACCTATTCTTCAATACTCACTGGGCCCCTGTCCTTCAATACTCACTGGGCCCCTGTCCTTCAATACTCACTGGGCCCCTATTCTTCAATACTCACTGGGCCCCTATTCTTCAATACTCACTGGGCCCCTGCCCTTCAATACTCACTGGCCCCTGTCCTTCAATACTCACTGGGCCCCTATTCTTCAATACTCACTGGGCCCCTGCCCTTCAATATTCACTGGCCCCTGTCCTTCAATACTCACTGGGCCCCTATTCTTCAATACTCACTGGCCCCTGTCCTTCAATACTCACTGGGCCCGTGTCCTTCAATACTCACTGGGCCCCTGTCCTTCAATACTCACTGGGCCCATATCCTTCAATACTCACTGGGCTCCTGTCCTTCAATACTCACTGACCTCCTGTCCTTCAATACTCACTGGGCCCCTATTCTTCAATACTCACTGGGCTCCTGTCCTTCAATACTCACTGGGTCCCTGTCCTTCAATACTCACTGGGCCCCTGTCATTCAACACTCACTGGGCCCCTATCCTTCAATACTCACTGGGCTCCTGTCATTCAATACTCTCTGGGCCCTATTCTTCAATACTCACTCGGCTCCTGTCCTTCAATACTCACTCGGCTCCTGTCCTTCAATACTCACTTGGCCCCTGTTCTTCAATACTCACTGGGCCCCTACCCTTCAATACTCACTCGGCCCCTGTCCTTCAATAATCACTCGGCCCCTGCCCTTCAGTACTCACTGGACTCCAGCCCTTCAGTACTCACTGGCCCCCTGCCCTTCAATACTCACTAGGCTCCTGTCCTTCAATACTCACTGGGCCCCTCTCCTTCAATACTCACTGGATCCCTGTCCTTCAATACTCACTGGATCCCTATCCTTCAATACTCACTGGGCCAGTATTCTTCAATACTCACTGGGCCCCTGTCCTTCAATACTCACTGTGCTCCTGTCCTTCAATAATCACTGGGCCCCTATTCTTCAATACTCACTGGACCCCTGTCCTTCAATACTCACTGGGCCCCTGTCCTTCAATACTCACTGGGCACCTGTTCTTCAATACCCTCTGGGCTCCTGTCCTTCAATACTCACTGGGCTCCTGTCCTTCAATACTCACTGGGCCCCGGTCCTTCAATACTCACTGGGCGCCTATTCTTCAATACTCACTGGACCCCTATTCTTCAATACTCACTGGGCCACTATTCTTCAATACTCACTGGGCCCCTGTCCTTCAATACTCACTGCGCCCCTATTCTTCAATATTCACTGGGCCGCTGCCCTTCAATACTCACTGGGCCCCTATTCTTCAATACTCACTGGGCCCCTATTCTTCAATACTCACTGGGCCACTATTCTTCAATACTCACTGGGCCCCTATTCTTCAATACTCATTGGGCCCCTATTCTTCAATACTCACTGGGCCCCTATTCTTCAATACTCACTGGGCCCCTGCCCTTCAATACTCACTGGCCCCTGTCCTTCAATACTCACTGGGCCCCTATTCTTCAATACTCACTGGGCCCCTGCCCTTCAATACTCACTGGCCCCTGTCCTTCAATACTCACTGGGCCCCTATTCTTCAATACTCACTGGCCCCTGTCCTTCAATACTCACTGGGCCCGTGTCCTTCAATACTCACTGGGCCCCTGTCCTTCAATACTCACTGGGCCCATATCCTTCAATACTCACTGGGCTCCTGTCCTTCAATACTCACTGGGCTCCTGTCCTTCAATACTCACTGGGCCCCTATTCTTCAATACTCACTGGGCTCCTGTCCTTCAATACTCACTGGGCCCCTGTCCTTCAATACTCACTGGGCCCCTGTCATTCAACACTCACTGGGCCCCTATCCTTCAATACTCACTGGGCTCCTGTCATTCAATACTCTCTGGGCCCTATTCTTCAATACTCACTCGGCTCCTGTCCTTCAATATTCACTCGGCTCCTGTCCTTCAATACTCACTGGGCCCCTATTCTTCAATACTCACTGGGCCCCTACCCTTCAATACTCACTCGGCCCCTGTCCTTCAATACTCACTCGGCCCCTGCCCTTCAGTACTCACTGGACTCCTGCCCTTCAGTACTCACTGGCCCCCTGCCCTTCAATACTCACTGGGCTCCTGTCCTTCAATACTCACTGGGCCCCTCTCCTTCAATACTCACTGGATCCCTGTCCTTCAATACTCACTGGATCCCTATCCTTCAATACTCACTGGGCCAGTATTCTTCAATACTCACTGGGCCCCTGTCCTTCAATACTCACTGTGCTCCTGTCCTTCAATAATCACTGGGCCCCTATACTTCAATACTCACTGGACCCCTGTCCTTCAATACTCACTGGGCCCCTGTCCTTCAATACTCACTGGGCACCTGTTCTTCAATACCCTCTGGGCTCCTGTCCTTCAATACTCACTGGGCTCCTGTCCTTCAATACTCACTGGGCCCCGGTCCTTCAATACTCACTGGGCCCCTATTCTTCAATACTCACTGGGCCCCTATTCTTCAATACTCACTGGGCCCCTGTTCTTCAATACTCATTGGGCCCCTATTCTTCAATACTCATTGGGCCCCTATTCTTCAATACTCACTGGGCCCCTATTCTTCAATACTCCTTCGGCCCCTATTCTTCAATACTCACTGGGCTCCTGTCCTTCAATACTCACTGGGCTCCTGTCCTACAATACTCACTGGGCCAGTATTCTTCAATACTCACTGGGCCCCTGTCCTTCAATACTCACTGTGCTCCTGTCCTTCAATACTCACTGGGCCCCTATTCTTCAATACTCATTGGGCCCCTGTCCTTCAATACTCACTGGGCCCCTGTCCTTCAATACTCACTGGGCTCCTGTCCTTCAATACTCACTGGGCTCCTGTCCTTCAATATCACTGGGCCCCTGTCCTTCAATACTCACTGTGCCCCTGTCCTTCAATACTCACTGGGCCCCTGTCCTTCAATACTCATTGGGCCACTATTCTTCAATACTCACTGGCCCCTGTCCTCACCAATAATAACTGGACCCCTGTCCTTCAATACTCACTGCGCCCCTATTCTTCAATATTCAATGGGCCGCTGCCCTTCAATACTCACTGGGCCCCTATTCTTCAATACTCACTGGGCCCCTATTCTTCAATACTCACTGGGCCCCTATTCTTCAATATTCATTGGGCCCCTATTCTTCAATACTCACTGGGCCCCTATTCTTCAATACTCACTGGGCACCTATTCTTCAATACTCACTGGGCCCCTGTCCTTCAATACTCACTGGGCCCCTGTCCTTCAATACTCACTGGGCCCCTGTTCTTCAATACTCACTGGGCCCCTATTCTTCAATACTCACTGGGCCCCTATTCTTCAATACTCACCGGGCCCCTGTCCTTCAATACTCACTGGGCCCCTATTCTTCAATACTCACTGGACCCCTGTCCGTCAATACTCACTGGCCCCTGTCCTTCAATACTCACTGGGCCCCTATTCTTCAATACTCACTGGCCCCTGTCCTTCAATACTCACTGGGCCCGTGTCCTTCAATACTCACTGGGCCCCTGTCCTTCAATACTCACTGGGCTCCTGTCCTTCAATACTCACTGGGCTCCTGTCCTTCAATACTCACTGGGCCCCTATTCTTCAATACTCACTGGGCTCCTGTCCTTCAATACTCACTGGGCCCCTGTCCTTCAATACTCACTGGGCCCCTGTCCTTCAATACTCACTGGGCCCCTATCCTTCAATACTCACTGGGCTCCTGTCCTTCAATACTCTCTGGGCCCCTATTCTTCAATACTCACTCGGCTCCTGTCCTTCAATACTCACTCGGCTCCTGTCCTTCAATACTCACTGGGCCCCTATTCTTCAATACTCACTGGGCCCCTACCCTTCAATACTCACTCGGCCCCTGTCCTTCAATACTCACTCGGCCCCTGCCCTTCAGTTCTCACTGGACTCCTGCCCTTCAGTACTCACTGGCCCCCTGCCCTTCAATACTCACTGGGCTCCTGTCCTTCAATACTCACTGGGCCCCTGTCCTTCAATACACACTGGATCCCTGACCTTCAATACTCACTGGATCCCTATCCTTCAATACTCACTGGGCCAGTATTCTTCAATACTCACTGGGCCCCTGTCCTACAATACTCACTGTGCTCCTGTCCTTCAATAATCACTGGACCCCTGTCCTTCAATACTCACTGGGCCCCTGTCCTTCAATACTCACTGGGCACCTGTTCTTCAATACCCTCTGGGCTCCTGTCCTTCAATACTCACTGGGCTCCTGTCCTTCAATACTCACTGGGCCCCGGTCCTTCAATACTCACTGGGCGCCTATTCTTCAATACTCACTGGACCTCTATTCTTCAATACTCACTGGGCCACTATTCTTCAATACTCACTGGGCCCCTGTCCTTCAATACTCACTGCGCCCCTATTCTTCAATATTCACTGGGCCGCTGCCCTTCAATACTCACTGGGCCCCTATTCTTCAATACTCACTGGGCCCCTATTCTTCAATACTCACTGGGCCACTATTCTTCAATACTCACTGGGCCCCTATTCTTCAATACTCATTGGGCCCCTATTCTTCAATACTCACTGGGCCCCTATTCTTCAATACTCACTGGGCCCCTGCCCTTCAATACTCACTGGCCCCTGTCCTTCAATACTCACTGGGCCCCTATTCTTCAATACTCACTGGGCCCCTGCCCTTCAATACTCACTGGCCCCTGTCCTTCAATACTCACTGGGCCCCTATTCTTCAATACTCACTGGCCCCTGTCCTTCAATACTCACTGGGCCCGTGTCCTTCAATACTCACTGGGCCCCTGTCCTTCAATACTCACTGGGCCCATATCCTTCAATACTCACTGGGCTCCTGTCCTTCAATACTCACTGGGCTCCTGTCCTTCAATACTCACTGGGCCCCTATTCTTCAATACTCACTGGGCTCCTGTCCTTCAATACTCACTGGGCTCCTGTCCTTCAATACTCACTGGGCCCCTGTCATTCAACACTCACTGGGCCCCTATCCTTCAATACTCACTGGGCTCCTGTCATTCAATACTCTCTGGGCCCTATTCTTCAATACTCACTCGGCTCCTGTCCTTCAATACTCACTCGGCTCCTGTCCTTCAATACTCACTGGGCCCCTATTCTTCAATACTCACTGGGCCCCTACCCTTCAATACTCACTCGGCCCCTGTCCTTCAATACTCACTCGGCCCCTGCCCTTCAGTACTCACTGGACTCCTGCCCTTCAGTACTCACTGGCCCCCTGCCCTTCAATACTCACTGGGCTCCTGTCCTTCAATACTCACTGGGCCCCTCTCCTTCAATACTCACTGGATCCCTGTCCTTCAATACTCACTGGATCCCTATCCTTCAATACTCACTGGGCCAGTATTCTTCAATACTCACTGGGCCCCTGTCCTTCAATACTCACTGTGCTCCTGTCCTTCAATAATCACTGGGCCCCTATACTTCAATACTCACTGGACCCCTGTCCTTCAATACTCACTGGGCCCCTGTCCTTCAATACTCACTGGGCACCTGTTCTTCAATACCCTCTGGGCTCCTGTCCTTCAATACTCACTGGGCTCCTGTCCTTCAATACTCACTGGGCCCCGGTCCTTCAATACTCACTGGGCCCCTATTCTTCAATACTCACTGGGCCCCTATTCTTCAATACTCACTGGGCCCCTGTTCTTCAATACTCATTGGGCCCCTATTCTTCAATACTCATTGGGCCCCTATTCTTCAATACTCACTGGGCCCCTATTCTTCAATACTCCTTCGGCCCCTATTCTTCAATACTCACTGGGCTCCTGTCCTTCAATACTCACTGGGCTCCTGTCCTACAATACTCACTGGGCCAGTATTCTTCAATACTCACTGGGCCCCTGTCCTTCAATACTCACTGTGCTCCTGTCCTTCAATACTCACTGGGCCCCTATTCTTCAATACTCATTGGGCCCCTGTCCTTCAATACTCACTGGGCCCCTGTCCTTCAATACTCACTGGGCTCCTGTCCTTCAATACTCACTGGGCTCCTGTCCTTCAATATCACTGGGCCCCTGTCCTTCAATACTCACTGTGCCCCTGTCCTTCAATACTCACTGGGCCCCTGTCCTTCAATACTCATTGGGCCACTATTCTTCAATACTCACTGGCCCCTGTCCTCACCAATAATAACTGGACCCCTGTCCTTCAATACTCACTGCGCCCCTATTCTTCAATATTCAATGGGCCGCTGCCCTTCAATACTCACTGGGCCCCTATTCTTCAATACTCACTGGGCCCCTATTCTTCAATACTCACTGGGCCCCTATTCTTCAATATTCATTGGGCCCCTATTCTTCAATACTCACTGGGCCCCTATTCTTCAATACTCACTGGGCACCTATTCTTCAATACTCACTGGGCCCCTGTCCTTCAATACTCACTGGGCCCCTGTCCTTCAATACTCACTGGGCCCCTATTCTTCAATACTCACTGGGCCCCTATTCTTCAATACTCACTGGGCCCCTATTCTTCAATACTCACCGGGCCCCTGTCCTTCAATACTCACTGGGCCCCTATTCTTCAATACTCACTGGGCCCCTGCCCTTCAATACTCACTGGCCCCTGTCCTTCAATACTCACTGGGCCCCTATTCTTCAATACTCACTGGCCCCTGTCCTTCAATACTCACTGCGCCCCTATTCTTCAATATTCACTGGGCCGCTGCCCTTCAATACTCACTGGGCCCCTATTCTTCAATACTCACTGGGCCCCTATTCTTCAATACTCACTGGGCCACTATTCTTCAATACTCACTGGGCCCCTATTCTTCAATACTCATTGGGCCCCTATTCTTCAATACTCACTGGGCCCCTATTCTTCAATACTCACTGGGCCCCTGCCCTTCAATACTCACTGGCCCCTGTCCTTCAATACTCACTGGGCCCCTATTCTTCAATACTCACTGGGCCCCTGCCCTTCAATACTCACTGGCCCCTGTCCTTCAATACTCACTGGGCCCCTATTCTTCAATACTCACTGGCCCCTGTCCTTCAATACTCACTGGGCCCGTGTCCTTCAATACTCACTGGGCCCCTGTCCTTCAATACTCACTGGGCCCATATCCTTCAATACTCACTGGGCTCCTGTCCTTCAATACTCACTGGGCTCCTGTCCTTCAATACTCACTGGGCCCCTATTCTTCAATACTCACTGGGATCCTGTCCTTCAATACTCACTGGGCCCCTGTCCTTCAATACTCACTGGGCCCCTGTCATTCAACACTCACTGGGCCCCTATCCTTCAATACTCACTGGGCTCCTGTCATTCAATACTCTCTGGGCCCAATTCTTCAATACTCACTCGGCTCCTGTCCTTCAATACTCACTCGGCTCCTGTCCTTCAATACTCACTGGGCCCCTATTCTTCAATACTCACTGGGCCCCTACCCTTCAATACTCACTGGGCCCCTGTCCTTCAATACTCACTGGGCCCCTGTCCGTCAATACTCACTGGGCTCCTGTCCTTCAATACTCACTGGGCCCCTGTCCCTCAATGCTCACTGGGCTCCTGTCCTTCAATACTCACTGAGCCCCTGTCCTTCAATACTCACTGGGCCCCTGTCCGTCAATACTCACTGGGCCCCTGTCCTTCAATACTCACTGGGCCCCTGTCCTCACCAATACTCACTGAGTCTCTGTCCTTCAATACTCACTGGGCTCCTGTCCTTCAATACTCACTGGGCGCCTGTCCATCAATACTCACTGGACCCCTGTCCTTCAATACTCACTGGACCCCTGTCCTTCAATACTCACTCGGCCCCTGTCCTCACCAATAATCACCGGGCCCCTGTCCTCACTAATACTCATTGAGTCTCTGTCCTCACCAATACTTACTCGTCCCCCTGTCCTTCAATACTCACTGGGCTCCTGTCCTTCAATATTTACTGGACCCCTTTCCTTCAATAGTCACTGGGCCCCTGTCCTTCAATACTCACTGGGCCCCTATTCTTCAATACTCACTGGGCCCCTATTCTTCAATACTCACTGGGCCCCTGTTCTTCAATACTCACTGGGCCCCTGCCCTTCAATACTCACTGGCCCCTGTCCTCACCAATAATAACTGGACCCCTGTCCTTCAATATTCATTGCGCACCTATTCTTCAATATTCACTGGGCCGCTGCCCTTCAATACTCACTGGGCCCCTATTCTTCAATACTCACTGGGCCCCTATTCTTCAATACTCACTGGGCCCCTATTCTTCAATACTCATTGGGCCCCTATTCTTCAATACTCATTGGGCCGCTATTCTTCAATACTCACTGGGCCCCTATTCTTCAATACTCCTTCGGCCCCTATTCTTCAATACTCACTGGGCTCCTGTCCTTCAATACTCACTGGGCTCCTGTCCTTCAATACTCACTGGGCCAGTATTCTTCAATACTCACTGGGCCCCTGTCCTTCAATACTCACTGTGCTCCTGTCCTTCAATACTCACTGGGCCCCTATTCTTCAATACTCACTGGACCCCTGTCCTTCAATACTCACTGGGCCCCTGTCCTTCAGTACTCACTGGGCACCTGTTCTTCAATACTCACTGGGCTCCTGTCCTTCAATACTCACTGGGCTCCTGTCCTTCAATACTCACTGGGCCCCGGTCCTTCAATATTCACTGGGCCCCTGTCTTTCTATAATCACTGGGCTCCTGTCCTTCAATACTCACTGGGCCCCTGTCCTTCAATACTCACTGGGCCTCTGTCCTTCAATACTCACTGGGCTCCTGTCCTTCAATACTCACTGGGTCTCTTTCCTTCAATACTCACTAGGCCCCTGTCCTTCAATACTCACTGGGCCCCTATTCTTCAATACTCATTGGGCCCCTATTCTTCAATACTCACTGGGCCCCTGTCCTTCAATACTCACTGGGCCCCTATTCTTCAATACTCACTGGGCCCCTGTCCTTCAATACTCACTCTGCACCTATTCTTCAATACTCACTGGGCCCCTGTCCTTCAATACTCACTGGGCCCCTATTCTTCAATACTCATTGGGCCCCTGTCCTTCAATACTCACTGGGCCCCTGTCCTTCAATACTCACTGGGCTCCTGTCCTTCAATACTCACTGGGCTCCTGTCCTTCAATACTCATTGGGCTCCTGTCCTTCAATTCTCACTGGGCTCCTGTCCGTCAATACTCACTGGGCCCCTTTCCTTCAATACTCACTGGGCCCCTGTCCTCACCAATACTCACTGAGTCTCTGTCCTTCAATACTCACTGGGCTCCTGTCCTTCAATACTCACTGGGCGCCTGTCCATCAATACTCACTGGACCCCTGTCCTTCAATACTCACTGGACCCCTGTCCTTCAATACTCACTCGGCCCCTGTCCTCACCAATAATCACTGGGCCCCTGTCCTCACTAATACTCATTGAGTCTCTGTCCTCACCAATACTTACTCGGCCCCCTGTCCTTCAATACTCACTGGGCCCCTGTTCTTCAATACTCACTGGGCCCCTGCCCTTCAATACTCACTGGCCCCTGTCCTCACCAATAATAACTGGACCCCTGTCCTTCAATACTCACTGCGCAACTATTCTTCAATATTCACTGGGCCGCTGCCCTTCAATACTCACTGGGCCCCTATTCTTCAATACTCACTGGGCCCCTGTCCTCACCAATAATAACTGGACCCCTATTCTTCAATACTCACTGGGCCCCTATTCTTCAATACTCATTGGGCCCCTATTCTTCAATACTCATTGGGCCCCTATTCTTCAATACTCACTGGGCCCCTATTCTTCAATACTCCTTCGGCCCCTATTCTTCAATACTCACTGGGCTCCTGTCCTTCAATACTCACTGGGCTCCTGTCCTTCAATACTCACTGGGCCAGTATTCTTCAATACTCACTGGGCCCCTGTCCTTCAATACTCACTGTGCTCCTGTCCTTCAATACTCACTGGGCTCCTGTCCTTCAATACTCACTGGGCTCCTGTCCTTCAATACTCACTGGGCCCCTGTCTTTCTATAATCACTGGGCTCCTGTCCTTCAATACTCACTGGGCCCCTGTCCTTCAATACTCACTGGGCCTCTGTCCTTCAATACTCACTGGGCTCCTGTCCTTCAATACTCACTGGGTCTCTTTCCTTCAATACTCACTAGGCCCCTGTCCTTCAATACTCACTGGGCCCCTATTCTTCAATACTCATTGGTCCCCTATTCTTCAATACTCACTGGGCCCCTGTCCTTCAATACTCACTGGGCCCCTATTCTTCAATACTCACTGAGCCCCTGTCCTTCAATACTCACTGGGCACCTATTCTTCTATACTCACTGGGCCCCTGTCCTTCAATACTCACTGGACCCCTATTCTTCAATACTCATTGGGCCCCTGTCCTTCAATACTCACTGGGCCCCTGTCCTTCAATACTCACTGGGCTCCTGTCCTTCAATACTCACTGGGCTCCTGTCCTTCAATATCACTGGGCCCCTGTCCTTCAATACTCACTGTGCCCCTGTCCTTCAATACTCACTGGGCCCCTGTCCTTCAATACTCATTGGGCCACTATTCTTCAATACTCACTGGCCCCTGTCCTCACCAATAATAACTGGACCCCTGTCCTTCAATACTCACTGCGCCCCTATTCTTCAATATTCACTGGGCCGCTGCCCTTCAATACTCACTGGGCCCCTATTCTTCAATACTCACTGGGCCCCTATTCTTCAATACTCACTGGGCCACTATTCTTCAATACTCACTGGGCCCCTATTCTTCAATACTCATTGGGCCCCTATTCTTCAATACTCACTGGGCCCCTATTCTTCAATACTCACTGGGCACCTATTCTTCAATACTCACTGGGCCCCTGTCCTTCAATACTCACTGGGCCCCTGTCCTTCAATACTCACTGGGCCCCTATTCTTCAATACTCACTGGGCCCCTATTCTTCAATACTCACTGGGCCCCTGCCCTTCAATACTCACTGGCCCCTGTCCTTCAATACTCACTGGGCCCCTATTCTTCAATACTCACTGGGCCCCTGCCCTTCAATATTCACTGGCCCCTGTCCTTCAATACTCACTGGGCCCCTATTCTTCAATACTCACTGGCCCCTGTCCTTCAATACTCACTGGGCCCGTGTCCTTCAATACTCACTGGGCCCCTGTCCTTCAATACTCACTGGGCCCATATCCTTCAATACTCACTGGGCTCCTGTCCTTCAATACTCACTGACCTCCTGTCCTTCAATACTCACTGGGCCCCTATTCTTCAATACTCACTGGGCTCCTGTCCTTCAATACTCACTGGGCCCCTGTCCTTCAATACTCACTGGGCCCCTGTCATTCAACACTCACTGGGCCCCTATCCTTCAATACTCACTGGGCTCCTGTCATTCAATACTCTCTGGGCCCTATTCTTCAATACTCACTCGGCTCCTGTCCTTCAATACTCACTCGGCTCCTGTCCTTCAATACTCACTTGGCCCCTGTTCTTCAATACTCACTGGGCCCCTACCCTTCAATACTCACTCGGCCCCTGTCCTTCAATAATCACTCGGCCCCTGCCCTTCAGTACTCACTGGACTCCAGCCCTTCAGTACTCACTGGCCCCCTGCCCTTCAATACTCACTAGGCTCCTGTCCTTCAATACTCACTGGGCCCCTCTCCTTCAATACTCACTGGATCCCTGTCCTTCAATACTCACTGGATCCCTATCCTTCAATACTCACTGGGCCAGTATTCTTCAATACTCACTGGGCCCCTGTCCTTCAATACTCACTGTGCTCCTGTCCTTCAATAATCACTGGGCCCCTATTCTTCAATACTCACTGGACCCCTGTCCTTCAATACTCACTGGGCCCCTGTCCTTCAATACTCACTGGGCACCTGTTCTTCAATACCCTCTGGGCTCCTGTCCTTCAATACTCACTGGGCTCCTGTCCTTCAATACTCACTGGGCCCCGGTCCTTCAATACTCACTGGGCGCCTATTCTTCAATACTCACTGGACCCCTATTCTTCAATACTCACTGGGCCACTATTCTTCAATACTCACTGGGCCCCTGTCCTTCAATACTCACTGCGCCCCTATTCTTCAATATTCACTGGGCCGCTGCCCTTCAATACTCACTGGGCCCCTATTCTTCAATACTCACTGGGCCCCTATTCTTCAATACTCACTGGGCCACTATTCTTCAATACTCACTGGGCCCCTATTCTTCAATACTCATTGGGCCCCTATTCTTCAATACTCACTGGGCCCCTATTCTTCAATACTCACTGGGCCCCTGCCCTTCAATACTCACTGGCCCCTGTCCTTCAATACTCACTGGGCCCCTATTCTTCAATACTCACTGGGCCCCTGCCCTTCAATACTCACTGGCCCCTGTCCTTCAATACTCACTGGGCCCCTATTCTTCAATACTCACTGGCCCCTGTCCTTCAATACTCACTGGGCCCGTGTCCTTCAATACTCACTGGGCCCCTGTCCTTCAATACTCACTGGGCCCATATCCTTCAATAATCACTGGGCCCCTATACTTCAATACTCACTGGACCCCTGTCCTTCAATACTCACTGGGCCCCTGTCCTTCAATACTCACTGGGCACCTGTTCTTCAATACCCTCTGGGCTCCTGTCCTTCAATACTCACTGGGCTCCTGTCCTTCAATACTCACTGGGCCCCGGTCCTTCAATACTCACTGGGCCCCTATTCTTCAATACTCACTGGGCCCCTATTCTTCAATACTCACTGGGCCCCTGTTCTTCAATACTCATTGGGCCCCTATTCTTCAATACTCATTGGGCCCCTATTCTTCAATACTCACTGGGCCCCTATTCTTCAATACTCCTTCGGCCCCTATTCTTCAATAATCACTGGGCTCCTGTCCTTCAATACTCACTGGGCTCCTGTCCTACAATACTCACTGGGCCAGTATTCTTCAATACTCACTGGGCCCCTGTCCTTCAATACTCACTGTGCTCCTGTCCTTCAATACTCACTGGGCCCCTATTCTTCAATACTCATTGGGCCCCTGTCCTTCAATACTCACTGGGCCCCTGTCCTTCAATACTCACTGGGCTCCTGTCCTTCAATACTCACTGGGCTCCTGTCCTTCAATATCACTGGGCCCCTGTCCTTCAATACTCACTGTGCCCCTGTCCTTCAATACTCACTGGGCCCCTGTCCTTCAATACTCATTGGGCCACTATTCTTCAATACTCACTGGCCCCTGTCCTCACCAATAATAACTGGACCCCTGTCCTTCAATACTCACTGCGCCCCTATTCTTCAATATTCAATGGGCCGCTGCCCTTCAATACTCACTGGGCCCCTATTCTTCAATACTCACTGGGCCCCTATTCTTCAATACTCACTGGGCCCCTATTCTTCAATATTCATTGGGCCCCTATTCTTCAATACTCACTGGGCCCCTATTCTTCAATACTCACTGGGCACCTATTCTTCAATACTCACTGGGCCCCTGTCCTTCAATACTCACTGGGCCCCTGTCCTTCAATACTCACTGGGCCCCTATTCTTCAATACTCACTGGGCCCCTATTCTTCAATACTCACTGGGCCCCTATTCTTCAATACTCACCGGACCCCTGTCCTTCAATACTCACTGGGCCCCTGTCCTTCAATACTCACTGAGCACCTGTTCTTCAATACCCTCTGGGCTCCTGTCCTTCAATACTCACTGGGCTCCTGTCCTTCAATACTCACTGGGCCCCGGTCCTTCAATACTCACTGGGCCCCTATTCTTCAATACTCACTGGGCCCCTATTCTTCAATACTCACTGGGCCGCTGCCCTTCAATACTCACTGGGTCTCTTTCCTTCAATACTCACTAGGCCCCTGTCCTTCAATACTCACTGGGCCCCTATTCTTCAATACTCATTGGTCCCCTATTCTTCAATACTCACTGGGCCCCTGTCCTTCAATACTCACTGGGCCCCTATTCTTCAATACTCACTGAGCCCCTGTCCTTCAATACTCACTGGGCACCTATTCTTCTATACTCACTGGGCCCCTGTCCTTCAATACTCACTGGACCCCTATTCTTCAATACTCATTGGGCCCCTGTCCTTCAATACTCACTGGGCCCCTGTCCTTCAATACTCACTGGGCTCCTGTCCTTCAATACTCACTGGGCTCCTGTCCTTCAATATCACTGGGCCCCTGTCCTTCAATACTCACTGTGCCCCTGTCCTTCAATACTCACTGGGCCCCTGTCCTTCAATACTCATTGGGCCACTATTCTTCAATACTCACTGGCCCCTGTCCTCACCAATAATAACTGGACCCCTGTCCTTCAATACTCACTGCGCCCCTATTCTTCAATATTCACTGGGCCGCTGCCCTTCAATACTCACTGGGCCCCTATTCTTCAATACTCACTGGGCCCCTATTCTTCAATACTCACTGGGCCACTATTCTTCAATACTCACTGGGCCCCTATTCTTCAATACTCATTGGGCCCCTATTCTTCAATACTCACTGGGCCCCTATTCTTCAATACTCACTGGGCACCTATTCTTCAATACTCACTGGGCCCCTGTCCTTCAATACTCACTGGGCCCCTGTCCTTCAATACTCACTGGGCCCCTATTCTTCAATACTCACTGGGCCCCTATTCTTCAATACTCACTGGGCCCCTGCCCTTCAATACTCACTGGCCCCTGTCCTTCAATACTCACTGGGCCCCTATTCTTCAATACTCACTGGGCCCCTGCCCTTCAATATTCACTGGCCCCTGTCCTTCAATACTCACTGGGCCCCTATTCTTCAATACTCACTGGCCCCTGTCCTTCAATACTCACTGGGCCCGTGTCCTTCAATACTCACTGGGCCCCTGTCCTTCAATACTCACTGGGCCCATATCCTTCAATACTCACTGGGCTCCTGTCCTTCAATACTCACTGACCTCCTGTCCTTCAATACTCACTGGGCCCCTATTCTTCAATACTCACTGGGCTCCTGTCCTTCAATACTCACTGGGCCCCTGTCCTTCAATACTCACTGGGCCCCTGTCATTCAACACTCACTGGGCCCCTATCCTTCAATACTCACTGGGCTCCTGTCATTCAATACTCTCTGGGCCCTATTCTTCAATACTCACTCGGCTCCTGTCCTTCAATACTCACTCGGCTCCTGTCCTTCAATACTCACTTGGCCCCTGTTCTTCAATACTCACTGGGCCCCTACCCTTCAATACTCACTCGGCCCCTGTCCTTCAATAATCACTCGGCCCCTGCCCTTCAGTACTCACTGGACTCCAGCCCTTCAGTACTCACTGGCCCCCTGCCCTTCAATACTCACTAGGCTCCTGTCCTTCAATACTCACTGGGCCCCTCTCCTTCAATACTCACTGGATCCCTGTCCTTCAATACTCACTGGATCCCTATCCTTCAATACTCACTGGGCCAGTATTCTTCAATACTCACTGGGCCCCTGTCCTTCAATACTCACTGTGCTCCTGTCCTTCAATAATCACTGGGCCCCTATTCTTCAATACTCACTGGACCCCTGTCCTTCAATACTCACTGGGCCCCTGTCCTTCAATACTCACTGGGCACCTGTTCTTCAATACCCTCTGGGCTCCTGTCCTTCAATACTCACTGGGCTCCTGTCCTTCAATACTCACTGGGCCCCGGTCCTTCAATACTCACTGGGCGCCTATTCTTCAATACTCACTGGACCCCTATTCTTCAATACTCACTGGGCCACTATTCTTCAATACTCACTGGGCCCCTGTCCTTCAATACTCACTGCGCCCCTATTCTTCAATATTCACTGGGCCGCTGCCCTTCAATACTCACTGGGCCCCTATTCTTCAATACTCACTGGGCCCCTATTCTTCAATACTCACTGGGCCACTATTCTTCAATACTCACTGGGCCCCTATTCTTCAATACTCATTGGGCCCCTATTCTTCAATACTCACTGGGCCCCTATTCTTCAATACTCACTGGGCCCCTGCCCTTCAATACTCACTGGCCCCTGTCCTTCAATACTCACTGGGCCCCTATTCTTCAATACTCACTGGGCCCCTGCCCTTCAATACTCACTGGCCCCTGTCCTTCAATACTCACTGGGCCCCTATTCTTCAATACTCACTGGCCCCTGTCCTTCAATACTCACTGGGCCCGTGTCCTTCAATACTCACTGGGCCCCTGTCCTTCAATACTCACTGGGCCCATATCCTTCAATAATCACTGGGCCCCTATACTTCAATACTCACTGGACCCCTGTCCTTCAATACTCACTGGGCCCCTGTCCTTCAATACTCACTGGGCACCTGTTCTTCAATACCCTCTGGGCTCCTGTCCTTCAATACTCACTGGGCTCCTGTCCTTCAATACTCACTGGGCCCCGGTCCTTCAATACTCACTGGGCCCCTATTCTTCAATACTCACTCGGCCCCTGTCCTTCAATAATCACTCGGCCCCTGCCCTTCAGTACTCACTGGACTCCAGCCCTTCAGTACTCACTGGCCCCCTGCCCTTCAATACTCACTAGGCTCCTGTCCTTCAATACTCACTGGGCCCCTCTCCTTCAATACTCACTGGATCCCTGTCCTTCAATACTCACTGGATCCCTATCCTTCAATACTCACTGGGCCAGTATTCTTCAATACTCACTGGGCCCCTGTCCTTCAATACTCACTGTGCTCCTGTCCTTCAATAATCACTGGGCCCCTATTCTTCAATACTCACTGGACCCCTGTCCTTCAATACTCACTGGGCCCCTGTCCTTCAATACTCACTGGGCACCTGTTCTTCAATACCCTCTGGGCTCCTGTCCTTCAATACTCACTGGGCTCCTGTCCTTCAATACTCACTGGGCCCCGGTCCTTCAATACTCACTGGGCGCCTATTCTTCAATACTCACTGGACCCCTATTCTTCAATACTCACTGGGCCACTATTCTTCAATACTCACTGGGCCCCTGTCCTTCAATACTCACTGCGCCCCTATTCTTCAATATTCACTGGGCCGCTGCCCTTCAATACTCACTGGGCCCCTATTCTTCAATACTCACTGGGCCCCTATTCTTCAATACTCACTGGGCCACTATTCTTCAATACTCACTGGGCCCCTATTCTTCAATACTCATTGGGCCCCTATTCTTCAATACTCACTGGGCCCCTATTCTTCAATACTCACTGGGCCCCTGCCCTTCAATACTCACTGGCCCCTGTCCTTCAATACTCACTGGGCCCCTATTCTTCAATACTCACTGGGCCCCTGCCCTTCAATACTCACTGGCCCCTGTCCTTCAATACTCACTGGGCCCCTATTCTTCAATACTCACTGGCCCCTGTCCTTCAATACTCACTGGGCCCGTGTCCTTCAATACTCACTGGGCCCCTGTCCTTCAATACTCACTGGGCCCATATCCTTCAATAATCACTGGGCCCCTATACTTCAATACTCACTGGACCCCTGTCCTTCAATACTCACTGGGCCCCTGTCCTTCAATACTCACTGGGCACCTGTTCTTCAATACCCTCTGGGCTCCTGTCCTTCAATACTCACTGGGCTCCTGTCCTTCAATACTCACTGGGCCCCGGTCCTTCAATACTCACTGGGCCCCTATTCTTCAATACTCACTGGGCCCCTATTCTTCAATACTCACTGGGCCCCTGTTCTTCAATACTCATTGGGCCCCTATTCTTCAATACTCATTGGGCCCCTATTCTTCAATACTCACTGGGCCCCTATTCTTCAATACTCCTTCGGCCCCTATTCTTCAATACTCACTGGGCTCCTGTCCTTCAATACTCACTGGGCTCCTGTCCTACAATACTCACTGGGCCAGTATTCTTCAATACTCACTGGGCCCCTGTCCTTCAATACTCACTGTGCTCCTGTCCTTCAATACTCACTGGGCCCCTATTCTTCAATACTCATTGGGCCCCTGTCCTTCAATACTCACTGGGCCCCTGTCCTTCAATACTCACTGGGCTCCTGTCCTTCAATACTCACTGGGCTCCTGTCCTTCAATATCACTGGGCCCCTGTCCTTCAATACTCACTGTGCCCCTGTCCTTCAATACTCACTGGGCCCCTGTCCTTCAATACTCATTGGGCCACTATTCTTCAATACTCACTGGCCCCTGTCCTCACCAATAATAACTGGACCCCTGTCCTTCAATACTCACTGCGCCCCTATTCTTCAATATTCAATGGGCCGCTGCCCTTCAATACTCACTGGGCCCCTATTCTTCAATACTCACTGGGCCCCTATTCTTCAATACTCACTGGGCCCCTATTCTTCAATATTCATTGGGCCCCTATTCTTCAATACTCACTGGGCCCCTATTCTTCAATACTCACTGGGCACCTATTCTTCAATACTCACTGGGCCCCTGTCCTTCAATACTCACTGGGCCCCTGTCCTTCAATACTCACTGGGCCCCTATTCTTCAATACTCACTGGGCCCCTATTCTTCAATACTCACTGGGCCCCTATTCTTCAATACTCACCGGGCCCCTGTCCTTCAATACTCACTGGGCCCCTATTCTTCAATACTCACTGGACCCCTGTCCGTCAATACTCACTGGCCCCTGTCCTTCAATACTCACTGGGCCCCTATTCTTCAATACTCACTGGCCCCTGTCCTTCAATACTCACTGGGCCCGTGTCCTTCAATACTCACTGGGCCCCTGTCCTTCAATACTCACTGGGCTCCTGTCCTTCAATACTCACTGGGCTCCTGTCCTTCAATACTCACTGGGCCCCTATTCTTCAATACTCACTGGGCTCCTGTCCTTCAATACTCACTGGGCCCCTGTCCTTCAATACTCACTGGGCCCCTGTCCTTCAATACTCACTGGGCCCCTATCCTTCAATACTCACTGGGCTCCTGTCCTTCAATACTCTCTGGGCCCCTATTCTTCAATACTCACTCGGCTCCTGTCCTTCAATACTCACTCGGCTCCTGTCCTTCAATACTCACTGGGCCCCTATTCTTCAATACTCACTGGGCCCCTACCCTTCAATACTCACTCGGCCCCTGTCCTTCAATACTCACTCGGCCCCTGCCCTTCAGTACTCACTGGACTCCTGCCCTTCAGTACTCACTGGCCCCCTGCCCTTCAATACTCACTGGGCTCCTGTCCTTCAATACTCACTGGGCCCCTGTCCTTCAATACACACTGGATCCCTGACCTTCAATACTCACTGGATCCCTATCCTTCAATACTCACTGGGCCAGTATTCTTCAATACTCACTGGGCCCCTGTCCTACAATACTCACTGTGCTCCTGTCCTTCAATAATCACTGGACCCCTGTCCTTCAATACTCACTGGGCCCCTGTCCTTCAATACTCACTGGGCACCTGTTCTTCAATACCCTCTGGGCTCCTGTCCTTCAATACTCACTGGGCTCCTGTCCTTCAATACTCACTGGGCTCCTGTCCTTCAATACTCACTGGGCTCCTGTCCTTCAATACTCACTGGGCCCCGGTCCTTCAATACTCACTGGGCCCCTATTCTTCAATACTCACTGGGCCCCTATTCTTCAATACTCACTGGGCCCCTGTTCTTCAATACTCATTGGGCCCCTATTCTTCAATACTCATTGGGCCCCTATTCTTCAATACTCACTGGGCCCCTATTCTTCAATACTCCTTCGGCCCCTATTCTTCAATACTCACTGGGCTCCTGTCCTTCAATACTCACTGGGCTCCTGTCCTACAATACTCACTGGGCCAGTATTCTTCAATACTCACTGGGCCCCTGTCCTTCAATACTCACTGTGCTCCTGTCCTTCAATACTCACTGGGCCCCTATTCTTCAATACTCATTGGGCCCCTGTCCTTCAATACTCACTGGGCCCCTGTCCTTCAATACTCACTGGGCTCCTGTCCTTCAATACTCACTGGGCTCCTGTCCTTCAATATCACTGGGCCCCTGTCCTTCAATACTCACTGTGCCCCTGTCCTTCAATACTCACTGGGCCCCTGTCCTTCAATACTCATTGGGCCACTATTCTTCAATACTCACTGGCCCCTGTCCTCACCAATAATAACTGGACCCCTGTCCTTCAATACTCACTGCGCCCCTATTCTTCAATATTCAATGGGCCGCTGCCCTTCAATACTCACTGGGCCCCTATTCTTCAATACTCACTGGGCCCCTATTCTTCAATACTCACTGGGCCCCTATTCTTCAATATTCATTGGGCCCCTATTCTTCAATACTCACTGGGCCCCTATTCTTCAATACTCACTGGGCACCTATTCTTCAATACTCACTGGGCCCCTGTCCTTCAATACTCACTGGGCCCCTGTCCTTCAATACTCACTGGGCCCCTATTCTTCAATACTCACTGGGCCCCTATTCTTCAATACTCACTGGGCCCCTATTCTTCAATACTCACCGGGCCCCTGTCCTTCAATACTCACTGGGCCCCTATTCTTCAATACTCACTGGACCCCTGTCCGTCAATACTCACTGGCCCCTGTCCTTCAATACTCACTGGGCCCCTATTCTTCAATACTCACTGGCCCCTGTCCTTCAATACTCACTGGGCCCGTGTCCTTCAATACTCACTGGGCCCCTGTCCTTCAATACTCACTGGGCTCCTGTCCTTCAATACTCACTGGGCTCCTGTCCTTCAATACTCACTGGGCCCCTATTCTTCAATACTCACTGGGCTCCTGTCCTTCAATACTCACTGGGCCCCTGTCCTTCAATACTCACTGGGCCCCTGTCCTTCAATACTCACTGGGCCCCTATCCTTCAATACTCACTGGGCTCCTGTCCTTCAATACTCTCTGGGCCCCTATTCTTCAATACTCACTCGGCTCCTGTCCTTCAATACTCACTCGGCTCCTGTCCTTCAATACTCACTGGGCCCCTATTCTTCAATACTCACTGGGCCCCTACCCTTCAATACTCACTCGGCCCCTGTCCTTCAATACTCACTCGGCCCCTGCCCTTCAGTACTCACTGGACTCCTGCCCTTCAGTACTCACTGGCCCCCTGCCCTTCAATACTCACTGGGCTCCTGTCCTTCAATACTCACTGGGCCCCTGTCCTTCAATACACACTGGATCCCTGACCTTCAATACTCACTGGATCCCTATCCTTCAATACTCACTGGGCCAGTATTCTTCAATACTCACTGGGCCCCTGTCCTACAATACTCACTGTGCTCCTGTCCTTCAATAATCACTGGACCCCTGTCCTTCAATACTCACTGGGCCCCTGTCCTTCAATACTCACTGGGCACCTGTTCTTCAATACCCTCTGGGCTCCTGTCCTTCAATACTCACTGGGCTCCTGTCCTTCAATACTCACTGGGCCCCGGTCCTTCAATACTCACTGGGCGCCTATTCTTCAATACTCACTGGACCTCTATTCTTCAATACTCACTGGGCCACTATTCTTCAATACTCACTGGGCCCCTGTCCTTCAATACTCACTGCGCCCCTATTCTTCAATATTCACTGGGCCGCTGCCCTTCAATACTCACTGGGCCCCTATTCTTCAATACTCACTGGGCCCCTATTCTTCAATACTCACTGGGCCACTATTCTTCAATACTCACTGGGCCCCTATTCTTCAATACTCATTGGGCCCCTATTCTTCAATACTCACTGGGCCCCTATTCTTCAATACTCACTGGGCCCCTGCCCTTCAATACTCACTGGCCCCTGTCCTTCAATACTCACTGGGCCCCTATTCTTCAATACTCACTGGGCCCCTGCCCTTCAATACTCACTGGCCCCTGTCCTTCAATACTCACTGGGCCCCTATTCTTCAATACTCACTGGCCCCTGTCCTTCAATACTCACTGGGCCCGTGTCCTTCAATACTCACTGGGCCCCTGTCCTTCAATACTCACTGGGCCCATATCCTTCAATACTCACTGGGCTCCTGTCCTTCAATACTCACTGGGCTCCTGTCCTTCAATACTCACTGGGCCCCTATTCTTCAATACTCACTGGGCTCCTGTCCTTCAATACTCACTGGGCTCCTGTCCTTCAATACTCACTGGGCCCCTGTCATTCAACACTCACTGGGCCCCTATCCTTCAATACTCACTGGGCTCCTGTCATTCAATACTCTCTGGGCCCTATTCTTCAATACTCACTCGGCTCCTGTCCTTCAATACTCACTCGGCTCCTGTCCTTCAATACTCACTGGGCCCCTATTCTTCAATACTCACTGGGCCCCTACCCTTCAATACTCACTCGGCCCCTGTCCTTCAATACTCACTCGGCCCCTGCCCTTCAGTACTCACTGGACTCCTGCCCTTCAGTACTCACTGGCCCCCTGCCCTTCAATACTCACTGGGCTCCTGTCCTTCAATACTCACTGGGCCCCTCTCCTTCAATACTCACTGGATCCCTGTCCTTCAATACTCACTGGATCCCTATCCTTCAATACTCACTGGGCCAGTATTCTTCAATACTCACTGGGCCCCTGTCCTTCAATACTCACTGTGCTCCTGTCCTTCAATAATCACTGGGCCCCTATACTTCAATACTCACTGGACCCCTGTCCTTCAATACTCACTGGGCCCCTGTCCTTCAATACTCACTGGGCACCTGTTCTTCAATACCCTCTGGGCTCCTGTCCTTCAATACTCACTGGGCTCCTGTCCTTCAATACTCACTGGGCCCCGGTCCTTCAATACTCACTGGGCCCCTATTCTTCAATACTCACTGGGCCCCTATTCTTCAATACTCACTGGGCCCCTGTTCTTCAATACTCATTGGGCCCCTATTCTTCAATACTCATTGGGCCCCTATTCTTCAATACTCACTGGGCCCCTATTCTTCAATACTCCTTCGGCCCCTATTCTTCAATACTCACTGGGCTCCTGTCCTTCAATACTCACTGGGCTCCTGTCCTACAATACTCACTGGGCCAGTATTCTTCAATACTCACTGGGCCCCTGTCCTTCAATACTCACTGTGCTCCTGTCCTTCAATACTCACTGGGCCCCTATTCTTCAATACTCATTGGGCCCCTGTCCTTCAATACTCACTGGGCCCCTGTCCTTCAATACTCACTGGGCTCCTGTCCTTCAATACTCACTGGGCTCCTGTCCTTCAATATCACTGGGCCCCTGTCCTTCAATACTCACTGTGCCCCTGTCCTTCAATACTCACTGGGCCCCTGTCCTTCAATACTCATTGGGCCACTATTCTTCAATACTCACTGGCCCCTGTCCTCACCAATAATAACTGGACCCCTGTCCTTCAATACTCACTGCGCCCCTATTCTTCAATATTCAATGGGCCGCTGCCCTTCAATACTCACTGGGCCCCTATTCTTCAATACTCACTGGGCCCCTATTCTTCAATACTCACTGGGCCCCTATTCTTCAATATTCATTGGGCCCCTATTCTTCAATACTCACTGGGCCCCTATTCTTCAATACTCACTGGGCACCTATTCTTCAATACTCACTGGGCCCCTGTCCTTCAATACTCACTGGGCCCCTGTCCTTCAATACTCACTGGGCCCCTATTCTTCAATACTCACTGGGCCCCTATTCTTCAATACTCACTGGGCCCCTATTCTTCAATACTCACCGGGCCCCTGTCCTTCAATACTCACTGGGCCCCTATTCTTCAATACTCACTGGGCCCCTGCCCTTCAATACTCACTGGCCCCTGTCCTTCAATACTCACTGGGCCCCTATTCTTCAATACTCACTGGCCCCTGTCCTTCAATACTCACTGCGCCCCTATTCTTCAATATTCACTGGGCCGCTGCCCTTCAATACTCACTGGGCCCCTATTCTTCAATACTCACTGGGCCCCTATTCTTCAATACTCACTGGGCCACTATTCTTCAATACTCACTGGGCCCCTATTCTTCAATACTCATTGGGCCCCTATTCTTCAATACTCACTGGGCCCCTATTCTTCAATACTCACTGGGCCCCTGCCCTTCAATACTCACTGGCCCCTGTCCTTCAATACTCACTGGGCCCCTATTCTTCAATACTCACTGGGCCCCTGCCCTTCAATACTCACTGGCCCCTGTCCTTCAATACTCACTGGGCCCCTATTCTTCAATACTCACTGGCCCCTGTCCTTCAATACTCACTGGGCCCGTGTCCTTCAATACTCACTGGGCCCCTGTCCTTCAATACTCACTGGGCCCATATCCTTCAATACTCACTGGGCTCCTGTCCTTCAATACTCACTGGGCTCCTGTCCTTCAATACTCACTGGGCCCCTATTCTTCAATACTCACTGGGCTCCTGTCCTTCAATACTCACTGGGCCCCTGTCCTTCAATACTCACTGGGCCCCTGTCATTCAACACTCACTGGGCCCCTATCCTTCAATACTCACTGGGCTCCTGTCATTCAATACTCTCTGGGCCCAATTCTTCAATACTCACTCGGCTCCTGTCCTTCAATACTCACTCGGCTCCTGTCCTTCAATACTCACTGGGCCCCTATTCTTCAATACTCACTGGGCCCCTACCCTTCAATACTCACTCGGCCCCTGTCCTTCAATACTCACTCGGCCCCTGCCCTTCAGTACTCACTGGACTCCTGCCCTTCAGTACTCACTGGCCCCCTGCCCTTCAATACTCACTGGGCTCCTGTCCTTCAATACTCACTGGGCCCCTCTCCTTCAATACTCACTGGATCCCTGTCCTTCAATACTCACTGGATCCCTATCCTTCAATACTCACTGGGCCAGTATTCTTCAATACTCACTGGGCCCCTGTCCTTCAATACTCACTGTGCTCCTGTCCTTCAATAATCACTGGGCCCCTATACTTCAATACTCACTGGACCCCTGTCCTTCAATACTCACTGGGCCCCTGTCCTTCAATACTCACTGGGCACCTGTTCTTCAATACCCTCTGGGCTCCTGTCCTTCAATACTCACTGGGCTCCTGTCCTTCAATACTCACTGGGCCCCGGTCCTTCAATACTCACTGGGCCCCTATTCTTCAATACTCACTGGGCCCCTATTCTTCAATACTCACTGGGCCCCTGTTCTTCAATACTCATTGGGCCCCTATTCTTCAATACTCATTGGGCCCCTATTCTTCAATACTCACTGGGCCCCTATTCTTCAATACTCCTTCGGCCCCTATTCTTCAATACTCACTGGGCTCCTGTCCTTCAATACTCACTGGGCTCCTGTCCTACAATACTCACTGGGCCAGTATTCTTCAATACTCACTGGGCCCCTGTCCTTCAATACTCACTGTGCTCCTGTCCTTCAATACTCACTGGGCCCCTATTCTTCAATACTCATTGGGCCCCTGTCCTTCAATACTCACTGGGCCCCTGTCCTTCAATACTCACTGGGCTCCTGTCCTTCAATACTCACTGGGCTCCTGTCCTTCAATATCACTGGGCCCCTGTCCTTCAATACTCACTGTGCCCCTGTCCTTCAATACTCACTGGGCCCCTGTCCTTCAATACTCATTGGGCCACTATTCTTCAATACTCACTGGCCCCTGTCCTCACCAATAATAACTGGACCCCTGTCCTTCAATACTCACTGCGCCCCTATTCTTCAATATTCAATGGGCCGCTGCCCTTCAATACTCACTGGGCCCCTATTCTTCAATACTCACTGGGCCCCTATTCTTCAATACTCACTGGGCCCCTATTCTTCAATATTCATTGGGCCCCTATTCTTCAATACTCACTGGGCCCCTATTCTTCAATACTCACTGGGCACCTATTCTTCAATACTCACTGGGCCCCTGTCCTTCAATACTCACTGGGCCCCTGTCCTTCAATACTCACTGGGCCCCTATTCTTCAATACTCACTGGGCCCCTATTCTTCAATACTCACTGGGCCCCTATTCTTCAATACTCACCGGGCCCCTGTCCTTCAATACTCACTGGGCCCCTATTCTTCAATACTCACTGGGCCCCTGCCCTTCAATACTCACTGGCCCCTGTCCTTCAATACTCACTGGGCCCCTATTCTTCAATACTCACTGGCCCCTGTCCTTCAATACTCACTGGGCCCGTGTCCTTCAATACTCACTGGGCCCCTGTCCTTCAATACTCACTGGGCTCCTGTCCTTCAATACTCACTGGGCTCCTGTCCTTCAATACTCACTGGGCCCCTATTCTTCAATACTCACTGGGCTCCTGTCCTTCAATACTCACTGGGCCCCTGTCCTTCAATACTCACTGGGCCCCTGTCCTTCAATACTCACTGGGCCCCTATCCTTCAATACTCACTGGGCTCCTGTCCTTCAATACTCTCTGGGCCCCTATTCTTCAATACTCACTCGGCTCCTGTCCTTCAATACTCACTGGGCCCCTATTCTTCAATACTCACTGGGCCCCTACCCTTCAATACTCACTCGGCCCCTGTCCTTCAATACTCACTCGGCCCCTGCCCTTCAGTACTCACTGGACTCCTGCCCTTCAGTACTCACTGGCCCCCTGCCCTTCAATACTCACTGGGCTCCTGTCCTTCAATACTCACTGGGCCCCTGTCCTTCAATACACACTGGATCCCTGACCTTCAATACTCACTGGATCCCTATCCTTCAATACTCACTGGGCCAGTATTCTTCAATACTCACTGGGCCCCTGTCCTTCAATACTCACTGTGCTCCTGTCCTTCAATAATCACTGGGCCCCTATTCTTCAATACTCACTGGACCCCTGTCCTTCAATACTCACTGGGCCCCTGTCCTTCAATACTCACTGGGCACCTGTTCTTCAATACTCACTGGGCTCCTGTCCTTCAATATTCACTGGGCTCCTGTCCTTCAATACTCACTGGGCCCCGGTCCTTCAATACTCACTGGGTCCCTGTCTTTCAATAATCACTGGGCTCCTGTCCTTCAATACTCACTGGGCCCCTGTCCTTCAATACTCACTAGGCCCCTGTCCTTCAATACTCACTGGGTTCCTGTCCTTCAATACTCACTGGGTCTCTTTCCTTCAATACTCACGAGGACCCTGTCCTTCAATACTCACTGCGCCCCTATTCTTCAATACTCATTGGGCCCCTATTCTTCAATACTCACTGGGCCCCTGTCCTTCAATACTCACTGGGCCCCTATTCTTCAATACTCACTGGGCCCCTGTCCTTCAATACTCACTGGGCACCTATTCTTCAATACTCACTGGGCCCCTGTCCTTCAATACTCACTGGGCCCCTATTCTTCAATACTCATTGGGCCCCTGTCCTTCAATACTCACTAGGCCCCTGTCCTTCAATACTCACTGGGCTCCTGTCCTTCAATACTCACTGGGCTCCTGTCCTTCAATATCACTGGGCCCCTGTCCTTCAATACTCACTGTGCCCCTGTCCTTCAATACTCATTGGGCCACTATTCTTCAATACTCACTGGGCCCCTGTCCTTCAATACTCACTCGGCCCCTGTCCTTCAATACTCACTGGGCCCCTATTCTTCAATACTCACTGGACCCCTGTCCTTTATAACTCACTGGGACCCTATTCTTCAATACTCACTGGGCCCCTATTCTTCAATACTCACTGGGCCCCTGTCCTTCAATACTCACTGTGCCCCTATTCTTCAATACTCACTGGGCCCCTATTCTTCAATACTCACTGGGCACCTATTCTTCAATACTCACTGGGCCCCTGTCCTTCAATACTCACTGGGCCCCTGTTCTTCAATACTCACTGGGCCCCTATTATTCAATACTCACTGGGCCCCTATTCTTCAATACTCACTGGGCCCCTATTCTTCAATACTCACTGGGCCCCTATTCTTCAATACTCACTGGGCCCCTGCCCTTCAATACTCACTGGCCCCTGTCCTTCAATACTCACTGGGCCCATATTCTTCAATACTCACTGGGCCCCTGCCCTTCAATACTCACTGGCCCCTGTCCTTCAATACTCACTGGGCCCCTATTCTTCAATACTCACTGGCCCCTGTCCTTCAATACTCACTGGGCCCGTGTCCTTCAATACTCACTGGGCCCGTGTCCTTCAATACTCACTGGGCCCCTGTCCTTCAATACTCACTGGGCCCCTGTCCTTCAATACTCACTGGGCCCCTGTCCTTCAATACTCACTGGGCCCCTATCCTTCAATACTCACTGGGCTCCTGTCCTTCAATACTCACTGGGCTCCTGTCCTTCAATACTCACTGGGCCCCTGTCCTTCAATACTCACTGGGCCCCTGTCCTTCAATACTCACTGGGCCCCTATTCTTCAATACTCACTGGGCCCCTGTCCTTTATAACTCACTGGGACCCTATTCTTCAATACTCACTGGGCGCCTATTCTTCAATACTCACTGGGCCCCTGTTCTTCAATACTCACTGTGCCTCTATTCTTCAATAATCACTGGGCCCCTATTCTTCAATACTCACTGGGCACCTATTCTTCAATACTCACTGGGCCCCTGTCCTTCAATACTCACTGGGCCCCTATTCTTCAATACTCACTGGGCCCCTATTCTTCAATACTCACTGGGCCCCTATTCTTCAATACTCACTGGGCCCCTGCCCTTCAATAGTCACTGGCCCCTGTCCTTCAATACTCACTGGGCCCCTATTCTTCAATACTCACTGGGCCCCTGCCCTTCAATACTCACTGGCCCCTGTCCTTCAATACTCACTGGGCCCCTATTATTCAATACTCACTGGCCCCTGTCCTTCAATACTCACTGGTCCCATGTCCTTCAATACTCACTGGGCCCCTGTCCTTCAATACTCACTGGGCCCCTGTCCTTCAATACTCACTGGGCCCCTGTCCTTCAATACTCACTGGGCCCCTGTCCTTCAATACTCACTGGGCCCCTATCCTTCAATACTCACTGGGCTCCTGTCCTTCAATACTCACTGGGCTCCTGTCCTTCAATACTCACTGGGCCCCTATTCTTCAATACTCACTGGGCTCCTGTCCTTCAATACTCACTGGGCCCCTGTCCTTCAATACTCACTCGGCCCCTGTCCTTCAATACTCACTCGGTCCCTGCCCTTCAATAATCACTGGGCCCCTATTCTTCAATACTCACTGGGCTCCTGTCCTTCAATACTCACTGGGCTCCTGTCCTTCAATACTCATTGGGCTCCTGTCCTTCAATACTCACTGGACTTCTGTCCTTCAATACTCACTGGACTCCTGTCCTTCAATACTCACTGGACTCCTGTCCTTCAATACTCACTGGACTCCTGTCCTTCAATACTCACTGGACTCCTGTCCTTCAATACTCTCTGGACTCCTGTCCTTCAATACTCACTGGATTCTGTCCTTCAATACTCACTGGGCTCCTGTCCTTCAATACTCACTGGACTCCTGTCCTTCAATACTCTCTGGACTCCTGTCCTTCAATACTCACTGGATTCTGTCCTTCAATACTCACTGGGCTCCTGTCCTTCAATACTCACTGGACTCCTGTCCTTCAATACTCACTGGACTCCTGTCCTTCAATACTCACTGGACTCCTGTCCTTCAATACTCACTGGACTCCTGTCCTTCAATACTCACTGGACTCCTGTCCTTCAATACTCACTGGGCCCCTGCCCTTCAGTACTCACTGGACTCCTGTCCTTCAATACTCACTGGCCCCCTGTCCTTCAATACTCACTGGGCTCCTGTCCTTCAATACTCACTGGATCCCTGTCCTTCAATACTCACTGGATCCCTGTCCTTCAATAGTCACTGGGCCCCTGTCCTTCAATATTCACTGGACTCCTGTCCTTCAATACTCACTGGGATCCTGTCCTTCAATACTCACTGGGCCCCTATTCTTCAATACTCACTGGGCCCCTGTCCTTCAATACTCACTGGGCCCCTATTCTTCAATACTCACTGGGGTCCTGTCGTTCAATACTCACTGGGCTCCTGCCCTTCAATACTCACTGGACTCCTGCCCTTCAATACTCACTGGGCTCCTGCCCTTCAATGCTCACTGGACTCCTGTCCTTCAATACTCACTGGGCTCCTGTCCTTCAATACTCACTGGGCTCCTGTCCTTCAATACTCACTGGGCTCCTGTCCTTCAATACTCACTGGGCCCCTGTCCTTCAATACTCACTGGGCTCCTGTGCTTCAATACTCACTGGGCTCCTGTCCTTCAATACTCACTGGGCCCCTGTACTTCAATACTTACTGGGCTCCGGTCCTTCAATACTCACTGGGCCCCTATTCTTCAATACTCACTGGGCTCCTGTGCTTCAATACTCACTGGGCTCCTGTCCTTCAATACTCACTGGGCCCCTGTCCTTCAATACTCACTGGGCTCCTGTCCTTCAATAATCACTGGGCCCCTATTCTTCAATACTCACTGGGCACCTATTCTTCAATACTCACTCGGCCCACTATTATTCAATACTCACTGGGCCCCTATTCTTCAATACTCACTGGGCCCCTATTCTTCAAAACTCACTGGGCTCCTGTCGTTCAATACTCACTGGGCTCCTGTCCTTCAATACTCACTGGGACCCTGTCCTTCAATACTCACTGGGCTCCTGTCCTTCAATACTCACTGGGCCCCTGTACTTCAATACTTACTGGGCTCCGGTCCTTCAATACTCACTGGGCCCCTATTCTTCAATACTCACTGGGCTCCTGTGCTTCAATACTCACTGGGCTCCTGTCCTTCAATACTCACTGGGCCCCTGTCCTTCAATACTCACTGGGTTCCTGTCCTTCAATAATCACTGGGCCCCTATTCTTCAATACTCACTGGGCACCTATTCT
Organism: Pristiophorus japonicus; assembly: GCF_044704955.1. NCBI lineage: Eukaryota > Metazoa > Chordata > Chondrichthyes > Pristiophoridae > Pristiophorus > Pristiophorus japonicus. The sequence continues at coordinate 75,908,008 of NC_091993.1, read as the reverse complement.
TCAATACTCACTCGGCCCACTATTATTCAATACTCACTGGGCCCCTATTCTTCAATACTCACTGGGCCCCTATTCTTCAAAACTCACTGGGCTCCTGTCGTTCAATACTCACTGGGCTCCTGTCCTTCAATACTCACTGGGCTCCTGTGCTTCAATACTCACTGGGCTCCTGTCCTTCAATACTCACTGGGCCCCTGTACTTCAATACTTACTGGGCTCCGGTCCTTCAATGCTCACTGGGCCCCTATTCTTCAATACTCACTGGGCTCCTGTGCTTCAATACTCACTGGGCTCCTGTCCTTCAATACTCACTGGGCCCCTGTCCTTCAATACTCACTGGGCTCCTGTCCTTCAATAATCACTGGGCCCCTATTCTTCAATACTCACTGGGCACCTATTCTTCAATACTCACTCGGCCCACTATTATTCAATACTCACTGGGCCCCTATTCTTCAATACTCACTGGGCCCCTATTCTTCAAAACTCACTGGGCTCCTGTCGTTCAATACTCACTGGGCTCCTGTCCTTCAATACTCACTGGGACCCTGTCCTTCAATACTCACTGGGCTCCTGTCCTTCAATACTCACTGGGACCCTGTCCTTCAATACTCACTGGTCTGCTGTCCTTCAATACTCACTGGGCTACTGTCCTTCAATACTCACTGGGCCCCTGTCCTTCAATACTCACTGGACTCCTGTCCTTCAATACTCACTGGATCCCTGTCCTTCAATACTCACTGGATCCCTGTCCTTCAATACTCACTGGATCCCTGTCCTTCAATACTCACTGGGCCCCTGTCCTTCAATACTCACTGGACTCCTGTCCTTCAATACTCACTGGGATCCTGTCCTTCAATACTCACTGGGCCCCTATTCTTCAATAATCACTGGGCCCCTGCCCTTCAATACTCACACGGCTCCTGTCCTTCAATACTCACTGGGCCCCTATTCTTCAAAACTCACTGGGCTCCTGTCGTTCAATACTCACTGGGCTCCTGTCCTTCAATACTCACTGGGACCCTGTCCTTCAATACTCACTGGGCTCCTGTCCTTCAATACTCACTGGGACCCTGTCCTTCAATACTCACTGGTCTGCTGTCCTTCAATACTCACTGGGCTACTGTCCTTCAATACTCACTGGGCCCCTGTCCTTCAATACTCACTGGACTCCTGTCCTTCAATACTCACTGGATCCCTGTCCTTCAATACTCACTGGATCCCTGTCCTTCAATACTCACTGGATCCCTGTCCTTCAATACTCACTGGGCCCCTGTCCTTCAATACTCACTGGACTCCTGTCCTTCAATATTCACTGGGCCCCTGTCCTTCAATACTCACTGGGCCCCTGTCCCTCAATACTCACTGGGCTCCTGTCCTTCAATACTCACTGGGCTCCTGTCCTTCAATACTCACTGGGCCCCTATTCTTCAATACTCACTGGGCTCCTGTCCTTCAATACTCACTGGGCCCCTGTCCTTCAATACTCACTGGGCTCCTCTCCTTCAATACTCACTGGGCTCCTGTCCTTCAATACTCACTGGGCTCCTGTCCTTCAATACTCACTCGGCTCCTGTCCTTCAATACTCACTGGGCCCCTATTCTTCAAAACTCACTGGGCTCCTGTCGTTCAATACTCACTGGGCTCCTGTCCTTCAATACTCACTGGGACCCTGTCCTTCAATACTCACTGGTCTGCTGTCCTTCAATACTCACTGGGCTCCTGTCCTTCAATACTCACTGGGCCCCTGTCCTTCAATACTCACTGGGCCCCTGTCCTTCAATACTCACTGGGCTCCTGTTCTTCAATACTCATTGGGCTCCTGCCCTTCAATACTCACTGGACTCCTGCCCTTCAAAATTCACTGGGCTCCTGCCCTTCAATGCTCACTGGACTCCTGTCCTTCAATACTCACTGGGCGCCTGTCCTTCAATACTCACTGGGCCCCTGTCCTTCAATACTCACTGGGCCCCTGTCCTTCAATACTCACTGGGCCCCTGTCCTTCAATACTCACTGGGCTCCTGTCCTTCAATACTCACTGGGCTCCTGCCCTTCAATACTCACTGGACTCCTGCCCTTCAAAATTCACTGGGCTCCTGCCCTTCAATGCTCATTGGACTCCTGTCCTTCAATACTCACTGGGCTCCTGTCCTTCAATACTCACTGGGCTCCTGTCCTTCAAGACTCACTTGGCCGCTGTCCTTCAATACTCACTGGGCTCCTGTTCTTCAATACTCACTGGGCTCCTGTCCTTCAATACTCACTGGACCCCTGTCCTTCAATACTCACTGGGCCCCTGTCCTTCAATACTCACTGGGCTCCTGTCCTTCAATACTCACTGGGCTCCGGTCCTTGAATGCTCACTGGGCCCCTATTCTTCAATACTCACTGGGCCCCTGTCCTTCAATACTCACTGGGCACCTATTCTTCAATACTCACTGGGCCCCTGTCCTTCAATACTCACTGGGCCCCTATTCTTCAATACTCATTGGGCCCCTGTCCTTCAATACTCACTAGGCCCCTGTCCTTCAATACTCACTGGGCTCCTGTCCTTCAATACTCACTGGGCTCCTGTCCTTCAATATCACTGGGCCCCTGTCCTTCAATACTCACTGTGCCCCTGTCCTTCAATACTCATTGGGCCACTATTCTTCAATACTCACTGGGCCCCTGTCCTTCAATACTCACTCGGCCCCTGTCCTTCAATACTCACTGGGCCCCTATTCTTCAATACTCACTGGACCCCTGTCCTTTATAACTCACTGGGACCCTATTCTTCAATACTCACTGGGCCCCTATTCTTCAATACTCACTGGGCCCCTGTCCTTCAATACTCACTGTGCCCCTATTCTTCAATACTCACTGGGCCCCTATTCTTCAATACTCACTGGGCACCTATTCTTCAATACTCACTGGGCCCCTGTCCTTCAATACTCACTGGGCCCCTGTTCTTCAATACTCACTGGGCCCCTATTATTCAATACTCACTGGGCCCCTATTCTTCAATACTCACTGGGCCCCTATTCTTCAATACTCACTGGGCCCCTATTCTTCAATACTCACTGGGCCCCTGCCCTTCAATACTCACTGGCCCCTGTCCTTCAATACTCACTGGGCCCATATTCTTCAATACTCACTGGGCCCCTGCCCTTCAATACTCACTGGCCCCTGTCCTTCAATACTCACTGGGCCCCTATTCTTCAATACTCACTGGCCCCTGTCCTTCAATACTCACTGGGCCCGTGTCCTTCAATACTCACTGGGCCCGTGTCCTTCAATACTCACTGGGCCCCTGTCCTTCAATACTCACTGGGCCCCTGTCCTTCAATACTCACTGGGCCCCTGTCCTTCAATACTCACTGGGCCCCTATCCTTCAATACTCACTGGGCTCCTGTCCTTCAATACTCACTGGGCTCCTGTCCTTCAATACTCACTGGGCCCCTGTCCTTCAATACTCACTGGGCCCCTGTCCTTCAATACTCACTGGGCCCCTATTCTTCAATACTCACTGGGCCCCTGTCCTTTATAACTCACTGGGACCCTATTCTTCAATACTCACTGGGCGCCTATTCTTCAATACTCACTGGGCCCCTGTTCTTCAATACTCACTGTGCCTCTATTCTTCAATAATCACTGGGCCCCTATTCTTCAATACTCACTGGGCACCTATTCTTCAATACTCACTGGGCCCCTGTCCTTCAATACTCACTGGGCCCCTATTCTTCAATACTCACTGGGCCCCTATTCTTCAATACTCACTGGGCCCCTATTCTTCAATACTCACTGGGCCCCTGCCCTTCAATAGTCACTGGCCCCTGTCCTTCAATACTCACTGGGCCCCTATTCTTCAATACTCACTGGGCCCCTGCCCTTCAATACTCACTGGCCCCTGTCCTTCAATACTCACTGGGCCCCTATTATTCAATACTCACTGGCCCCTGTCCTTCAATACTCACTGGTCCCATGTCCTTCAATACTCACTGGGCCCCTGTCCTTCAATACTCACTGGGCCCCTGTCCTTCAATACTCACTGGGCCCCTGTCCTTCAATACTCACTGGGCCCCTGTCCTTCAATACTCACTGGGCCCCTATCCTTCAATACTCACTGGGCTCCTGTCCTTCAATACTCACTGGGCTCCTGTCCTTCAATACTCACTGGGCCCCTATTCTTCAATACTCACTGGGCTCCTGTCCTTCAATACTCACTGGGCCCCTGTCCTTCAATACTCACTCGGCCCCTGTCCTTCAATACTCACTCGGTCCCTGCCCTTCAATAATCACTGGGCCCCTATTCTTCAATACTCACTGGGCTCCTGTCCTTCAATACTCACTGGGCTCCTGTCCTTCAATACTCATTGGGCTCCTGTCCTTCAATACTCACTGGACTTCTGTCCTTCAATACTCACTGGACTCCTGTCCTTCAATACTCACTGGACTCCTGTCCTTCAATACTCACTGGACTCCTGTCCTTCAATACTCACTGGACTCCTGTCCTTCAATACTCTCTGGACTCCTGTCCTTCAATACTCACTGGATTCTGTCCTTCAATACTCACTGGGCTCCTGTCCTTCAATACTCACTGGACTCCTGTCCTTCAATACTCTCTGGACTCCTGTCCTTCAATACTCACTGGATTCTGTCCTTCAATACTCACTGGGCTCCTGTCCTTCAATACTCACTGGACTCCTGTCCTTCAATACTCACTGGACTCCTGTCCTTCAATACTCACTGGACTCCTGTCCTTCAATACTCACTGGACTCCTGTCCTTCAATACTCACTGGACTCCTGTCCTTCAATACTCACTGGGCCCCTGCCCTTCAGTACTCACTGGACTCCTGTCCTTCAATACTCACTGGCCCCCTGTCCTTCAATACTCACTGGGCTCCTGTCCTTCAATACTCACTGGATCCCTGTCCTTCAATACTCACTGGATCCCTGTCCTTCAATAGTCACTGGGCCCCTGTCCTTCAATATTCACTGGACTCCTGTCCTTCAATACTCACTGGGATCCTGTCCTTCAATACTCACTGGGCCCCTATTCTTCAATACTCACTGGGCCCCTGTCCTTCAATACTCACTGGGCCCCTATTCTTCAATACTCACTGGGGTCCTGTCGTTCAATACTCACTGGGCTCCTGCCCTTCAATACTCACTGGACTCCTGCCCTTCAATACTCACTGGGCTCCTGCCCTTCAATGCTCACTGGACTCCTGTCCTTCAATACTCACTGGGCTCCTGTCCTTCAATACTCACTGGGCTCCTGTCCTTCAATACTCACTGGGCTCCTGTCCTTCAATACTCACTGGGCCCCTGTCCTTCAATACTCACTGGGCTCCTGTGCTTCAATACTCACTGGGCTCCTGTCCTTCAATACTCACTGGGCCCCTGTACTTCAATACTTACTGGGCTCCGGTCCTTCAATACTCACTGGGCCCCTATTCTTCAATACTCACTGGGCTCCTGTGCTTCAATACTCACTGGGCTCCTGTCCTTCAATACTCACTGGGCCCCTGTCCTTCAATACTCACTGGGCTCCTGTCCTTCAATAATCACTGGGCCCCTATTCTTCAATACTCACTGGGCACCTATTCTTCAATACTCACTCGGCCCACTATTATTCAATACTCACTGGGCCCCTATTCTTCAATACTCACTGGGCCCCTATTCTTCAAAACTCACTGGGCTCCTGTCGTTCAATACTCACTGGGCTCCTGTCCTTCAATACTCACTGGGACCCTGTCCTTCAATACTCACTGGGCTCCTGTCCTTCAATACTCACTGGGCCCCTGTACTTCAATACTTACTGGGCTCCGGTCCTTCAATACTCACTGGGCCCCTATTCTTCAATACTCACTGGGCTCCTGTGCTTCAATACTCACTGGGCTCCTGTCCTTCAATACTCACTGGGCCCCTGTCCTTCAATACTCACTGGGTTCCTGTCCTTCAATAATCACTGGGCCCCTATTCTTCAATACTCACTGGGCACCTATTCTTCAATACTCACTCGGCCCACTATTATTCAATACTCACTGGGCCCCTATTCTTCAATACTCACTGGGCCCCTATTCTTCAAAACTCACTGGGCTCCTGTCGTTCAATACTCACTGGGCTCCTGTCCTTCAATACTCACTGGGCTCCTGTGCTTCAATACTCACTGGGCTCCTGTCCTTCAATACTCACTGGGCCCCTGTACTTCAATACTTACTGGGCTCCGGTCCTTCAATGCTCACTGGGCCCCTATTCTTCAATACTCACTGGGCTCCTGTGCTTCAATACTCACTGGGCTCCTGTCCTTCAATACTCACTGGGCCCCTGTCCTTCAATACTCACTGGGCTCCTGTCCTTCAATAATCACTGGGCCCCTATTCTTCAATACTCACTGGGCACCTATTCTTCAATACTCACTCGGCCCACTATTATTCAATACTCACTGGGCCCCTATTCTTCAATACTCACTGGGCCCCTATTCTTCAAAACTCACTGGGCTCCTGTCGTTCAATACTCACTGGGCTCCTGTCCTTCAATACTCACTGGGACCCTGTCCTTCAATACTCACTGGGCTCCTGTCCTTCAATACTCACTGGGACCCTGTCCTTCAATACTCACTGGTCTGCTGTCCTTCAATACTCACTGGGCTACTGTCCTTCAATACTCACTGGGCCCCTGTCCTTCAATACTCACTGGACTCCTGTCCTTCAATACTCACTGGATCCCTGTCCTTCAATACTCACTGGATCCCTGTCCTTCAATACTCACTGGATCCCTGTCCTTCAATACTCACTGGGCCCCTGTCCTTCAATACTCACTGGACTCCTGTCCTTCAATACTCACTGGGATCCTGTCCTTCAATACTCACTGGGCCCCTATTCTTCAATAATCACTGGGCCCCTGCCCTTCAATACTCACACGGCTCCTGTCCTTCAATACTCACTGGGCCCCTATTCTTCAAAACTCACTGGGCTCCTGTCGTTCAATACTCACTGGGCTCCTGTCCTTCAATACTCACTGGGACCCTGTCCTTCAATACTCACTGGGCTCCTGTCCTTCAATACTCACTGGGACCCTGTCCTTCAATACTCACTGGTCTGCTGTCCTTCAATACTCACTGGGCTACTGTCCTTCAATACTCACTGGGCCCCTGTCCTTCAATACTCACTGGACTCCTGTCCTTCAATACTCACTGGATCCCTGTCCTTCAATACTCACTGGATCCCTGTCCTTCAATACTCACTGGATCCCTGTCCTTCAATACTCACTGGGCCCCTGTCCTTCAATACTCACTGGACTCCTGTCCTTCAATATTCACTGGGCCCCTGTCCTTCAATACTCACTGGGCCCCTGTCCCTCAATACTCACTGGGCTCCTGTCCTTCAATACTCACTGGGCTCCTGTCCTTCAATACTCACTGGGCCCCTATTCTTCAATACTCACTGGGCTCCTGTCCTTCAATACTCACTGGGCCCCTGTCCTTCAATACTCACTGGGCTCCTCTCCTTCAATACTCACTGGGCTCCTGTCCTTCAATACTCACTGGGCTCCTGTCCTTCAATACTCACTCGGCTCCTGTCCTTCAATACTCACTGGGCCCCTATTCTTCAAAACTCACTGGGCTCCTGTCGTTCAATACTCACTGGGCTCCTGTCCTTCAATACTCACTGGGACCCTGTCCTTCAATACTCACTGGTCTGCTGTCCTTCAATACTCACTGGGCTCCTGTCCTTCAATACTCACTGGGCCCCTGTCCTTCAATACTCACTGGGCCCCTGTCCTTCAATACTCACTGGGCTCCTGTTCTTCAATACTCATTGGGCTCCTGCCCTTCAATACTCACTGGACTCCTGCCCTTCAAAATTCACTGGGCTCCTGCCCTTCAATGCTCACTGGACTCCTGTCCTTCAATACTCACTGGGCGCCTGTCCTTCAATACTCACTGGGCCCCTGTCCTTCAATACTCACTGGGCCCCTGTCCTTCAATACTCACTGGGCCCCTGTCCTTCAATACTCACTGGGCTCCTGTCCTTCAATACTCACTGGGCTCCTGCCCTTCAATACTCACTGGACTCCTGCCCTTCAAAATTCACTGGGCTCCTGCCCTTCAATGCTCATTGGACTCCTGTCCTTCAATACTCACTGGGCTCCTGTCCTTCAATACTCACTGGGCTCCTGTCCTTCAAGACTCACTTGGCCGCTGTCCTTCAATACTCACTGGGCTCCTGTTCTTCAATACTCACTGGGCTCCTGTCCTTCAATACTCACTGGACCCCTGTCCTTCAATACTCACTGGGCCCCTGTCCTTCAATACTCACTGGGCTCCTGTCCTTCAATACTCACTGGGCTCCGGTCCTTGAATGCTCACTGGGCCCCTATTCTTCAATACTCACTGGGCTCCTGTCCTTCAATACTCACTGGGCTCCGGTCCTTCAATACTCACTGGGCCCCTATTCTTCAATACTCACTGGGCCCCTATTCTTCAATTCTCACTGGGCCCCTGTCCTTCAATACTCACTGGGCTCCTGTCCTTCAATACTCACTGGGCTCCTGTCCTTCAATACTCACTGGGCTCCTGTCCTTCAATACTCACTGCGCTCCTGTCCTTCAATACTCACTGGGCCCCTATTCTTCAATACTCACTGGGCCCCTGTCCTTCAATACTCACTGGTGCCCTGTCCTCACCAATACTCACTGGGAGCCTGTCCTTCATTACTCACTGGTCCCCTGTCCTCACCAATACTCACTGGGCCCCAGTCCTCACCAATACTCACTGAGTCTCTGTCCTTCAATACTCACTGGGCTCCTGTCCTTCAATACTCACTGGGCCCCTGTCCTCACCAATACTCACTGGGAGCCTGTCCTTCATTACTCACTGAGTCTCTGTCCTTCAATACTCACTCGGCCCCTGTCCTCACCAATACTCACTGGGCCCCTGTCCTCACCAATACTCATTGAGTTTCTGTCCTCACCAATACTTACTCGGCCCCCTGTCCTTCAATACTCACTGGGCCCCTGTCCTCACCAATACTCACTGGGCCCCTGTCCTTTAATACTCACTGGGCCCCTCTCCTTAAATACTCACCTGGCCCCTGTCCTCACCAATACTCTCTGAGTCTCTGTCCTTCAATGCAATGAATTCAAAATCCTTTCCCTTAAGGACCCCTGCTTGACCTTGCCTCAACCTATCTCTGAACCTTCCTCCAGCTCCATTCAATGCTCTCTTCCCCTTGGTCCACTGACTCCTGTATATCCTCCCTTCTGTGCCAATCTACCATCAGTAGGAAATTCTTCCACCACTTTGTCTTTCTTTTTCTAGTTCCCTCCCTTAACTCCTTCACCTTCCTTTGAAAGTCTTCTCCAAACCCATCTTTGCGAATGTGCCTGTGGCCGCCTCTTTTAACTCTGATTATTGCTGAGCGCCAGTGCTCTCCTATATCGGGATTAACTCTTATGCTTCTCCCAAGACCCTGCCGACACTCACTTTCAGGGCTCATACATGAAGAACAGTTGCGGAAGAGGGGGCTGGCACCAGTGAACCATGTCCCAGCAATGAGTCAAAGCCTTCAGGACGGAACGGGAAAGAACAGGAAAAGGGACGGAAAAAGCTCCTTTATCACTTCAATCAGCAGTTATTTTAATCCCACTATACAAGAGAAAACATGTGCAATGTTACAAAAACATTTTAGCAGCTGGATTATAGAAACAGATGGGACTTTCCAGTCAATAACTAAAACAAATCAAGAAAGTGAGGTGACTAATGCGACTAATACACAGTGAGACCTCTCCGAGGTTTCTGTTTACCAGACTGCAAAATAAAATAGCTTAAATCTAATCAGCTGCTAATGGACCTCATACACTGTACCCTTTCATGGCGAGCATTGAAGTTGCCAAGGTGACCGTGTTTAAGCTAAAGCAATTAGTTTGTTTATTTAAAAGCAAAATATCCCAATAATCTATCAGCCATGCTGTTCAAGCAAGGAAACAAACATCACACATTGAATGGCTGTGATAACACTTTCCATGTCAAAATTTTTTTTAAGTATGATGAATTAGTTGCCTCAATCAGTGACTAAATGCACTGCCTACAACAACAACAACCATACATTTACATAGCACCTTTAATGTAGTAAATCGTCCCAAGGCATTTCACAGGGGTGTTATCAAAGCAAATTTGGCACCGGGCCATAAAAGGACATATTCGGACAAGTGACTAAAAGCTTGGTCAATGAGGTCGGTTTTAAGGAGAATCTTACATAGAAACATAGAAACAAAGAAAATAGGTGCAGCAAATCAGTTTCCAATTGAAATTGTCACATTAAAGGCAATAGAATGAAATGCATTTGCAAGCCAGATAATGACTAAGTGTATTTGAATTTAATGTGCGTTAACTCTTGTCATTTGGCTTTTTTTTCTTTAAAACTACAGATTACTGCGATGTAGTCAGGAGCGCTGAGATTTAAAAGGTCAGTGAGAAAGGTGCAGCACCCAAATGCTCATCAATTGGATTTTAATTATATCAGTAACATAGGTTCATCCACAGTGTTTTTTTTAATATAATGGTCTCTGCTTTCTTCATGAACAAAAATCCAAGCTCTGTTGCAGCCACTTTCCCTCACTTCTGTAGTGGTATGCAACACTACATACTCGAGCCTGCACCACCATTCAATATGATCATGGCTGATCATGCAACTTTAGTACCTCATTCCTGCTTTCTCTCCATACCCCTTGATCCCTTTAGCCGTAAAGGCCACATCTAACTCCCTTTTGAATATATCTAACGATCTGGCCTCAACAACTTTCTGTGGTAGAGAATTCCACAGGTTCACAATTCTCTGAGTGAAGAAGTTTCTCCTCATCTCGGTCCTAAATGGCTTACCCCTTATCCTTAGACTGTGACCCCTGGTTCTGGACGTCCCCAACATTGGGAACATTCTTCCCGCATCTAACCTGTCCTGTCCCGTCAGAATCTTATACATTTCTATGAGATCCTCTCTCATCCTTCTAAACTCCAGTGTGTAAAGGCCCAGTTGATCCAGTCTCTCCTCATATGTCAGTCCAGCCATTCCTGGAATCAGTCTGGTGAATCTTCGCTGCAGTCCCTCAATAGCAAGAATGTCCTTCTTCAGATTAGGAGACCAAAACTGAACACAATATTCCAGGTGAGGCCTCACCAAGGCCCTGTACAATTGCAGTAAGACCTCCCTAATCCTATATTCAAATCCCCTAGCTATGAAGGCCAACATGCCATTTGCCTTTTTCACCGCCTGCTGTATCTGCATGCCAACTTTTAATGACTGATGAACCATGACACCCAGGTCTCGTTGCACCTCCCCTTTTCCTAATCTGCTGCCATTCAGATAATATTCTGCCTTCGTGTTTTTGCCACCAAAATGGATAACCTCACATTTATCCACATTATACTGCATCTGTCATGCATTTGCCCACTCACCTAACCTGTCCAAGTCACCCTGCAGCCTCTTAGCATCCTCCTCACAGCTCACACCGCCACCCAGTTTAGTGTCATCTGCAGACTTGGAGATATTACACTCAATTCCTTTATCTAAATCGTTAGTGTATATTGTAAAGAGCTGGGGTCCCAGCACTGAGCCCTGCAGCATCCCACTAGTCATTGCCTGCCATTCTGAAAAGAACACGTTTATCCCGACTCTCTGCTTCCTGTCTGCCAACCAATTCTCTATCCACGCCAGCACATTACCCTCAATACCATGTGCTTTGATTTTGAACACCAATCTCTTATGTGGGACCTTGTCAAAGGCCTTTTGAAAGTCCAAATACACCACATCCACTGGTTCTCCCTTGTCCACTCTGCTAGTTACATCCTCAAAAAATTCCAGAAGATATGTCAAGCATGATTTCCCTTTCATAAATCCATGCTGACTTGGACCAATCCTGTCACTGCTTTCCAAATGCGCTGCTATTTCATCGTTAATAATTGATTCCAACATTTTCCCCACTACTGATGTTAGGCTAACCGGTCTATAATTACCCGTTTTCTCTCTCCCTCCTTTTTTAAAAAGTGGTGTTACATTAGCTACCCTCCAGTCCAGAGGAACTGATCCAGAGTCGATAGACTGTTGGAAAATCATTACCAATGCATCCACTATTTCTAGGGCCACTTCCTTAAGTACTCTGGGATGCAGACAAACAGGCCCCGGGGATTTATCGGCCTTCAATCCCATCAATTTCCCCAACACAATTTCCTGCCTAATTAGGATATCCTTTAATTCCTCCTTCTCACTAGACCCTCGGTCCCGTAGTACATCCGGAAGGTTATTTGTGTCTTCCTTCGTGAAGACAGAACCAAAGTATTTGTTCAATTGGTCTGCCATTTCTTTGTTCCCCATTGTAAATACACCCGAGTCCGACTGCAAGAGACCTACGTGTGTCTTCACTAATCTTTTTCTCTTCACATATCTATAGAAGCTTTTGCAGTCAGTTTTTGTGGTCCCGGCAAGCTTCCTCGTGTACTCTATTTTTCCCCACCTAATTCAACCCTTTGTCCTCCTCAGCTGAATTCTAAAATTCTCCCAGTCCTCTGGTTTGCTGCTTTTTCTGGCCAATTTATGCGCCTCTTCCTTGGATCTAACACTATCCTTAATTTCCCTTGTTCGCCACGGTTGAGCCACCTTTCCTGTTTTATTTTTACTCCAGAAGGGATGTACAATTGTTGAAGTTCATCCATGTGATCTATAAATGTTTGCCATTGCCTATCCACCGTCAACCCTTTAAGTATCACTCGCCAGTCTATTCTAGCCAATTCACGCCTCATACTGTCGAAGTTAGCTTTCCTTAAGTTCAGGACCCTAGTTTCTGTTTTAACTGTGTCACTCTCCATCTTAATAAAGAATTCTACCATATTATGGTCACTCTTCCCCAAGGGGCCTCGCACAACAAGATTGCTAATTAGTCCTTTCTCATTACACAACACCCAGTCTAGGATGGGCAGCTCTCTAGTTGGTTCCTCGACATATTGGCCAAGAAAACCATCCCTAATACACTCCAGGAAATCCTCCTCCACCGCATTGCTACCAGTTTGGTTAGCCCAATCTATATGTAAAGTCGCCCATGATAACTGTTGTACCTCCTGCTGTTATCCAATTCAGCACAGACGAGAATTACATTTTAAACCTTCTTGGTCTCTAAGGCATTGTCCCTCTGAGCTATCAAGTCATCTGACCTCCGCTTCTAAGCTGCTGGTATTTTCATACACCTGCTGGCGACCCCTCAGGTACATGTTAAGTGTGCGCATCAGGTGACAGTTGCACTGGCTAAGGTCCTTTGTCAAACAATGTTTTCCAAGGAGCCATAAAAGTAAAAGCATAGTCTCATGAATTTTCACAATACAGCCTGCTTTTCCAGGGCTCTCCAATTTACTGCTTCCATATTTCTTGAATTACATGGCCCAGCCACAGAATTTGATCTTATGGCAATTAAACAGTTTGTGTTCTGTGCTTGTTCTGGTAATTGGTAATAACAGCACCAATGAATCTGCATGTTTGTCCATTTCCTAGCATTCTGCTATAGTACTTTTCAATTTCAATCATCCGTTATGAGCTCTGAAACAGTCAATTGGCACAGCTGGATAGCGGCTATCCATTTACAGGTTTCCAAGATCATTTCCATATGGAGGTTTCATGGAACAATGGACAGTATCGCAGAACGTGATCCTCAAAACACACGTAAAAATCATGGGAAGTCTCAAAGCCCTATATAACAAAAATGGAATTCAAGTTATTCAGTCACCAAAATTGGCCCACCCCTTTTTTCGGTGCACTCACTGGAGATGCGCTGCTTTTCTGTGTTGAAAAGTGCTCCAAAAAAATCAGTCCCCTCTTTGGCCGCTGTCCGGCCTCTCCCGGGTCTTCACGCAACGTGGCCAGTTGGGTCGGGGGCGGAGCTAGCGTCCCGCGCTGAAAACAGTGCCGGGACGTCTGCACATGCGCGTTGGAGTGTGCGAGCATGCGCAGTAGCTCCTTGCCCCCAGCCTTTCAGTGTGCGTGCTGCAACATGGGACCCGATCATCATCATCATCATCATCATCAGCATACCGGCTGCTGGTACGTCCCTCCCCTATCCCAGGCCGAGTGGCCTACCACACAGGCCGGCCCGCTGCCCTCCCGGTCTGAAGATGAAGGTAGGGTAGGACTTACTTACTTCTATTTTTTATTTGGATATTTTGAAAAAATTATGTAAATAGTTTTGTCTCTTGTGAATAGTGGTGACCATTTGTCAAGCCTACTTACCTGGTGCTATTGAGAAAGAAGAACATAAGTGACGGAGGAACACAGAGAGAATATCTTATTTATTGAAGTAGACTTTAGATAATATGGGCTCAATTTTGGCCCAGTATAATCATTGCAAACAAATAGTTGTTTAAATTATTTGTGAGATTAGGACAATTTAATTCAACTATCTTTTACTTCTTTTATTTTTGTAGTTTAAGCTTCCATGAATGCTTCTGTTGTACAGTAAATTAACTTTGCGAAGTTTGTCATATGATGTCCTGTATAGTTGTTTGATCCTATTCACATCCTTTGGTCAAGTCATTAAGTTCTGCTGGCCTCTGATGTACCTTAACTCTCCGCAAGGGTTTTCACAAGCGGCCACAAGTGGCCACATACGCTGGCCTAAGTTAGTTTGGAGTAACTATTAGCTGGCCAAAGTGGCTTAAATGGCCAAAACAGGCGTAGGTGGCTGGTAACGCCCCCTTTTTAAAAAAAAATTAAATTTAAAAAATCCGAATTAACTCACACTGGCGCAAATTGAATGTGCAAATTGAGGATTTTTAAGATACTCCAGAAAAATCAAGTTGCTCCAAAAAAAATGGAGCAACTCCTGGCTAATTTTGAGCCCATAAAAGGGACAGGATTGTGGAATGCAATCCCCAAATACTGGTACAAATCCTCATCATCATCATAGGCAGTCCCTCAAAGCGAGGATGACTTGCTTCCACGCTGAAAAGGGATGAGTTCACAGGTGTTTCAATGAAGGACCTAATATTCCAGGTCCAGAACTACATCTTGAAGGGTGGAAGATACCTGTACGTGGATTTTTTTTAACCTGTGGTGGCCGTTGCACACCAGCCACCACACGGATTTGACAGAGCCAGGTCTCGGTCCAGTTGCAAGGATTAACCAGGGCGACTGGAGACCAGCTCTGCTGCACAGACCTAGTGCGCACACATATCGCAGTGTGAGCTGGCCCGTGCTGCCGCTGGGCCCCTGCTGCCCCTGGGCCCTTGCCTCTCCTGGGCAGCAAACTCACGCCTCTCCTGGGCCCTGATCACATCCCTCTATGAACTCTTGCCGCTCCTTCACCCTGATCTCGAATCCTAGAAGATCCTTGAATGCCATGTAATAAAAATATAAATTCATTTAATCAGTCATTGTAAATCAGCGGTCCTGCGTAAATTCTCTCACTGAGCACGATCAATATATCTGCTGTGATGTCTTATCTGTGGGTATGTCTGCTGCTCGTCTTGGCTACAGTCTTAAGAACATAAGAATATAAGAAATAGGAGCAGTCGGCCATTTGGCCCCTTGAGCCTGCTCTGCCATTCAACAAGATCATGGCTGATCTTCTACCTCAACCCCAGCCTTCCCGCTCTATCCCCATATTCCTTAATTCCCTTAATTCCCAAATATTTATCAACCTCTGTCTTGAATATACTCAACGACTCTTCAAAATATTAAAGTTTAATCATTTTCTCACAAGAAATTTGTGAAAAAATTAAAGCATAAGGTATAAGGGAAGTGTGGTTTGGTGAAGAGAAAGTTGGTTGCTGGGCACATTCTTAACACTTTTGTTTGTGCTGATAACTATGTCTTCTCTTCTTAGGCAGTCCCCCGGAATCGAGGATAACTTGCTTCCACACTAAAATGAGTTCTCAGGTGACTGATGAGCCCAATGCAGGATCTACAGGTGCGGCAGATGGTGGTTGGAGGGACGGGTGGGTGGGGTGCTTGATTTGCCGTACGCTCCTTCTGTTGTTTCTGCTTGGCTTCCACGTGCTCCTGGCGAAGAGATTCGAGGTGTTCGCTGCCTTCTCGGATGCTTCTCCTCCACTTTGAGCGGTCCTGGGCCAGGGATTCCCAAGAGTGTCTGATTCCAGACTCCCGAAACAAGCTCTCTACTCCGAAGTACGTCACAACAAGCGAGTCTCAGGAGGGCAGAGAAAGCACTTCAAGGACACCCTCAAAGCCTCCTTGCAAAAATGTAACATCCCCACTGATAACGATGTAAAATATTTATAACTAATTTTCTCACATATTGATTCTTTTTCTACTTTTTTTCATCAAACCATGGCAATTATCTACCTCAACTAACTATCTTCAGAAGTTGCAGACAAGCTGTCTTCAACGGCCCCAGATCAAACTCACGGATTTGAAAAAGCAGGTTAATAATTACTTCCAAAATGGAGACCGGGGCTCTGTGACTTTAAATAGATATCCGTTAAATTCAAATGGAGGTGCCAAACAAGCACATATTTGAACAAATAAAACAGAATGTTTGTATTTGAATTGAGTGGGTTGACCCCCTTACCTCCCTCCTCTGCAAGATTTCTTTTAAGACAATCTGATAGATTATTGCAACAAAATGAGTTGGAGCATTCCCCTGTGAATTAAAATGTTTTTATTAGCTCTTTATTTAAAGTGACAGAAATAAAGAAGCTAATATCAAGCTAAATATTAGACAAAAAATACTTAATCTTTGTCACGGGGGTTTCTCAATCAAAGAAAGGAGCACTTTCTTTGAAACAACAGTTAGCAATGTTTCATGTTTCTCTTGAAGCTAGAATTGTCTCTGTTATGACTTGAAGTATCTGTGTGAATCCCATGTGAAAGATGTTAGTGGTAGAAAACAGAACAATCTCCCACTTTTGTTGACACCAGGGGCTAGAACCTCCACATTTTTTGCCAGCTTAACGCCCACTTAACATCCATTTTATCGCTGAAATGACGTATAACGCCCATATATCGCCCATTTTGGCACAAAATGGAAACTGATGGGCTTTTTTAGGAGACTTATCGGCGAGCGTTATTTTCCCAATGGGCTTAACGGCAAGAAAAAATATTACCACCCGTCCACTTTTTTGGGGCGGAATCAGCAGAATGGGCGAATTGAACGCCCGTATTATCCCCCAGCGTTACTTTCCACACAGAATTAATGCCAAGATTCAATATTAATGCCCGGCAACTGTTTTTTGTCGTAAAGAGCATATTTACCCAAACTAGTGGCCATGGAGATCGCCCACCCTCAATTTTACCACCTTGCACATGTATCACCAATATCGCTCGCTCAAAAAAAGCGACAAAAGTGGAACTAACCGGGACGAATGTCAGCGGTGTGGCTGGCATTTGTTAAATCCCACTCTTACGTGAGGAGCTGATATCGGAAAGGTTTGCCTGAAAGAGCGCTGATGTGAGTGACAACACTGACACACTGCTGTGTGTGTGCAGCTCAGACATCAATGGTGCCCATCACCTTGGTGTCAGTTAAAGTTTGCGTTGATTGATGTTAAGTTTAATTTAACCATTTCATGGTAAGGAGTCACCAATGTGTAACACCCAGTTATCTGAGACAATGTGCAACAAGGTGACGTTCAATAACAAAAGTTTAACAGCAACATTGATCTGAAACCATAAGTATCACAGCCAATAACACCCAACCCCCACCCACACCCAACTTTTTCCACCATTGACAGAAATCAAATGATCAAAATGTCCAGCAACACAGAATACAAAGGCAAAGTAAGAGCATGGTCCCCAGCCCCCATACATTGCAATAAATTGCACACACCCAGATGGAGATATAACACAGCCATCACCTGCACACACGCACCTCACTTTCCTTCCCCCCTCCCATTATTCTCCCCACCTCTACCCCTTCCCTTCCTTGCTCCATGGCGCCTGGCCGAGGAGCTCCTCAGGCAGTGCCTCAATGTGGGCGATGAAGGCAGATGTGGTGGTTGCATGGGTACGGGAGCGGGAGTGGCAGGTGCTGAGGGGAAACATTCTCTGTTGCAGAAGCAGGATCTTGGTCCTTGCTCTCATCTGTCGTTCACAGTGGTGGGGCGAACCGAGGGGTGGAATGCCATGCTCGGGGACCGCTGGGAGGCCTGTGCCAGCAGTGTTCCTGGCTATCGCCTCCAGGGACTCCGCCATGCGCGAAATGTACTCGGTCATGGTGGCCTGGTGTCGGGATATAAGAACATAAGAACATAAGAATTAGGAACAGGAGTAGGCCATCTAGCCCCTCGAGCCTGCTCCGCCATTCAATAAGATCATGGCTGATCTGGCCGTGGACTCAGCTCCACTTACCCGCCCTCTCCCCATAACCCTTAATTCCCTTATTGGTTAAAAATCTATCTATCTGTGACTTGAATACATTCAATAAGCTAGCCTCAACTGCTTCCTTGGGCAGAGAATTCCACAGATTCACAACCCTCTGGGAGAAGAAATTCCTTCTCAACTCGGTTTTAAATTGGCTCCCCCATATTTTGAGGCTGTGCCCCCTAGTTCTAGCCTCCCCGACCAGTGGAAACAACCTCTCTGCCTCTATCTTGTCTATCCCTTTCATTATTTTAAATGTTTCTATAAGATCACCCCTCATCCTTCTGAACTCCAACGAGTAAAGACCCAGTCTACTCAATCTATAATCATAAGGTAACCCCCTCATCTCCGGAATCAGCCTAGTGAATCGTCTCTGTACCCCCTCCAAAGCTAGTATATCCTTCCTTAAGTAAGGTGACCAAAGTTGCACGCAGTACTCCAGGTGTGGCCTTACCAATACCCTATACAGTTGCAGAAGGACCTCCCTGCTTTTGTACTCCATCCCTCTCGTAATGAAGGCCAACATTCCATTCGCCTTCCTGATTACCTGCTGCACCTGCAAACTAACTTTTTGGGATTCATGCACAAGGACCCCCAGGTCCATCTGCACCTCAACATGTTGTAATTTCTACCCATTCAAATAATATTCCCTTTTATTGTTTTTTTTCCCAAGGTGGATGACCTCACACTTTCCGACATTGTATTCCATCTGCCAAACCTTAGCCCATTTGCTTAACCTATCTAAATCTCTTTGCAGCCTCTCTGTGTCCTCTACACAACCCGCTTTCTCACTAATCTTAGTGTCATCTGCAAATTTTGTTACACTACACTCTGTCCCCTCTTCCAGGTCATCTATGTATATTGTAAACAGTTGTGGTCCCAGCACCGATCCCTGTGGCACACCACTAACCACCGATTTCCAACCCGAAAAGGACCCATTTATCCCAACTCTCTGCTTTCTGTTCGCCAGCCAATTCTCTATCCATGCTAATACATTTCCTCTGACTCCGCGTACCTTTATCTTCTGCAGTAACCTTTTGTGTGGCACCTTATCGAATGCCTTTTGGAAATCTAAATACACCACATCCATCGGTACACCTCTATCCACCATGCTCGTTATATCCTCAAAGAATTCCAGTAAATTAGTTAAACATGATTTCCCCTTCATGAATCCATGCTGCGTCTGTTTGATTGCACTATTCCTATCCAGATGTCCCGCTATTTCTTCCTTAATGATCGTTCAAGCATTTTCCCCACTACAGATGTTAAACTAACCGGCCTATAGTTACCTGCCTTTTGTCTGCCCCCTTTTTTAAACAGAGGCGTTACATTAGCTGCTTTCCAATCCGCTGGTACCTCCCCAGAGTCCAGAGAATTTTGGTAGATTATAACGAATGCATCTGCTATAACTTCCGCCATCTCTTTTAATACCCTGGGATGCATTTCATCAGGACCAGGGGACTTGTCTACCTTGAGTCCCATTAGCCTGTCCAGCACTACCCCCCTAGTGATAGTGATTGTCTCAAGGTCCTCCCTTCCCACATTCCTGTGACCAGCAATTTTTGGCATGGTTTTTGTGTCTTCCACTGTGAAGACCGAAGCAAAATAATTGTTTAAAGTCTCAGCCATTTCCAAATTTCCCATTATTAAATCCCCCTTCTCATCTTCTAAGGGACCAACATTTACTTTAGTCACTCTTTTCCGTTTTATATATCTGTAAAAGCTTTTACTATCTGTTTTTATGTTTTGCGCAAGTTTACCTTCGTAATCTATCTTTCCTTTCTTTATTGCTTTTTTAGTCATTCTTTGCTGTTGTTTAAAATTTTCCCAATCTTCTAGTTTCCCACTAACCTTGACCACCTTATAAGCATTGGTTTTTAATTTGATACTCTCCTTTATTTCCTTGGTTATCCACGGCTGGTTATCCCTTCTCTTACCACCCTTCTTTTTCACTGGAATATATTCTGCTATTAAAAGTCCTCCACTGTTCCTCAATTGTGCCACCGTTTAGTCTGTGTTTCCAGTCTACTTTAGCCAACTCTGCCCTCATCCCACTGTAGTCCCCTTTGTTTAAGCATAGTACGCTCGTTTCTGACACAATTTCCTCACCCTCAATCTGTAATACAAATTCAACCATACTGTGATCACTCATTTCGAGAGGATCTTTTACTCGGAGATCGTTTATTTATCCTGTCTCATGACACAAGACCAGATCTAAGATAGCTTGCTCCCTTGTAGGTTCTGTAACATACTGTTCTAAAAAACAATCCCGTATGCATTCTATGAATTCCTCCTCCAGGCTTCCCCGTGCGATTTGAGTTGACCAATCGATATGCAAGTTAAAATCCCCCATGACTACTGCCATTCCTTTTTCACATGCCTCCATTATTCCCTTGATAATTGCCCGCCCCACCATGAAATTATTATTTGGGGGCCTATAAACTACGCCCACCAGTGACTTTTTCCCCTTACTATCTCTAATCTCCACCCACAATGATTCAACATTTTGTTCATTAGAGCCAATAGCGTCTCTCACAACTGCCCTGATATCATCCTTTATTAACAGAGCTACCCAACCTCCTTTCCCTTCTTGTCTATCTTTCCGAATCGTCAGATACCCCTGTATGTTTAATTCCCAGTCTTGGCCCCCCTGCAACCATGTTTCTGTAATGGCCACCAAGTCATACCCATTTGTAATGATTTGTGCCGTCAACTCATTTACTTTATTTCGAATGCTGCGTGCGTTTAGGTAGAGTGTTTTAATACTAGTTTTTAAACCATGATTTTTAGTTTTGACCCCTCCTGCAGCCCCTTTATATTCAGTGGCCCTTTTTGTTTTTTGCCTTGGGTTTCTCTGCCCTCCACTTTTACTCATCTCCTTTCTGTCTTTTGCTTTTGTCTCCTTTTTGTTTCCCTCTGTCTCCCTGCATTGGTTCCCATCCCCCTGCCATATTAGTTTAACTCCTCCCCAACAGCACTTGCAAACACTCCCCCTAGGACATTGGTTCCGGTCTTGCCCAGGTGCAGACCGTTCGGTTTGTACTGGTCCCACCTCCTCCAGAACCTGTTCCAATGCCCCAGGAATTTGAATCCCTCCCTGCTACACCACTGCTCAAGCCACGTATTCATCTGCGCTATCCTTCGATTCCTACTCTGACTAGCACGTGGCACTGGTAGCAATCCCAAGATTACTACTTTTGAGGTCCTACTTTTTAATTTAGCTCCTAGCTCCTGAAATTCGTCTCGTAGGACCTCATTCCTTTTTTTACCTATGTCGTTGGTACTAATGTGCACCACGACAACTGGCTGTTCTCCCTCCCTTTTTAGAATGTCCTGCACCCGCTCCGAGACATCCTTGACCCTTGCACCAGGGAGGCAACATACCATCCTGGAGTCTCGGTTGCGGCCGCAGAAACGCCTATCTATTCCCCTTACAATCGAATCCCCTATCACTATCACTCTCCCACTCTTTTTCCTGCTCTCCTGTGCAGCAGAGCCAGCCACGGTGCCATGAACTTGGCTGCTGCTGCCCTCCCCTGATGAGTCAACCCCCTCAACAGTACTCAAAATGGTGTATCTGTTTTGCAGGGGGATGACCGCAGGGGACCTCTGCACTCCCTTCCTTGCACTGCTCTTCCTGCTGGTCTTCCATTCCCTAGCTGGCTGTGGACCCTTCACCTGTGGTAAGACCAGCTCACTACACGTGCTACTCATGTCATTCTCAGCATCGTGGATGCTCCAGAGTGAATCCACCCTGAGCTCCAATTCTGCAACGCGGACTGTCAGGAGCTGGAGGCGGACACATTTCCCGCACACGTAGTCGTCAGGGACACCGGAAGTGTCCCTGAGTTCCCACATGGTACAGGAGGAGCATATCACGTGACCAAGCTCTCCTGCCATGACTTAACCCTTAGATACACTTAAATTGGCAACAACAATGTTCACAAGTTACTTACTGTTATAGGAGAGAAAAAAGAAAAACTACTCACCAATCCAGCCAATCACTTACCCCCTTGGCTGTGACGTCACCTTTCTGTTTCTTTCTACTTCTTTTTTGCCTTCTCCCTGTAGCTGCACAAGTATGCCTTTTATAGGCCTCACCAATGGACCTCCTCGACGCTGCTCCTGACTGCCGGCGACGCTGGGCCCCGGACTCCCTGCTGTGCCTTTTATAGGCCTCTCAATGTCTCAATGAGCTGGTCATCAATGTCTATGGTCCTCCTGGATAACTGTACCATCTCTCCACTGTCATGTGGCGCTCGAGGAACAGACCTGCCGCATCCATGAGACCTCCGCGGGGTCAGCGTCGGCCTGGGGACAAATGGGGTGCCCTGTGGAGAGGTGCTTGTGGCCGGCACCTCCAGAGTGGAGAAGGGAATGACCAGAGGACCACTAGATGGCCTTGGGGTGAAATGGCTTCTGGAGCATGGCGATGCAGGTTCTTCCAAGTCCGTGCTCTCATCCGTCGAGAACAGACCCAACGGATTGACGGGCGACAATCGGAGCTCTTCAGCACCAGGTGTAGTAGGATCATCCACCGACTCCTGCCCCGAGCCCCCACCTTCTGACCTCTGTGGCCTTGCCTGGGACTGCGCTGCTGGCTGAGCTGCAAGACACAAATGAGGTTATTAGAGGAGAAGGGGGTGCTAGGTGACAAGGTGAGTCCAGCGCTACACACAGCATATGCACGACAAATGCACCACTGCTCTCAAAATCATTGCAGACATCACATTTCATGACCATCAACACATGGTGCATTGCAATGATTTTCATGAGGCCAGCATTATTTCTATGAGACTTTTAGAAATCATCTATCATATATGATTGTTCGGATATGAGTGGGTGTGGCATCTATAGATTTTACATCATGCAATGGTGTAAGCTTTACTCACATGGCATCACTTCAGAGTCTGCAGATGCGCCGTGGCTGTCCGGGGGCTGCTTCCCCACGAGTGCGAGCACACGCTCCTCCATCTCAGTGATTTCGCTGGGGACTGGTGGCCCCCCACCCGTTCGCCTCTGCTCGGACCTCATCGTCGATAGCTTCTTCTGTAAAAGGTGACAGGACGACATGGCATGAGATCATTGCGTGATATCCTTGCTAGGTACTGTCACAGAGACTGATACAACACATAACTGACAGGTGTAATCATGATTATTATGATTATTATCATTCTTTACCTAAAGACGTACACCGTGACCACAGGCTTTGAGTAAAACATTCCCAGTAAAGTGCAAGACCTCATATCTGCTGATAGTCACTCATGACTGTTAAAAAATCATTTTATATAAGTACATGTAAATCAATGTAATACTTATTCTTGCAGATCCCACAAGGTTGTTCCATCGGTTGCAGCATTGGTTGCCCTCATGAACCTCATTGGTCACCAATGCGACCACCTCTACTATCGCAATCCCTATCCTCTGGTAGGCCTTTGGGGTGGGCTTCCCATGCCCTCCCTGTGTCAAATCACCCCAGCGTAACTCGACCTTCGGCAGGAGGGAGGCATTTGCCTCGTCCGAGAACCTCCTGTCTCTTTTGCGGCCTCCAATGTGCTCCTCTCCCACCTCATTGCTCTCTCCAGTGTCAGTCTCCGCAGCGTGCTGTGATGCCTCCTCCTCTCCTCCATTATAGGGAAAATTCATCCAAATATGTGGCTGGTAACACCTACTTTTTGTTTGCCTACTTGCTGTGAAGCTCTAAAGTCTCTCTCCTACCTCCCAAAGCAGCCACACCACACCCAGCCGCGCCTTCAGTCCCTCTGAGCTCCCTCTCTCTCTGTCGCCTCTTCTGCGCATGTCATGGTGACCCTTGACCTCCAGAATCGTGGGAATCGAGTGTTGCCATGCCGTTGCTAAGGACAGCCACACTTTACAGCAGAAGGTCAGAAAAATTTAATGCTACTGCCCATTTGATATCGCTCACGGTAACGCCCATTTTCAAAAATGTAAACTAGGTGTTTTGAGAATGGATGAGAAGCCAGCGATCTGAAAACCATTTTTTACTGCCCACACTGAAAATAACGCCAATTTTTGGACGATAGTCACAAAAGTGGGAGTTCTCGCCCCAGGAATGGAGTGAAATTTCCTCTGGTTGCAATGTATTTGTGAAGATTTTCTAGTGTTTGGTGTTTTTAGTGAAATTGTAATTCATGAATACATTTATAGTATCACTACACATAGCGACCAGAGGAATTCTAAATCCCTGTGTCAGTATATCATAGAGCATGTTTACTCGAAACTGCCCGAATAACATGGATTAATGTCAGTCTCAGAAACAAGATCCAAATGCACCACTCCGCCATTAAGAACATAAGAACATAAGAATTAGGAGCAGGAGTAGGCCATTCGGCCCCACGAGCCTCCTCCACCATTCAATAAGGTTATGGCTGATCTTCTACCTCAACTCCACTTTGCTGCACTATCCCCATATCCCTTAATTCCCGTAATATCCAAAAATCTATCGCTCTCTGTCTTGAATATACTCAAAGACTGAGCCTTTACGGCCCTGTGAGATAGAGAATTCCAAGGATTCACCCTCTGAGTGAAGAAGTTTTCTCCTCATCTCATTTCTAAATGGCCGACCTTTTATTCTGAGACTGTGACCCCTGGCTCTAGATACCCCAGCCAGAGGAAACATCCTCCCTGCATCTACCCTGTCTAGCCCTGTAAGAATTTTGTATGTTTCAATGAGATCACCTCTCATTGTTCTAAACTCAAGAGAATATAGGCCTAGTTTACTCAATCTCTCCTCATCGAACAATCCCCCCATCCCAGGAATCAGTCTGGTGAACCTTCGTTGCACTTCCTCTATGGCAAGTATATCCTTCCTCAGGTAAGGAGAGCAAAACTGTACACAATACTCCAGGTTTGGTTTCACCAGGGCCCTATATAATTGCAGTACGACGACTTTACTCTTATACTCAAATCCTCTTGTAATAAAGGCCAACATACCATTTGCTTTCTTAATTGCTTGCTGTACCTGCATGTTAACTTTCAGTGATTAGCCTCACAAATACAAGAGCTTGCTGTCAATCTCCCCGTGAGTTTCAAGAAATTGCTGTATTTGCACTGTTATAGTGAATTAACTTGCCTCAGGAAGTTAGGGCTGGCATTTAGTGACTTAAGAAAAAAGAAAGAAAGATGTGGATTTATATAGCGTCTTTCACGACCACCTCAAAACACTTTACAGCCAATGAAGTACTTTTTGGAATGTAGTCACCTTTGTAATGTGGGAAAGCTTTTTGTAATTCCTGCAATGCTACACAACCTCTCTGGCCCAGAGAGGGCACAATTGAAACTGTGGCGTCTCACTCCTGCAGTTGGTAAATTGCTTGTCAAGATTTGTAAAATGTTTAAATGTTTTTAACTTTTCCTTGCTGTCTCTTTCCCTTTGTTTATTTCCCTCTGTATCTAATTTGACTCTAATTCACCCTATTTCCTTCTCCGCGTTCCTTTGTTTCTTTCTGTATCCTTAAATCTCATTGGTTAAGGAGACAGACTGTTGGTCCCATCGTTCACCGAGGTCACAGATGCCCCGTGATCAGCTCATACTTCCACCAATCTGCGACAGAAATTGTTTTCAAGCTGAAGGGTGAGGGAACAAATCCAACTAACAGGGCACGATACCCTGCTCCAGCCAATTCTGGCCCATTGTTTCTCGATCAAGATTGTCACGTATGTACATGCTGTTTGTAGCCACCAGATGGTGTCATTGTTGGAGGTCACTGAACAGCACGCACATGGTGTTGCTCTGGTATAAAAGACCAGCCATTTTGTGAGTGAGACACTTTGGGCCAGAATAAAGCAGAAGCAAGGTTGTACTTGCTTAGTTAAACAGTACTCAGTTTGAATCTTTACTGCATACATAACAAAGATCACCTCTCCCCCATAGCCTGCTTCAACTCCCCCTCCCGTGACATACCTGAGGGCTGCTGCCGGTGAGGCAGGCAGCCCGACATTGATAGCCAAGTGTGCCGATGAGGCCCGAGGACCAAGTTACATCGATCCTTGGGCCTCTCAGTACGGGTGAAAACAGGCCCAGACTAAAAGCTATCCATTCAGGTTCATGGCTATCACATGGAGAAAATGTCTTGGCTGCCACTTAATTCTTGCCTTAAGTTAGAGAATACATATTTTGCAATTCATCATCCTGCTTTTTTTTGCCTTCAAGAACAACATAGTTATATTGTGAATTTCACATAGAAGAACCTTCGAGCTCCCTTTAAAAAAATAGAGAGGTGCAGAAAGTACAAGCATTTGGAAGGAAAACCAAAGGTACAGTTAAAGAGATGTTTTATTACTGGGCATCTTAAGGTAGGAAAGAAGATAGTGCATGAAGTGGTTCAAAAAAGCGGGGCTATAGTGGATGAACAAACGACCTCTGAAGGTGGAGCAGAGAGTTTGGGGAAACAAGCAATGATCTGGGGGTAGAGGAATGGAAAATGCAGACAGTGATGTATCGTTTGAGAAAGTTCCCACTACAAGGATGATCATTTCTGCATGGGCACTGGAATTGGTCTTAGTTGTGTGACCGATGGTGCAGCTTGACTGGAGAGGAACTACGCCAATCTTATCTTTGGAGGTGACACGCTGGAAGGAGGTGGTGAAGCTGATACATTTGGCTCATCACATAACTCTCTGCAGGACACATAGAGCTGTGGAACATTTGTGGGTAACACAGCCCAAAGATATATTTACTCGATACATGCTTCACTGTAGTGGGTAATTTATTTCTTTATTGCTATGAACCTATCACCTATAATTAATATTTTTTGCTTGTATTGTGGCTGAAATGAGCTTGGCTGTGTTTGTGATGCGATACCTTTTGTAAGTACACCAAGAATGTATGTGTTATGGATTTCCTTTGTGTATTAATGCTTGAATTTTGAAACTTAGCTTAAATTATTAGCCTGAATTATTAGATTATTAAGATTCGTTGCAGTCATGCTATTTCACTAGGCGAAGGAGAAAGTAGGGCAAGATGTGCATTTGTGAAGGCTCAGTCGTGCACTGGATAGATCATATCATGTGTAAGGTCAGTTATAGCCAGTACCAGCTAAAAAACCATGGTTGTCCTATGTAGGCCCATCTTCTACTTCAGTATCTGCCAATCCCACAGACAGTGTCCAGGAACAAGAGTTACAAAGATGCCTTTTACTCAGAACCAGGCAATGCCATTAGAAGAACAGCACTGAACCACTTTCAGAACCCCCTCTAATCTCTTTTAACATCAGGCATTCAATTTTTAGGAAATTTCTTCCCACATTATCTGGATCTCGTTGGCAGGGTACTTCTTAACTACCAAACTGACATTTTGTTTTGAGGTCCTTTAGCACAAAAAAATGCAACTTTTGTCTGTACAAACCTCCTCCTTAGTTTCTTTATTTTTGTCACTTATGTGAACAATCTAACTCATTCTCTTGGGACATGCATTGTTATGTGGAGAGGTAGTGTGGCTTAGGAAGGGAATTCTAGATCTCTAGAATTCCCTTCCTAAGCCACACTATCTCTCCACCTTCTTCTCTCTCATCCTTTAAGATCCTCCTCAAAATCCACCTCTCCGACCAAGCTTTTGCTCACCCCTCTGGTTCGGCATCCATTTTTTTGATTATGCCTCTGTCAAACGCCTTGGACCTTTTTCTATATTAAAGGTGCTATATAAATGCTAGTTGTTGCATATGACTCATCCCAAGGTGCAACTTCAAATACTGCAGACAAAAGAACAAATAATGAAAATGAGATGGGTGCAATGCCGACAATGGCTCTGTTTGTAAATGCACTGCACTATGTGGTACTGAGACATACGGACCAGGAAGGTTCCAGGATTGATGGGACTTTGGCCTGTAATGACACTGGGGATTTTAGCCAGGTTGGTATAGTTAAGGTTCAGCATCCCTGGACTAAGAAGGAGGGGAAAAAATCAATTCAGCGATTGACGCCTGATGGAAAAAGCACATGTGAGCCAATGTTCCCTCTATTTCTTTTTGTGGTGTACAGTCCCTTTAAATTTGCTGAGCAGCCGTGCATGCACGGTATCTTTTCCAGTGGTAGCAGCTGCTGAGCGGCCACGCACCTTCGGGGGAACATTGGTGTGAACATTGGATGAGGATCGGATTGGGTTCAGCAGTGATGCCTCACAGAAACGAACAGCCCTCCAACACTCACAGATCAGGCTTGCAGAATGGACACTTGCGTGAGGTACTACATACCATTGTTGATTACAAAACTGCACCCCAGCATGTCAAAATCAGTGAATTACTCTGTAATTTAAAATATTATAGATAAACGGTGGTGCTTGTACATTTATTTATTTCTCTCAGACATTCCTCATTACGCTATTTAAGCTTCAGGACTAATGGACTGGTTGGGCCGAATATATATCCTATGTAATGGTCAGCTGCAGCCAGGAAGCAGGTGTTTTGCGTAGAATCCTTCCTCAATCATGTAACATCAAGAAGTTCCAGTACTGTGACATCATAAATGGGAGCGATGGATTGTGGGGAGAACCACTCATTCATGATGTCATTGGAGTGAAACCTCTTAATGTCACATAATGTAGGGGTGTTCTGTCTAAACAAACCTTCTGCTCTCGGACCCCATACCAGTAATTCACCATGACAGCAAGGGGTGACCGGAATCAGAGCGGTAGCTCCTCACGTATGTAGTACCTCACGCAAGTGTCCATTCTGCAAGCCTGATCTGTGAGTGTTGGGGGGCTGTTCGTTTCTGTGAGGCATCACTGCTGAACCCAATCCGATCCTCATCCAATGTTCACACCAATGTTCCCCCGAAGGTGCGTGGCCGCTCACCAGCTGCTACCACTGGAAAAGATACCGTGCGTGCACGGCTGCTCAGCAAATTTAAAGGGACTGTACACCACAAAAAGGGACTGTACACCACAGAGGGAATCAGACCGGTAGCATGTGGCAGCTCCGTAGAATAGATTTCCCCATTTCACTACAGCACTGCTCAGAAGCCATACTTCAGACATCAAAGTGTGAAAGGTACGTAGGAGAAAGAAAGGAAGACATAGAATCATAGTACAGCACAGAAGGAGGCCATTTGCCCATCAAGATTGCGCCGGCGCTTTCGATGATCAATCCAGCTAGTCCCACTCCCCCACCCTTTCCCCATATCCCTGCAATTCTTTCTCCTTCAAGTATTTATCCAATTCCTTTTTGAAGGCTACTGCTGAGTTTGTATCCACCACCCTATTAGGCAATGCATTCCAAATCCTAACTACCAAAATAAGTTTTTCCTCATGTCGCCTCTGGTTCTTTTGCCAATCACCTTAAACTTGTGTCCTCTCATTATCAACCCCTCAGCCTTTGGAAACAGTCTCTCTTTATTTACTCTATCTAAACCCTTCCTGATTTTAAACACCTCTATTAAATCTCCTCTTCGCCTTCTCTGCTCCAAGGAGAACAACCTCAGCTTCTCCAGTCTCTCCACGTAACTGTATTCCTTATCCCTGGAACATTTCTAGTAAATCTCTTCTGTACCCTCTCCTAAGCCTCCACATCCTTCCTAAAGTGCGGTGCCCAGAATTGGACACAATACTCCAGTTGAGGCCGAACCAGTGTGTTATAAAGGTTTCGCATAATGTTTTGGCTTTTGTACTCTATGCCTTTATTTATAAAGCCCAGGATACCACATGCTTTATTAACTTCTTTGTTAACCTGTCCTGCCAACTTCAAAGAGCTGTGTACAAATACCCCAGGTCTCTCTGTTCTTGCACGCCCTTTAAAATTGTACCCTTTTGTGTGTATGGTCTCTCCACATTCTTCCCACCAAAATATATCACCTCACATTTCTCTGCGTTGAATTTCATCTGCCATGTGACCACCCATTCCACCAGCCTGTTTATGTGTTTTTGAAGTTTAATACTATCCTTCTCACTATTTACTACACATCAAGTTTTGTGTCATCTGCAAGTTTTGAAATTGTGCCCTGTACTCCCAAGTCCAAGTTCTGATGTATATCAGAAACAGCAATGGTCCAGTACTGAACACTTGGGGAATACCAGTGAAGACTTCCTTCCAGTCTGAAAAACAACCACAGTCTGAAAAACAGCCATTCACCACAACTCTCTGTTTTCTATCCCTTGGCCAATTCTGTATCCCTGCAGCTACTGCCCATTTTATCTCATGGGCTTCACATTTGCTAACAAGCCAAGTATGTGGTACCCTTTGAAAGTCCATATACACAACAACAACTGCACTGCCCTTATCCACCCTCTCTGTTACTTCATTAAAAACTCAATCGAATTGGTCAAACATGATTTGCCCTTGACAAATCCATGCTGGCTCTCCTTTACTAGTCCATGCTTATCCAAATGGCTGTTAATTTTCTCCCAGATTATTGTTTCTAAAAGCATTCCCATCATCGACATCAAACGGACTGGCCTGTACCTCTTTTTTGAACAAGAGTGTAACATTTGCAATCCTCCAGTCCTTTTGGCACCACCACTGTATCTAAGGAGGATTGGAAGATTGTGGCCAGTGCCTCCGTTATTTCTACCCTTACTTCCCTCAGCAGCCTAGGATACATCCCATCCGCACCGGGTGACTTATCCACTTTAATTACCGCTAGCCTATCTAGTACCTCCTCTTTATTTATTTTTATCTCATCCAGTATCCCAGGAACCTCCTCGTTTATCATAGCTTTGGCAAAGTCCCCTTCCTTGGTAAACATGATGCAAAGTACTAATTTAATAATTAACATTTCATGCTATTTTTTCTTAGATGGAGCCAAACACTTACAGACACCTTCCAATCTGCAAACTTCCCTCACGAAATAGCAATTGAACTCTGATTGACCTTAGGCTATGTTTACTTACAGCATTTAGACTTTGTGGCCTTAAAGAGACAGGTCTCCTTAAATGCAAATCTACTTTAGCGACAGAATAATGCGCTGTTTGTTGCATGGTAAATCACTCGAGTCCCTATAAAATAACAAATCCTCTGACTCGGCTCAGTGGTAGTAATCTTACCTCTAAGTCCAAAGTTTATGGGATCGGGCACCCCTTACGCACATAATCTACGCTGACCATTCAGTGCAGTATTGAGGGAGCGCTACATTATTGGAGGTGCTATATTGTGGATAAGACAGTAAAGCAAGGCCCTATTTGCCTGCTCAGGAGGATGTAAAAGATCCCGTGGCATTATTTGAAGCAGGCTGGGGAAATTGTCCTGGCCAACATTTGTCCATCAATAGTTATGTCTGTAATGCACTTATGAATGACTCCACGAGGCAATGTGTTGTACTCAAACTGTATTGACCTTGGTCCTTTATTCGTAACTCCAGAGTGAGGCACAAGCATGGTGAGCAGCCATTTATACTGGGCCCTGCACACCTATGCAGGTGACCCTCAGGTCTCCCACCGCAGTGCCTTCAGGTTGACAGCCTCTGCCACAGGGGCAGGAAACCCCGGTCTCCACCAGTTGCACCCTCTAGTGGTGCCAGCATAGTATATACACAGTGTAAACCTTATTGATAGTACATCAGGTAACACATCTCCATCTTATGCAACTATACAGTGACTCCACAGAGAGTTTATCTATAGTCTGCATAAAAAACATCACTCTCCCCCAAGTCCTTTGTGGTGATTACCTTTGCACTATGTACTCTGCTTAGCTCTCCCCAGACTTGAGTGCCAATAGCCCTTGCACCTTGGCTTGGCTCTCTCCCTGTTAGCCCCCAAGTCCTTTTGCCACAACATTGGGTACTGCTAACCAGTTTGGATGGTTCGATGATGCAGTGGCAGTTCCAGTGGGTTCTGGGTGTGATCCATGTGTGTGTCCATGGCGATACACATCCATTTCCACCCCACCCTCCACAGTGAGATCATGCAGCAGATCTGTTACATTAATGTACAGGATCAGACACAGTGCAATTACAAAGAAAGGAAGTTACAGTTTGTATCGTGACACCTTGATTCAGTGACTTACATTCGTTTCATTTTGCGGTCATGCACCAGGATTGGGTAGATTGCATTCATGGTTCAGTCGTGGTAAGTACTGAAGTAGCAATACAGGTATGCGAGGACGCAAGTTCCACAGCAACTGGACGGGGTCCTAGTCATCTGATGGCGGCGCTGCACCCCCTGCCACCCCCTGCGCGTATTGGCGCCGTTTTCGTTTCCAGGTCCGTGGCGAATAGTGCCATCGGGTGCCTGCAGTGTGGGATAGACCTGGAGCAGGACATCGGGATCAGTGCCTTCGCCCTCCTGAGGTCGCTACCCTATAACTTGTGGGGACACCTGAGGCAGGGTATCTGGATCAGCATCTTTACCCTTCTGAATTTGCTCGCTTGCTACTTTTGGGGACACTCTATTCCCGACATCTCGCAACAGCACTTTGTTCTTTACATTAGGAATAGTACCGACTATTCGCAACAACATTTTGCTCACAATCTTAGTAGGTTCGTTACATTAAATGCCATGCATACAATGTCTCTTTAGATTCAGTTGGTTGCAGGTCACCTTTAAGAGAACCCTACTGGCTTTACCCCAATCAAATCCTTTGTTAGACACCAGGTGCTGGTCCCTCAGCATTGCAGCTCGTGATATGGCCGCGGCCATCTTTTTTTTCAGCCATGCTGCACCTCGCTACAGCAGCGACGCCATCTTGCCTCTTTCCTCAAGGTCGACTGCCTTGATCCTTCTCTCCCATGATTCTGCCACAAAAACTGGAAGAGTGCCTGTGAATTCAATCTTCCTCCCCAGGAGTCCTACCACTGGAGCCGGGAAGGTACCTTTTGTCATGTATTCAACCAGCATTGTAATCCATCGAAGTTGTACACTGTGAGAACACTGACCACTAGGTGGTGAACTTGTGGGAGACACTCCTAACCTGGACCTTCAGATATAAAAGGGGAAACTCCACCCACTTCCTGCACTTGAGTACTATGAAATAAAGGACAGGTCACAGACTGACCTTCTCTCAAGCATGGGCCTCGTGTGCATTTAAACTGTGTAGCAAGGACGCATCAATGGCGACAAGAAACTGGGATTTAAACCACGCGAGCATGGCCACTAGCAGAACAGACGAGAGGTACTGTGTTAAGGAATGGTTGGGACAGAGATTCAACATTGTTAAAGCAGCACTCAGTTCTCCAGGCAGACAAGGGCAGTCAGGCATGCCCCAACATGTAGTCGAACCCAGAGGGGGAGTTCGACAGAGACAATGGCAAGCTGAATAGCGATTTACGCCATTGCAAGGGACAATGCGGCCAGTAATGGGGCCATCAACACCTGTTAATGGCGCACTTAAGGGCAATAACAGGGGCAGTCAGGGACGATCGACTAGCAAGGGACCTTTTGTTTCAAAAAGCAGCTCATGCTGGAGGCATGGAGGCACACACTCAGCCAGAGTTTGCAGAGGTGAGCAAAATACCTGCAGAAATTGCAGAAATGAACGCTGGGAGAAATCGCTGAAAGCTGAATTTCAGCGGGTTCATGTGGAGCACGTATACAGTTCATACACCAGGACGCCACCGATAATGATGAAAGTGCTCCTCAATGGCATCCCAGTATCAATGGAGCTAGACAGGGGGCCAGCCAGTCCCTGATGGGTATCAAACAGTTCGAAAAGTTGTGGGCGTCCAAGGCCAGGAGGCCAAAATTATTGCCGATTGACGCACAGCTACGGAGTTACACAAAGCAGATAATTCCGGTGCTAGGCAGCGCCACGGTAGTCATGACCCACAAAGATTCGGAGAACAGACTGCCACTCTGGATTGTCCCAGGGGCGGTCCCGCACTACTGGGGAGGAGTTGGTTTGCTGTCATGAACTGGAAATGGAGCGATGCCAATGCAATTTCCTCGGTGGAGCGAGTATCATGCTCACAGATCCTGGACAAATTTGACTCATTATTTCAACCCGGCATTGGCATTTTCATGGGGGCCAAGGTAGTGATTCACATAAACCCGGATGCCAGGCCAGTACACCACAAGACCAGAGCGGTGCCGTACGTGATGCGGGAAAAGATAGAAGGCGAATTGGACCGCCTGCTGAGGGAAGGCATCATCTCGCCAGTCGAATTCAGTGACTGGGCAAGCCCGATTGTGCCGGTACTCAAGGCGGATGGGTCGGTCAGGATATGTGGCGATTACAAGGCCACCATCAATCGGGTGTCACTCCAAGACCAGTACCCGCTACCGAGAGCGGAGGACCTCTTTGCGACGCTATCCGCTGGCAAACTTTTTTCAAAATTGGACCTGACCTCAGCTTATATGACCCAGGAGCTGGCGAGTGAGTCAAAGAAGCTGACCACCATCACGACACACAAGGGGTTGTTTGAGTACAACAGATGTCCGTTCGGGATTCGCTCGGCCGCCGCGATCTTCCAACGAAATATGGAAAGCCTCCTCAAGTCGATTCCAGGGACGGTGGTTTTTCAGGATGACATCCTCATTACGGGTTACGATACTGAAGAACACCTCCACAACCTGGAGGAGGTGCTACGCAGACTGGACCGGGTAGGGCTGCGACTGAAAAAGGCGAAGTGCGTCTTCCTAGCTCCAGAGGTAGAATATCTGGGGATGAGGGTAGCAGCAGATGGGATCAGCCCTACTGCGTCCAAGACGGAAGCGATCCAGAGAGCACCCAGACCCCGTAATACGACGGAGCTGTGTTCATTCCTGGTGCTCCTGAACTATTTTGGTAACTTTCTTCCCAAATTGAGCACGCTGCTAGAGCCGCTACACGTGCTCCTACGCAAAGGTCGCGAATGGGTCTGGGGGGACAGCCAGGAAAGGGCTTTTAATAGAGCAAGCAATTTGTTATGTTCCAACAATCTGTTAACGCTATATGACCCATGTAAGAAACTTGTGTTAACGTGCAATGCGTCGTCCTATGGTGTCGGGTGTGTGTTGCAGCATGTCAATGCCAAGGGTCAGTTACAGCCGGTAGCTTATGGCTCCACAAGTCTGTCCCAGGCAGAAAGGGGCTACGGGGTGGTAGAAAAGGAGGCGCTCGCATGTGTATATGTGGTAAAGAAAATGCACCAGTACCTGTTTGGCAGGAAATTTGAGCTGGAGACAGATCACAAACCCCTAACTTCCCTTTTGGCCGACAACAAGGCTATAAATGCAAACGCATCGGCCCGCATACAGAGGTGGGCACTCACGTTAGCCGCCTATGACTACACAATTTGGCACAGACTGGGCACTGAAAACTGCGCCGATGCACTCAGCAGGCTCCCACTAGCCACCACTGAGGGGGCTACCGAGCATGCTGCTGAGATGGTCATGGCTGTTGAAGCTTTCAGAAGCGAAGGCTCACCCGTGACAGCCCGTCAGATTAAAGTCTGGACAAATAGAGACCCGCTAATGTCTCTAGTCAAGAAATGTATCCTGAATGGGGACTGGGCAGCCACGTACAGGGCATGCCCTGAGAAATTTAAACCATTTCACGGGCGCAAGGATGAACTCTCGATTCAGGCCGATTGCCTACTGTGGGGAAACCGCGTAGTCATGCCCCAGATGGGCAGAGAGGTGTTCAGCCATGAACTCATTGAATGGCGGTGCAGGCTAGAAGGGCCGAATGCACCTATTTTCTATGTTTCTATGTTTCTATCAGAGAACTCCACAATGGGCACCCGGGCATTGTCACGATGAAGGCAATTGCCAGGTCACACGTTTGGTGGCCAGGGATAGACGCAGATCTGGAACTTTGTGTTCGCAGGTGCAACACGTGTGCCCAGCTGGGCAATGCGCCCAGGGAAGCCCCCCTTAGCCCCTGGCCATGGCCCGCCAAGCCTTGGTCACGCATCCATGTGGACTACGCAGGTCCTTTCATGGTGAAAATGTTTTTGGTTGTAGTAGACGCCTACTCCTAATGGATCGAGTGTGACATTTTAAATTCAAGCACATCCTCTGCCATGATAGAAAGTCTACGGGCAATGTTCGCCACCCACGGTCTACCGGACATCTTGGTCAGCGACAATGGCCCGTGCTTCACAAGCACTGAATTCCAGGACTTCATGGCAGGCAATGGAATTAACCATGTTAGAACGGCACCGTTCAAGCCGGCCTCAAACGGCCAGGCAGAACGAGCAGTGCAGATAATCAAACAGGGGATGCGCAGAATCCAAGGGGGTTCCCTACAATGCTGCTTATCACTCCTCCTGTTGGCCTACAGATCCCAACCACACTCGCTCACAGGGGTTCCACCCGCAGAGCTACTAATGAAAAGGACGCTCAAAACCCGGTTATCCCTTATACACCCCACCATGAAAGAAATTGTCGAGAGCAGGCGCCAGTCACAATATGACTACCATGACAGGAATGCGAGGGCGCGATGTATTGATGTAAATGACCCTGTTTTTGTCCTCAACTACGCTGCAGGGCCCAAATGGCTCGCAGGCACTGTGGTTGCCAAAGAGGGAAATAGGATTCTGGTAGTTAAACTTACCAATGGACAAATCTGCCGCAAACATGTGGATCAAACAAAAAGGAGGTTCAGCAACACCATAGAAGAAGCAGAGGAAGAACACGATGTAGAGTTCACTCCACCACAGGTGACCGAACACAGGAACCAAAGGGAGGAGAGCCCAGTCACTGTGGGCAGTCCGGACAGGCCTGAGGCACTGCAAACAGCAGACACTCAGGCCAGCGCCCAACAACCGGAGCCCCAACTCAGGCGCTCTACAAGGGAGCGTAAACCACCAGAGAGACTCAACCTGTGATCCCAATAAGACTTTGGGGGGGGAGGTGATGTCATGTATTCAACCAGCATTGTAACCCATGTATAATCTGACCTAAGTTGTGAGAACACTGACCACTACGTGGTGAACTTGTGGAAGACACTCCTAACCTAGATCTTCAGATATAAAAGGGGAAGCTCCACCCACTTCCATCATTTGAGTGCTATAAAATAAAGGACAGGTCACAGATTGACCTTCTCTCAAGCATGGGTCTCGTGTGCATTTATACTGTATAGTAAGGACGTATCACCTTTAGGTCGTTCCAGTCGGATCATTGCCACGCAGTCGTGATGGACGGTCTGTGCCTCAGGTGATGCGCTGGTCTGTTCTCTGGTGCCTGGCCCAAGTGAAGGTGAGGTTTTGTTCTGCCTCTGAGCCCGGGGTCATCGATTGCTGGAGTGAAGATGTCTTCCCAATTCCACTGGATCTTCCCCATCCACCTTCTTCCGAGTAGCGTTGGACTATCACCTGCAACAATCCAGAGAGGTAACTAGTGCACCATTATGGATTACACTTACATCCGCACTAGCAAGGACTGAGATCAGCTCCTGGGTCTAGATGCGCAACTTTTCCAGTACTGGAAGCAGCTCGGGTCGTTTTTCATTCCATAGCCTCTCCAATGCATCCTGGCTCATCACTGACTGGCTCGCTCCCGTGTCCACTTCCATGAAGACTGGAACGCCGTTTATCTCGACTTCCATCTTCACTGGAGGACAGTCGGTGGTGCAGGTATACACTCCATACACTTCTTCTTGGGGCTGAGCTGCCTCTCTGGTCAAATCATCATGCTTCCCGCTGGATTCAAAGTCATTTACTGACTCCTCTGCTAGACGGTGAGTCGTATTTCTTTTACACATGCGCTGGAGGTGGCCCTTCGTGTTACAGGCTTTGCATACGTACTCAGCAAACCAACGCTGGTGAGCCCTATGGTTTCCTCCGCAATGTCAGCATGGTGCTACTCGATTAGCACCTCTCAGCAGACTCTGAGTTCTGGAACCCTGAGGACTGTGCTCTCTGCCCTGGGCAGAGCCACATTCTACAGTCTTGCCTGTGAAAGGCACCATTCTGTGTACAGTATTGCCGGGTTTGAGTCCACAGGATGAATAATTTGCTTGGTACTGCGAGTCAAGGTTATGAACGCCTGACTGATGCTGATGGCCTTCTGCAGGTTGACTGTGGTGTCGGCAGATATTAGCTTGTGAAGGAGGCCCTCGTGGCCAGTTCCCATAATGAAGATGTCTCGCAATGCTTCGTTGAGGTGCGTGCCGAAATCACACGGTGTCGCAAGTCTCCTGAGGTCAACAGCATATTTTGAAATCTCCTGGCCCTCAGGTCTGCGGTGAGTGTAGAATCTATGCTTGGCCGTGAGGATACTCTGTTTTGGTTTTAGTTGGTCGCGAATTAGTTCAGTCAGCTCATCGTATGTCTTATTCTTGGCCTTCGTGGGTGCCAGCAAGTCCCTGACGAGGCGGTAGACAACTGGTCAGCAGTATAGCCTTGCGCTTCTCCGCCAATGTGTCCGTCTCCCCTGCCAGGTCATTTGCCACAAAATATTGCTCGAGCCTTTCCGTGAAGGCATCCCAATCATCACCCTCTGCAAAGTCTTTTAGTGTGCCAAAGGTAGCCATAATCGCGTGAAAGTCCGTATTCTCATCGGCAGTTGTTATGTCTGTAATGCACTTATGAATGACTCCACGAGGCAATGTGTTGTACTCAAACTGTAGTGACCTTGGTCTTTTATTCAGAACTCCAGAGTGAGGCACAAGTATGGTGAGCAGCCTTTTATACTGGGCCCTGCACACCTATGCAGGTGACCCTCAGGTCTCCCACCACAGTGCCCTCTGGTGGACAACCTCTGCCGCAGGGTTCAGGAAACTCCAGTCTCCACCAGTTGCACCTTCGAGTGGTGCCAGCATGTATATACACAGTGTAAATCTTATTGATCGTACATCAGGTAACAAGTCTCCATCTTATGCAACTATACAGTGACTATACAGAGAGTATATCTATAATCTGCATATGTAACATCAACCAACACCAACAAAAGCAAATTAATTGGTCATTCATCTCATTGCTGTTTCAAAGACTTTGCTGTGCACAAATGGACTACTATGACTGTCTACAAAAACAACAGTGACTGCACTTCAAAAGTAATTCATCGGTAAAATGCTTTGGGATGTGAAAGGTTCTATTTAAAGCAAGTTATTTCTTTGACCATAGGAGATCCACTAGTATTATGGGAATAATTCAGTCCATCCATCTGTCCCCAAAGCTGACTCTGATGTTTCGTTTTCAAAGATCCAATTGGTCCATTAGTTAAAGCCAATGCTAAAGCCCCATCCTCTGGCATCTAACAATCACATGAGACCATAAATCTCATTGGTCAGTCCATCCTTCACCTAAACCTGGGCCTGCAACCTCCATTCCAATCTGATGCTTGTCGATTCCATGCTTCCTGCCCATGGACTACTCCACACTCTGCTCTTTGGCTCCAGCTGATCTAGACCACATTCCTTAGCCTTGGGCCACTCCAGCCCTCATTCACTGACTTTATCTCACTCCAGAGTAGTAGTAGGGGCTGAAATTGCCCCTTTGTGCAGGGCCAGTTAGCGCTGCCGGCCAACGCTAAGGGAGCATTAATGGGTTAGCGCGCGGGCACGGCAGCCACATCGATCCACGTGGAATTGCCCCCGGGGTTCCGCCGGCGAAAAGTGGTATGCATTGCGATCAGCACACTGGTGTGGTGCAGGCACGGGGATGACATCATTGCCATGCACGCCAGCCCCTTATCACCCCGTGCTGACCCCTTTGAGCCCCTTGGGGGAAATTGCAAGGTCGGCTTGGGGCGATGCAACCGACAGCTTCTCGGTGCGAGACGCTGTGATGGCTGTGGCGCCCCGGCTGCCCTTAAAGGGGAGGTGATAGTGAGGCGGCCGCCATCTTTTTTCAGTTGGCCTGGCGATGAAGGCCGCTGGTGTGGCCAGACCGCCAACATGCAGACCGGTACACCCTCTTGGGTGCTAGGCCGCTGGCCCGGCCTACACTCTCTCTGGTGGCCCAGTGGGCCCCACTAAAGAGGCTGCAGAGTTTGCAGCGGCCCTTCACTTTAAAAGAAGGCGAGGGACATTGTGAGGTGTCAGCGTGAGGCAGTGTGTCCGCGCCGTGCTGATATCAGTGCAGCGCTGACGTGCTGAGCGTTGGGCCCCACGAACACCTCACGACATTGGGGGAACGTTCCGTTACCGCGGGCAACATTTTTAAAAATCAAAGAGCACAAATCTGCGACGGGGCGCAGTTCCCGCACCGCGACCAAAAAAAAAATCACTTTTAGCAAAATGACGCCGCCAAATACAGCGAGGGGCAATTTCAGCCCCGTACTGTGAGAAAACCAGCCTTCAGAGCTTGCTTGATTGCTCTGTGCATAGCTGTCTTATTGGCTACACGGAGGTTTGATCGCTGGCGCGTGTCGAATGATTGATCGCAGTTAAGATGGCAGTAGAGGAACTGCAAATATCCCCAGAACCCATGGACTAGGGAGGAGGTAAAACTCATTCAGGATATTAGCTTTTTAATTGCGGTCTAGTGCCAATATATGATGTTCGGCCACTTGCCGAGGAACCAGAAGACACTCTCCACATATGCAATCATATCTCCAAAAAGGAGAAGAGCAGACAGACCTGGAGAGAAAAATAGAACTTAAAAAATAAGGAGCTCGAGCTCATGTATGTAATAAAATAAAAACAATGAAAAACAGAACTAGAAACAAAATAATTACTACACGTCAGTCTTAATTTAACCTTTTTTTGTTGTCCTTTGTCTTATTTTTGCTTCAGTTTTTTTCCATTCATTTCATTTCTCACTTTTTCCTCCCTAATGTCATTTTTTTTTGGTCTCACTTCACAATTAATTTCATGTTTGACATAGCGAGAAGGCTTGGCCTATTGCAGGTGGGCGGAAAGTTCCAGAAGAAAGGTTGCGGAGGAAGATCATCATTGTGAAAAACCTTACTTAGAAAGTAGACGGGTTGTTTTTGCAGCTTAGCCTGTCTGTACAGGAACTGGAAAGTGCTTTTGTGTGTGTGTCGGTGTATCTGTAGCTACAAAGAAATCAGATTCAAATAACCTATTATTAGTGATCACTAAGATACTTTAATGGTCTCTTAATCATTGCTTATAATTGAATGTTATCTCAACCGATTACACTTTATACAGTACGAAGTTTTAACAGGCATGTGGATTACTTTTGGAATTTATATTTTTTCCCCTCCAGTTTTCTCCCGTTTGTCTCCTGAAGATGGTCAGTCGTGTACAATAATGCATGGTCATTTGTAGTGTGTGAGAGCCTGGACAGTAAGGCTGAGATTTTCCGGGGTGGTAGCGGGCGTGATCGGAGGCGGGTCGGGCGGGAAAGTTGTTATTTTTGGGAGTGAGTCGGGAACCTGCTGTCATCCCGTTCCGATATGCCTTTTCCCTCAGGCCTGCCGGTCAGACTGAACCAAATTAATGTATTAGCAACTTGTTGTCAAACCCTTGAGAGGTTTTATCTTTACCTTTTAAATTGAACTGGATGGTCACGGGAAACACGTTGCTCGGGAACCACGCATGTCAACTTGAGGCGGGAGTTGAGTGGCCATTGATCCAGCTGATTACGTGACAGCATCAAATGTACTGTAAAAGCTCCCACCTGACAGATGATCACTTTCCTCAGAAAAAGCTGTTTCTCATCGCACTTCCAGCACAGATTCTGCAGGCTGCATTCTTTCCAGCAACATTTCCATCCAGTGTCACCTCATTGGAAGAACATTTCTCACCATTGACAGATTGCTTCTGTCATCTCTAGAAACATAGAAACATAGAAAATAGGTGCAGGAGTAGGCCATTCGGCCCTTCGAGCCTGCACCGCCATTCAATGAGTTCATGGCTGAACATGCAACCTCAGTACCCCATTCCTGCTTTCACACCATACCCCTTGATCCCCCTAGTCGTAAGGACTACATCTAACTCCTTTTTGAATATATTTAGTGAATTGGCCTCAACAACTTTCTGTGGTAGAGAATTCCACAGGTTCACCACTCTCTGGGTGAAGAAGTTTCTCCTCATCTCGGTCCTAATGGCTTACCCCTTATCCTTAGACTATGACCCCTGGCTCTGGTCTTCCCCAACATTGGGAACATTCTTCCTGCATCTAACCTGTCTAAACCCGTCAGAATTTTAAACGTTTCTATGAGATCCCCTCTCATTCTTCTGAACTCCAGTGAATACAAACCCAGTTGATCCAGTCTTTCTTGATATGTCAGTCCCGCCATCCTGGGAATCAGTCTGGTGAACCTTCGCTGCACTCCTTCAATAGCAAGAATGTCCTTCCTCAAGTTAGGAGACCAAAACTGTACACAATACTCCAGGTGTGGCCTCACCAAGGCCCTGTACAATTGCAGTAAGATCTCCCTGCTGCTATACTCAAATCCTCTTGCTATGAAGGCCAACATGCCATTTGCAGCCTTCACCACCTGCTGTACCTGCATGCCAACTTTCAATGACTGATGTACCATGACACCCAGGTCTCGTTGCACCTCCCCTTTTCCTAATCTGTCACCATTCAGATAATAGTCTGTCTCTCTGTTTTTACCACCAAAGTGGATAACCTCACATTTATCCACATTATACTACATCTGCCATGCATTTGCCCACTCACCTAGCCTATCCAAGTCACTCTACAGCCTCATAGCATCCTCCTCGCAGCTCACACTGCCACCCAACTTAGTGTCATCCGCAAATTTGGAGATACTACATTTAATCCCCTCGTCTAAATCATTAATGTACAATGTAAGCAGCTGGGGC
The DNA here is from genome assembly GCF_044704955.1 of Pristiophorus japonicus. Taxonomy (NCBI): domain Eukaryota; kingdom Metazoa; phylum Chordata; class Chondrichthyes; family Pristiophoridae; genus Pristiophorus; species Pristiophorus japonicus. The sequence continues at coordinate 75,865,115 of NC_091993.1, read as the reverse complement.
CCCAGCATAGAATCTTGCAGTACCCCACTAGTCACTGCCTGCCATTCTGAAAAGTACCCATTTACTCCTACTCTTTGCTTCCTGTCTGACAACCAGTTCTCAATCCATGTCAGCACACTACCCCCAATCCCATGTGCTTTAACTTTGCACATTAATCTCTTGTGTGGGACCTTGTCGAAAGCCTTCTGAAAGTCCAAATACACCACATCAACTGGTTCTCTCTTGTCTACTCTACTGGAAACATCCTCAAAAAATTTCAGAAGATTTGTCAAGCATGATTTCCCTTTCACAAATCCATGCTGACTTGGGCCTATCATGTCACCTCTTTCCAAATGTGCTGCTATGACATCCTTAATAATTGATTCCATCATTTTACCCACTACCGATGTCAGGCTGACCGGTCTATAATTCCCTGTTTTCTCTCTCCCTCCTTTTTTAAAAAGTGAGGTTATATTGGCTACCCTCCACTCCATTGGAACTGATCCAGAGTCTATGGAATGTTGGAAAATGACTGTCAATGCATCTGCTATTTCCAAGGCCACCTCCTTAAGTACTCTGGGATGCAGACCATCAGGCTCTGGGGATTTATTGGCCTTCAATCCCATCAATTTCCCAACACAATTTCCCGACTAATAAAGATTTCCCTCAGTTCCTCCTTCTTACTAGACCCTCTGACCCTTTTTATATCTGGAAGGTTGTTTGCGTCCTCCTTAGTGAATACCGAACCAAAGTACTTGTTCAATTGGTCTGCCATTTCTTTGTTCCCCGTTATGACTTCCCCTGATTCTGACTGCAGGGGACCTACGTTTGTCTTTACTAACCTTTTTCTCTTTACATATCTATAGAAGCTTTTGCAGTCCGTTTTAATGTTCCCTGCAAGCTTCCTCTCGTACTCTATTTTCCCTGCCCTAAGCAAACCCTTTGTCCTCCTCTGCTGAGTTCTAAATTTCTCCCAATCCCCGGGTTCACTGCTATGTCTGGCCAATTTGTATGCCACTTCCTTGGCTTTAATACATTCCCTGATTTCCCTTGATAGCCACGGTTGAGCCACCTTCCCTTTTTTATTTTTACGCCAGACAGGGATGTACAATTGTTGTAGTTTGCCTGCCAGCAATTCCATCAGCATCAATGCCATTTAACTGTCTCACTTTGGTCCTCAGAATATGACCACAATCAGCCCCAGCACCAGCAGCACTAACAACACACCACCACCCTTCTCCATAATCACCTGATGCTGGACATGACAGAGGGTATCAGCACCCGAGCACATTGCTGCCCAGGAGACCAGGGATTGCCTCACCATGGCCAGACTTACTTCACTTGATGCTGTACACCCATATGGCTGCCACCTGATGCGCCAGGTTGGCACCACCCCAGACCAACACCATAAAGCATCCCTACAATGCCCAAGCAATTCCTTTCATATTCAACACCATTGCGGGGGGTACCATTATGTCTCACCATTCACTGCAACTCACTAAGCCAGTTACAAAGGTGCACACAAATCTGTCCAAGATCAGAAGGTATTGAAAATAAAGATTTTTATGTTTGACACCACATTAACGGAAACTTTGTATAAACATTGGATAAAACACCCAAGTGGCTACCCTTGTGAATCTCCTTGTGTTTCATCTTTCTCATCTGTGTGCTTCCACGAGGTGCTACCCCTGTGGCTTCAGCAGAGATAGAGGCAGCCTGTTCACTTCTCTGTTGCCAAGGAGCCTCAGAGCACTTTGCTGGACATCAGTGGGGCCATGAGAACCCACGTCTACACTGATATCCCTCCTAGAGAGGAGGTCTATGAACCTCTTCCATCAATTCTCCATAGATAGCCTTCTATTGTCTACAGAGACCATGTGCTCCTGTGAGTGACACATTAGCTGCTCCACGCAGGTGTCCATCCTTTCCATGGAGGAGCCTACAGTCACCATCGGCTGGTGGTAATGTAGGAGATGGACTTCACCATCCTCTGAACACTTGCAGATATTGTGCTCGCCAAATCTGTCAGAGGCCCCTACACTTCTTCATGCACCTCCAGGATCGCCCTCTTTCTGGATGGCCCCTGAGGCTCAGCCTCTGCATGCAGCTGAGCAGAGCTGGGAGTGTCCTGCACCCTCCGGCGAGGAGTCTCCACTGCTGTCCCTGTCTCCACCATCTTCTCTTGCTCACTTGCGCAGTGTGAGACACCAGGTGACAACACTAGCCTATCTCGCGTGGGACCCACCGAGGTGTGCGTCTCTGCGTTGGTGCTAGGTACGCTTATGTCTGGTGATGGTGTGCCCTTAGAGGCTGGAGAGAACTCTGAGGAGTCGTCTTTCTCTGCCTCCTGGAGAGTGAGGGAGGCTTTTGATGGACCTGTGGGAGAGTAAAGAGATGAGTTAGATATGGCGTATGAATAATGGGTACAGATACTATTATGGACATGATGACCATTCAGTGGCTCATGACATCAGTCACCATATTGAAGCACTGACACTTGATCAGCTCCATTGGGCAGGCCACATTGTCCGCATGCCAGACACGAGACTCCCAAAGCAAGCGCTCTACTCGGAACTCTTTCACGGCAAACGAGCCAAAGGTGGGCAGCGGAAACGTTACAAAGACCCCCTCAAAACCTCCCTGATAAAGTGCGACATCCCCACTGACACCTGGGAGTCCCTGGTCAAAGATTTCCCTAGGTGGAGGAAGTGCATCCGGGAGGGCGCTGAGCTCCTCGAGTCTCGTCGCCGAGATCAAGCGCAGGCAGCGGAAAGAGCTTGCAGCAAACCAGTCCCATCCACCTCGTCCCTCAATGACTATTTGTCCCACCTGTGACAGAGACTATGGTTCTCGTATTGGACTGTTCATCCACCTAAGAAGTCTTCCTCGATCCTGAGGGACTGCCTATGATGATGATAATGGACTGATTTATGCCACGTAGCTGATTGATATGTAATTCTGTCACCAGTTTGCTGAGATGTCCCCCTCTCTCCGTTTCCCATCTCCAGCTGCTCGGCGACTTCAGGGCCGAAACTCAGGGTCTGTATAAGGCCTGTTTTCACCATTTAGCGGCGGCCATGCGGCAGAATCGAGTGGCCACCACATTGCATTCCAATGGCCACCCCAACCTAAATTCAGGTCGGGGATTTTTCGGCCTGTCCCCAATTCCACTCTGCTGCCGATGACCGCCGCAAGCGCATCGTCAAAACATGCACCGCCGCTCTCCCGCATCTGCAGAATACGGCGCCCCAAATTTAGTGGAAAAAAATCATTCTAGCGCTGTACGGTGCCCCCGATAGCTTTCTCTGTTGGTGCACCTTCTTTTCACAGTGTGCGGCATGGCAGCGTGGCAGCCCTTCAAGGGGAGGGCCCACTGCCGCGGTCTTTACTTTTGCCAGCCGACTTCCCGATCGGCCAGCAAAATATTGCCTACGGTTTTGGCCGGGCTTCCAACAGGCAGCCTGGCACTCCCTCTCGGATGCCAGGCCGCTGGCCCAGCCGAAACCCTCCCTGGTGGTCCAGTGGCCGAAGATAAAAAATGCCCGATTCTCTCCCCTTTAACGCAGGCGAGAGAGCGTGGTGATGCACACGCTCTGTGACATCACCACCGCTCCGCCCCTGAGTGACAGCGATGGAGCCCCTCAGCCTCACTTACCACCACACTTCCCCCCCCCCCCACTAAGACCAACTTCCAGTCCAACGTAAAAAATAATACTAAGTGTCGAAAATCCACAGATAGGCTGCCTCAACGATCCCGGCGGAAAAAACTTCAAGAAGCAGCAGCAAGACATTTGGAAAAGCATAATTCGGTCAGGCAGAGTCAGCATGGACTTATGAAAGGGAAGTCATGTTTGACAAATTTGCTGGAATTCTTTAAGGATGTAACGAACAGGATGAATAAAGGGGAACCAGTGGATGTAGTGTATTTGGACTTCCAGAAGGCATTTGACAAGGTGCCACATAAAAGGTTACTGCACAAGATAAAAGTTCACGAGGTTGGGGGTAATATATTAGCATGGATACAGGATTGGTTAACTAACAGAGAACAGAGAGTTGAGATAAATGGTTCATTCTCGGGTTGGCAACCAGTAACGAGTGGGGTGCTGCAGGGAACAGTGCTTTGACACGAACTATTTACAATCTATATTAACGTCTTGGAAGAAGGGACCGAGTGTAACGTAGCCAAGTTTGCTGACTATACAAAGATGGGAGGAAAAGCACCATGTGAGGAGGACACAAAAAATCTGCAAAAGGACATAGACAGGCTAAGTGAGTGGGCAAAAATTTGGCAGATGGAGTATAATGTTGGAAAGTGTGAGGTCATGCACTTTGGCAGAAAAAAATCAAAGAGCAAGTTATTATTTAAATGGAGAAAGATTGCAAAGTGCTGCAGTACAGCGGGACCTGGGGGTACTTGTGCATGAAACACAAAAGGTCGGTATGCAGGTACAGCAAGGAAGCAGTGAAGTCTTGCTACAGTTATACAGGGTATTGGTGAGGCCACACCTGGAATACTGCGTGCAGTTTTGGTTTCCATATTTACAAAAGGATATACTTGCTTTGGAGCAGTTCAGAGAAGGTTCACTAGGTTGATTCTGGAGCTGAGGGGGCTTGACTTATGAGGAAAGGTTGAGTAGGTTGGGCCTCTACTCATTGGAGTTCAGAAGAATGAGAGGTGATCTTATCAAAATGTATAAGATTATGAGGGGGCATGACAAGGTGGATGCAGAGAGGATGTTTCCACTGATGGGGGAGACTAGAACTAGAGGGCATGATCTTAGAATAAGGGGCCGCCCATTTAAAACTGAGATGAGGAGGAATTTCTTCTTTCAGAGGGTTGTAAATCTGTGGAATTCGCAACCTCAGAGAGCCGTGGAGGCTGGGTCATTGAATAAATTTAAGACAGAGATAGTTTCTTAACTGATTAGGGAATAATGGGTTATGGAGAGCGGGCAGGGAAGTGGAGCTGAGTCCATGATCGGATCAGCCATGATTGTATTAAATGGTGGAACAGGCTCGAGGGGCCGTTTGGCCTACTCCTGCTCCTATTTCTTATGTCCTTATGTAAAGGTAGGTCCAGCAGCTTTCTGGCGGCAATGAATTTCGGCCCCAGATAGTTCTAAAGCAGCTGCATCTTGCAAATGATGGAGGGGCACCGTCGGTTCTCCCCCTCTCCCTCTTATTTTGGGCTCTCTTTTCCTACAAGGAGGGCAAGACGAGAAGGTTGAGTGAGAGTGATGGAATGAGTGCAAGGAATGGATGAGTTAGATTTTTAGAGGGTGATTATGGTGGAGTGTGGTGCCAAAGCCAAGTGGCTTCCTTGTGTGTTGTTAGTTGTTATGATTGCACTAGGATGAGGATGAGCATGAGGTGTGGTTAGTGAGATGGGGATGTGATAACGTAGATAGAGAGGGATAGATGGGTGGATGTGCAAGGTAAGTTAATGTGAGTAAGGATGTGCAGGAGTAGGGTAGGGAAGGCAGAGTGATGGGGATGTGATGAGAGGCACCGCAGGATAACGTTGAGTGCGGCTTTGTACTCACCTTTCCTGATCTAATGAAATCATTGAAACATTTGCAGCACTGCACCAGGTCCTCCTGAACACATCCCCGCTGGTGCCTCCTCTGCAATCTGCAACGAGGCTGTTTTGGTGTCCTGTGGAAGTCTCTGCTGCCCATTGGAAGGGAAGAGGACCTTCTCGCATGCTCTGACTCTCTCCATAAGCATATGGAGGGAGTCATTGGAGAGCCTGGGTGCAGCCCTGTGCCTCTGTGCAGTCATTGTTAGTGTTTGCAGCACTCCAATGTAGTGCACTGACAGCGCTATGTTACATTGACACTCAAATCCAATGTGGCCATGACCCCTTTAAAGAGCCCAGCTGAAAACACGTCATCGACGATGTCACCAGACCTGCACCATTTAATTGGGCTGGGTAACGCGCAGGGCGAGCTTGATAGGCCCTATTAAGGGAAAGTTGTTTTCAGCAGCAGGGCCACGACCAGCCGTGGCCACTGCCCGCACCAGACCTGCCCAGGTAGGCAACATTCTGGCTAAGTGTTGGCGGGCTGTGGGGCCCGGGTGGGGCGGGGGAAATTGCAGCTGCGCACAAGCCAGTTCTCACCTCCTTTCCACATATATCCAGCCATAGTCACTGGATAGTGGTCAGGAATGGGATTCCTGGCTCAGTTTCCCCCCCTCCTCAATGGGCCATGAGCCCAATTGCACCACCTTAGCTAAATCACATAGACAGCCAACCCAGAGTAGATGGGAGCTCCAATCTGGGAACATTTATAGCCGTATTGCTTGACTCCATGCTGCCAAACTTCTTTACCACAAATATCATGATCTTTATAAAGAACTGAGATGAGGGGATTAAATGTGCAATTTCTAAACTTGTCTTTGACACAAAGTTATGTATTGCTTGGTTTAGAGATAGGAATTTCTAATTGTCAGTTAAATATGTATTATAATTATAGCAGCACAGAACATCCATTTTGTATTGGTGGTGACCTCATCTAAGGCCCTATTGGCCTGAACTAAAGAGGACACATGTGTGATGTTGAAACGTGTGACGTTGTTTGGAGATTTGGAAAGGTTCACCAGATAAACTGATTTGAACACGAGTGAAACATAGAAACATAGAAACATAGAAACATAGAAATTAAGTGCAGGAGCAGGCCATTCAGCCCTTCGAGCCTGCACCGCCATTCAATATGATCATAGTTGATCATTCAACCTCAGTACTTTCCTGCTTCCTCTCCATACCCCTTGATCCCTTTGGCCATAAGGACCATATCTAATTCCCTTTTGAATATATCTAACAAACTGGCCTCAACAACTTTCTGCGGTAGAGAATTCCACAGGTTAACCACTCTCTGAGTAAAGAAGTTTCTCCTCATCTCGGTCCATCATCCCTGGCAAACAAACTTTAATTTGATCCTTAATGTTTAAAGTTTAATTTGTCTATGTTTGCCGGTTTTAGTGCCCCCCCGCCACCCCCCACCACCTTTTAGCCAGGGGGCAATTGTAAAATTTGTGTTTCTGGTGCCCTCAAAAATAAACAAGGGGGTACTTGAAAGGTTTTTGGAGTGTGACCTCCCCTTTAATCAGGGGGCACTTGTTTAATGTTCACAACTAAAATAGTTATAGACCAGCAGATTCTGCTGCCATTAACTTGAGTCCCGCAGAACCTGCCTTACCTGCTCGCAGTGCAGGCCCACAAGGCAGCAGCTCTGCCAATTATGTTTGAAGCAAATAAAAACAGAAAATGCTGGAAATACTTTTTTAAAAATTCGTTCATGGAATTTGGGCGTCACTGGCCAAACCAGCATTTATTGCCCATCCCTAAATGCCCTTGAGAAGATGGTGGTGAGCCGCCTTCTTGAACCGCTGCAGTTTTTTTTTTTTTTTTTAGATTCGTAGCCAATCGTTCCAATTCTTTGTCAAATCACAAACGCCAGAGGTCACCTTGCACACGCCAAGGATCACTCTGCGCCAATGCTCTTAGCCAAAAGGCCTAGAGCCACTGCACCGTTCCTGGAAGTACTGCAATACCAGGTTCGTGCCATGGAGGTGGATGGGTCAGGTCCCCCACACACCTCCGTGGAGGTGGATGGGTCAAGCCACCCCACCCACCTCCTGTTTCCAAAAAAGCAAGCATATACCTTCCTGATCCAGTGAACCGCTGCAGTTAGTGTGGTGAAGGTACTCCCACAGTGCTGTTGGGGAGGGAGTTGTAGGATTTTGATCCACCGACGATGAAGGATCAGCGATATACTTCCAAGTCAGGATGGTGTGTGACTTGGAGGGGAATGTGGAAGTGGTGGTGTTCCCATGCGCCTGCTGGTGTTGTCCTTCTCGGTGGTAGAGGTCGCGGGTTTGGGAGGTGCTGCCGAACAATCCTTGGTGAGTTGCTGCAGTGCATCTTCATCAACATCATCATAGGCGGTCCCTCGTATCGAGGATAACTTGCTTCCACGCCAAAAAGGGATGAGTTCACAGGTGTTTCAATGAAGGAGCTAATATTTCAGGTCCTAAGCTACATGTTGAAGGGTGGAAGATGCCTGTGCGTGGATTTTTTAATGTGTGGTGGCCGTTGCACACCAGCCACCGCACGGGCTTGACAGAGCTAGGTCTTGGTCCAGTGGCAAGGATTAACCAAGACGGCCGCAGCGCATCTTACAGATGGTACACACTGCAGCCACAGTACATCGGTGATTGACGGAGTGAATGTTTAAGGTGGTGGATGAGGTGCCAATCAAGCGGGCTGCTTTGTCCTGGATGGTGTTGAGTTTCTTGAGTGTTGTTGGAGCTGCACTCATCCAGACAAGTGGAGAGTATTCCATCACACTCCTGACTTGTGCCTTGTAGATGGTGGAAAGGCTTTGGGGAGTCACGAGGTGAGACACTCGCCACAGAATACCCAGCCTCTGACCTGCTCTTGTTGCCACAGTATTTATGTGGCTGGTCCAGTTAAGTTTCTGGTCAATGGTGACCCCCAGGATGTTGATGGTGGAGTATTCAGCGATAGTAATGCTGTTGAATGTCAAGGGGCAATGGTTAGACTCTCGATTGCTTTAGATCGTCATTGCCTAGCACTTGTGTGGCGTTAGAGGGAATTAGATATGGCCCTTACAGCTAAAGGGATCAAGGAGTATGGAGAGAAAGCAGGAAATGGGGACTGAGGTGAATGATCAGCCATGATCTTATTGAATGGTGGTGCAGGCTCGAAGGGCTGAATGGCCTACTCCTGCACCAATTTTCTATGTTTCTATGTTTCTAAATGGCTTACCCCTTATTCTTAGACTGTGACCCCTGGTTCTGGAACTCCCCAGCAATGGGAACATTCTTCCTGCCTCTAACCTGTCCAATCCCATCAGAATTTTATATGTTTCTATGAGATCCCTTCTCATTCTTCTAAACTCCAGTGGATACAAGCCCAGTTGATCCAGTCTCTCCTCATATGTCAGTCATATGAGACGCAGGAACTTCCATGTTGAACCGGCCGGCAGGTCTGTCCTGGGGGTGGAAGAGACAATCCAGGAAGTGGGGGGGGGGGGAGGAGGCGGCGGGAGGGACTCGAATGGGCTGGCAGCAGACTGGAGTTTTGCAACTGCTCCTGTTGGACCTACCAAAGGAAAAACGGAAAGTTTCCTGGGCCCTTTTCTGAGCAGTCTCCAGCAGTCTCTTTAAGGACTAATGGTTAGGCTGCTCAGTACCTGGGACAAATGGGTGGAGTGCGCACAGTGCCAAATTACATATGTATAAGCAGTCTTCCGGTGGATGGGCTGCTCACCCATTTACAGGCCCACCTGAAAATTGCATCAGGTGGGCCTTGGGCATTGGTGGGGATGGCTGAGGTCCCCTCCCCAACTCCGATTTACCATTACTGGCGGCCCGTTTTTCAGGTATTTAAACTACAGCACGATACGAGTGAGAAGACACACAGAAAATTCTGTTGGATATTGCCCCCTGGGCTCACCGCCCCTCTCCCCAGGCCCGAGTTGCCAGCTGGTTCGGTGTGGCTGCCTGCCGATTTCCAGCCCTCCCAGAACCGGCGGGCTGCTCTCTTGACAGGCGAATGAGGCCCAGGCCTCAAAGTGGCTCAGGCCTCACGCCGGCACGCATGGACGGGCAGGGCAGAGCAATCACTCCGCTGGCTTCGTGCCTATTTCGGGCATCACTTGAAAATCGCCCTCCCCAGACCGCTGACGAAATGTCAATGAATCACAAAGTAGAAGAGCAGATATAAGAATTGAATGGAAATGATGTGAAGGAGTTAATATCTGTGCTGCAAAATCTGACTTAAATGACAAAAGCTATTCTTTCATAAGATGAAGAGTGAGAACACAGGATAGCGATCTATAACATAATGAGCCAAATAGATAAGTAGAAGTTGGCAGATTTTATCAAGCATAGCAGACACACTAGGGTGACAAGGCCTCTGGTTACTATGTGTAAGAATATCATAAATGCTGACACGAAGATTTCCTGTGTTCAGTATTTCTAGTGAAATCGGAAACGTCTTCTGAAAGAACATGTTTCCAGGTTCACTATAATTAATGTCCAAAGGAAATCATCACACCCACATTCGTGTTGTCGCTACATGTAGTGACCAGAGGCACTCTTATCTCATTGTCACAAGCAAAATGTAAAAGATAGGTCTTCTAAAAATGTTTAAAGTACCCGGTCAGAAATACTGAGTCTATAAGCCCCATTGAAAATGACATGGACAGATTTCTATTGTCGCATGCGATGGAAGGGCGGGAGCTTTTAACTAGACGCTCAACAACTATAACACCATATAGTGTAGGGCAGAACTATGCAGACCAGGCATGTCCCAGCTCTTTGCTGAGGTAGTGGATTAACCTGGCTGCAGCTTTATGTCAACGAGGAATTGTACCAAGATTGACCAACTGCTGCCCCCAACTACACTGAGACAAAAGGTTGTCATCCTGTCTTTGGGCTTGAATTTGAATCCAGAGGTGAAAGGACTGAGTTGCTGCTGATACACTGCAACACTCAGCCTCTCTCAATGTGATTTATTGCATTGGTAATGATTCGATGCCATGTGGAAAATATAATAAATTAAACGCAATTCTAAATTCTATGCTTCATCCCATGAGGCAGCAAGGTTTCTGCACTAAATAAATATTTAAATAGTTTCTAACCACTAAAGTATTCCTAATCCTGAAACAGGTCCTGTTGATAATGGAAAAAGAAAGCTATTGAGGTGAACTTTATTTACCTTTGAATCTGTCAGTGCTGAATTTGTTACTGAGAAATCGAATATAATTTCACCTTGTAAATCTATGGGTTTCAAATGACTTAGTTATAGGCTGTATAAATCAGTCAGTCCTGATGTTGCTTCCAACTTCTGATCTCAGCCAGGCACTGAAGGATCTACAACTGGAAAAAAATCAGCCAGAGTTCCTCCTGCTGATCGCTATTTGGTGATTGCTGCTGGAAAGTGTGCAGGCAGACAATGGACGAGGGGGGAGAGGATTGGATTAATCTATCAGACCCATCATCGTCAAACAGCCTGCTGATGCTCAGACCTACGTAACATCGCCCGTCTCGACCCTTGCCTCAGCTCATCCGCTGCTGAAGACCTCATCCAATGCCTTTGTTACCTTTAGACTTGGCTATTCCAACGCACTCCTGGCTGACCTCCCACATTCTACTACGTAAATTGGAGGTGATCCAAAACTCGGCTGTCCATGTCCTAACTCGCACCAAGTCCCGCTCACCCATCGCCCCTGTGCTCGCTGACCTACATTCTGGTTAAGCAACGCCTCGATTTCACAATTCTCATCCTTAGTTTCAAATCCCTCCATGGCCACGCCCCTCACTATCTCTATAAATTCCTCCAGCCTCACAACCCCCCGAGATGGCTGCGCTCCTCTAATTCTGCCCTCTTGAGCATCCTTGATTATAATCGCTCAACCATTGGTGGCCGAGCCTTCTGTTGCCTGAGCCCTAAGCTCCCTGCCTAACCTCTCCGCCTCTCTACCTCTCTTTCCTCCTTCAAAATGCTCCTTAAAACCTACCTCTTTGACAAAACTTTTGGTCACCTGCGCCAATTTCTACTTATGTGGCTCGGTGTCAAATTTTTAATCTCATATTACTCCTGTGAAGCACCTTGGGACGTTTCACTACGTTTAAAGCGCAATATAAATACAAGTTGTTGTTCTTGTTGTTGTCTAAGCTCACATACTAAAACTGGTCACTTGACTTGGTCAACCTAGTGGAGGCCTATTGCCACCTATGGAACTGCATTCCAACATGAATCAACCACCTTCGGGATCGGTGAGGAGAAATTGGGGGAAAGAATTCAGACATTCATCCAATCTTGAATTTGAGGTAAAAAGAAGCATGCCAGTGCTTTATTTGAAGATACAGGCGCTCATTTGAAATCATGAAATGCTTATTTCTGCATGGCTATTTTAGATTTTAGAAGAAATACGGCTCCAAATGCAAAATAATAATCCATCATAGAGAAAATTGTTGTTTTACGCAGAGTGAAGAAGCCAATAATGCAACATAGAGCTTTGTTCATAAAAAATCTAACATAAGATTTAGGAGGAGGAGTAGGCCATACGGCCCATCAAGCCTGTTCCATCATTCAATAAGTTCAATAATCTTACACCTCAACTCCATGTTCCTGCCCAATCACCATATTCCTTGATTCCCTTAGTGCCCAAAAACCTATTGATCTTAGTCTTGAATATACTCAATGACCCAGCATTCACAGCCCTCTGGGGTAGAGAATTCTAAAGATTCACAACCCTTTGAGTGAAGAAATCTCTCTTCATTTCAATCCTAAATGTCTGAGTCCTTATCCTGAGACTGTGACCCCCTGGTTCTAGACTCCCCAGACTGAGGAAAACCCTCCCAGCATCTACCCTGTCAAGCCCTCTAAGAATTTTACATGTTTCAATGAGATCACTCTCCTTCTTCTGAACTCCAGAAAATATAGCCCATTCTACTCAATCTCTCCTCATAGGATAGCTCGAATCAATCTAGTGAACCTTCGTTGCACCCCTTCTAAGGCAAGTATATCCTTCCTTAGGTAAAGAGACCAAAACGGCACACAGCAATCCAGATATGATCTCACTAAAACCCTATATAATGGCAGTAAGACTTCCTTACTCTTATACTCCAACCCCTTTGCCATAAAGACTAACATACCATTTGCGTCAATATGTTTATGTCAATATGTAAAGTCTGGTCAAATATAATTTCCAAACCTTATCCAAGTTATTAGTCTAAGACAAGGAATTTTCAAACTAATACAGAAAAGATCTTTAACGAACTGAATATTTGTAAATGTTACCTCAGATTGCGTCCTTTACCTCGCCTCTTGATAAAGGCACTGACTTACATTCGAGCCCGGGTGTTCCTGGAGATGGAGCACGCGGTGTTCACTGGTACCCTCGTGGCCTTCCACGGGAGGTGGGCACCGGAGGGACTGGAGTGCATTATCATCCCTGGGAACCGAATTTTAATTTAATTTGATACAATTCCCAAGTTAAGTTGGATTTATGGGTTCTAGTGCCCTTACAAAAAGGGGGCATTTGATTTTAAAGTTCTATCTAAAATAGTTAAAGGCACTGACTCTTGCTAGGATCCAGAGACAGCGGCAACTTGCTTATTACTTGCCTAGTTCTTCATGTGTGAGTCTATATAGCGAGTCTCAGGAGGCTATTTGACTTTGGGAGCCATTATTGGTGAGGCAGATCCTACCATCATTACCTGACATCCACAAACAAGCACTTGCAGCAGTGGTCGTTGCAGAGCAATCAGAGAATCCTTGTTGACTTTACCCATCCCTTATCAAAGGATGCTGAGGCCAATTGTTGCCTTACTGACTAATCTGACCTGGATTGGCGAATCAAGCTGGTCATTTGATTATCCTGTTTTAATTGGGAAATCCCAACATCAAAAAGTTCCACTGAGAAAAGCAGCAGTGGTACACAAGACTGGGAAAATGGTGATTTTCCAGTTCTAAAATCACACTACTGCCCTAAATATTAACCCAAATGGCCTGTTTCTGTGCTGGATATGCTATGTAATACTTATGTAATATGTAATGTCTGGCCAAATATTATTTCCAAACCTTATCCAAGTTATTAGCCTAAAGCAAGGAATTTTCAAACTAGGGATCTTTAACATACTGAATACCCTTGAGAGTTATAGCGGGGATTGACCCTGGGATTTTCATAGCCATATATGGTTCAGCATCGCACCCCATGTAGTGCACTTACTCACAGAGCCAACTGGGAAAGATGCAGAATTGGCAAAAAGTTTCCATAATATTTTATGGATGCAAACACTACACTTTCTGTGGCTATTAAGATACAGGATGGAGAATGTTGACTTATGGGAAGTTCTTAGATGTATCTGAGTCACCATGCCCAACATAAGCTAACATTCTCCACCATGTGTCCTGCATGCAAATCTGGTCCTTTTGCTCTAAATCATCATTAAAAACAAGTTATGAAATAAAACATTGACAGAACGGAATATGGATTTTTTGCTTAATATAACTGACAAGACTAAACATAGGTGATAATTAGGGTTAGATTTATTACCACACTTACAAAGAGCGTGAATATGCCCTTGCTTATATGCACAGCTAAGAATTTCCTGCTTGTCAGTGATACATTAAATATATATATATATGTAGACAGCTGGAAGCAACCTCAAGACCGGCTAACTGATGCAGTTTGTGATTAATGTATTCCAAACCTACAGATTTACAAGATAAAATTATATTCAATTTCTCAGTAACAAATTTAACATGAAAAGGTAAATAAAGTTCACCTCAGTAGCTTTCTCTGCATTATTAATAGGGTCTGTTGGTAGGAGTAAGAATACTTTAGTGATTGAAAACTATTGGTTATTTATTTAGTTCAGAAGGTTTGCTATTTCATGGGATGAAGTATAGAATTGAGATTTATGCTTAATTTATTATATTTTTCATGTGGCATGAAATCATTAACAGCGCAGTAATTCACATTGAGAGAGGCTGAGTGGTGCAGTGTATCCTCTGGGTTCAAATTCAAGCCCCAAAGATGAGATGAAAATCTCCTCTCTAAGGTGAGCTTTGAGTGTAATTAGTGAGGACTTTGGACAATCTCAATCTGTTGCCTGGTGGACATAAATCCACAGTAATACTTTGGCAATCATTAGGCAATAAATCACAACCAGTTCTTTCTCCATCATTTCAGGGTTGCCTAGTGCTTTGCTCTCTCTCCATATTAATGACTTCTTGCAGTCATCATCCAAACATAGCCACTCTTTTGCTATCTACGCTTATCAAATTGCGTTAGACTGCATAGCCTATGCGCACCTCCTGTTACAGTGACGTGATTAAATTGCTACACCTTCAACAGAACAATAACATCTTGGAGAGATAAATGGACTAATCTTGCTGGAAAAGTAATGGCACGGTAATGACGCATGCCGCTATTAATGTACAAATTGGCTAGCAAATCCAGGGGATTAACAGATTCGCCGTGAGTTGCGAATCGCCAGAACTGGCTGGCCGATTTACACCACTTTGCCATCTTCTTCGAACTAACAGCAGCTCGCCCTTAGCCTCCTCATAATTGTTAAAAACTTGCTGGATTTGGACATTAATTGCCCATTAATCTCACCACAGAAAGTTAGGGTTGGTGATTAAGAGTGTAAGTAGCCTTTTTATGATGTGATAATTGGGTACCCCAAAATGCGATTCCGCCAGAACTGCCCATCTGCTGTCGAGGTTCCGCCCTTGCAGGAACCTGGTGTGGAAGGGTTCCGCCCACATCACAGCGTCCCGTCCGCCCACCCCTGCCAGATGTCTGGGAACACCCATTTTGGTGATTTTTCCTGGCCTCCCGCCAGAAGGACCGCTCTGGAAAAGCAGGTCTGAGCTGGGCGGCAGTCGGCCAGCACTCACAGATCGGGTGGGAGGGAGGGAGAGAGAAAGAGGTGGAGTGCAATGGGGCAGCAATCGCACATCGGGTGGGAGGGAGAGATGGAGTGCATTGCGGCAGCTCGGGCACATTGGATGGGAGGGAGTGCTGGTGGCCATCACATCACGGCAGCCAGTTGGATTCTGCACCATATCAGTGGGACTGCTGGAAAGAAGTTAGGTCAATGTTGCATTACTTTCTTGCTGATGGTGATGTTTAAATTGGATGTGATAAAACCAATTGAAATATCTCTAAGCTAATGGAGGCTTTTTGTTGTACCTTCATTGAGAAGGCCAATGATAAAGCGAAAATTATTATGAGTGACTGAAAAGTGTTCAGCATCTCACATGCTGTACCTCCAAGCTGATTCATTAATTGTCTCGCACAACGTACTGCAATGTAACTGATGACCATGTCATCTCAGGGTGGCACTCCTCCATGTTTGGCCTCGCAAAAATAGGGTTGAAATGCAAGCCTTAAGGTCTGCCCTGCAACTTGGTAAACTCGAGTCATTGAATGGCAGCCTTCCTACATTCATTGTCGTCTTGCAATGGCTTGAAGACAGGACCCATTATACACTGCAGTCAGATGTGGATAGGAAGATATTCCTGATGAAGCAGATGACCTGAGGGACAGATGTGTGGTTGGCACAATACACCACAAATCTGATGTTGAAATGACACAAGCACAGAGGGTCAACAATGTGAGTGTATTTACAAGTGGACAATGACAAGTGTTACATAATATTATGACATATACATACATTTACATGAGGAAGCAACACCCAGCCCTCTACCCGGCACCACAACCTCTCTTTCCCACCCTTGCAGCGATGCCCGAGTTCCTCGTCCTCCCCACACCTGCACGATGGAGTGGCCCTCCCCTGCCCCTCACTGCCTCTGGTTCAGGAGGTTGTGCAGGAGGGCAGCGGGATGTGTGCAGACGTGTGCATCTCGGTGACAATGTAGGGCGCCGGACCGAAGGCGCCGGGATCTCATGCTGCTCTGCATCTGTCTGCCTTGAGGGTGTGGGGTCGGGGGCTTGCAGTATGTGTACAGAAGCCATCTCCTGCCTTATGTCCTCGATGCTTTCTGTTGTGTGTTGCAACACTGTGAGGAGGCGCTCTATGCTTTCATCGTGCTGCTGGGTGAATGTGGTGATGCTGCCAGCTATCCCAGCCATGGTCTGCAGCATCTCACGACCTACGCCGGTGGTTGATAGCTGCACCATTTGTTTCATTAGAGCCCGCTGTCCTGCCTCTGCAGGTGGTTGCTCGATGCTGCTGGGTGCTGGGGCCTTGCTTCCCTTTGAGCCACGGACTCTGTATTTGTTTGAGTGGAGTCTGTTGGAAATCCCAGGAAATCTGAGCCCGACACTGAGGTTCTGCGGACACTTGACTTAGCAGGGGGCTGATGTCAGCCGCGTCTGGCTCCTGCAGGTGAAGGGGCACAAATATGGGCCTTTCTCCCTCCTCTCTCTCCTCTTCTTCCTGGCCCTGGGTGACGGAGGTGAGAGCGGTGGACATGGGTGATGTGGGCTGGGGGTGCAGGAAAGATCCGGCGTCCTCAGGTGTGGAGAATGTCGGGGTGGGAGACGCTGAGGTGTGACGGCTTCTGTGAAGGCCAGAGGTCAATGGTCTCTCCAGATCCGTGGTGTCTGACACAGTATCTGCAAGTAAAGGACAAAATTTCAGTCTGTGGGGGGGAGGGGCAGTGGGGGGCGGGGGGGCGGTGTGAAAGTGAGATGTGAGCCGTTCCATCTCACATTATGCCAGCAAGAAGTTCTATCTCCATGTCCACACCAATAATGGGCGACAAAGTCTGCGTTCAACCGCGAGTGCATTAACATTGCAAGTACTTTCATGCCATGACCATCGCTGACACCAGAGATGAGTGTAGCCTTACCCTGCGGTAGCACTGGATCTGCAGAATGGTGGAATGTGGTGAAGTCCCACAATGCCAACGCACGCTCCTCCAGCCTGGTCAATTCCACCACATCTTGTGGGCCCCCTCCAGTCGCACTCAGGCTTGCCTGTTTGACTGCTAGTTTTCTCTGTACAAAGAAACATTGCAGCCTTTATCCCCTTTGCTCATGCCCCCCACACACACTCCCACACACATACACATCTGGCGCACAACCTTTCTGGCCTTGGACAGGAGGAGGCGAATAAATTTGTGCTCCCTTTAGCTGCCGCCACCAAATCGTTCCACCGTTTGTGGCATTGGTCCCCATCCTGCTCCACGTTGCCCGTTGCACTGACCATCTGACCTATGTCCATCCAAAGACGTCGGTATTGGGCTGGTGGAAGCTTGCCACGCCCATGCCGGGTGAGTTTGCTGTACCTGCGCTCCACCTCTTGTCACTAGCTCCTCCAATTCCTGGTCATTGAACCACGGAGCTCTGGGCCTGGTTCTGCCAGTTTTCATTGACGCTTTCTGGCCACTCATCATGGCTGCTCAACAGTTTGGCTATAAAGTTGTCACACTGCCCCCTCTGTAACTCAGACTGGCCCCTCTCCAATGCCACCTCTGCTCTCAAACCTCCAACTCTCTCCTCCCTCCTCTATTGCCTCTCTTCTCTGTCTTCTGTCTCCTCTCTCTCCTCTTCCCTTGCAGGTGCGATTGAGTGCTGTCCTTTTATGGCCATGAGCACTTGCTCAGTTAACCTGCAAGGGCCACAAAAGAACGACAGGTGCCAACCACAAAACTACAAACAAAACCGAAATCCCGAGCATGCGCAGTGGAGGCCCTCCGAAAATACGCGAGTGGAGAGGCCTCCACGTGACGCACTCTAATGATGTTTGCCGCAGAGTCCCGTTCCCGCCTGCTCCCGCCCGCTCCCACTGGCCGACTGACGCCTGCTCCCGCTGCCGCCCACACAACGAAGTCGGCTCCCGACGGGACCCAGTGGCAGCGGGTGCCAAAAATGGACCTCCCGGCCGGTGGCCGCAGAGAAATGGGTGACCACCAAAGTCGGCTTCTTGGAGTGGGACTTGAACCCACAACCTTCTGACTCAGCGAGTGTGCTGCCCACTGAGCTACAGCTGACACACTGAGAGACTAGAGAAGCTAAGATTCTTCTCCTGAGAGAAGGGAAGGCTACAGGGAGATTAAATGGAGGTGTTCAAAATTATGAAGGGTTTTGATAGAGTAGATAAGGAGTCTTTCCACTGTTGGGCAGTTCAATAACCAGAGGACACGGATTTAAGATAATTGGTAACAGAACTAAGGTGGAGGTGAGAAGAATTTTTTAATGCAGTGAGTTGTCATGATCTGCCTGAAAGGGTAGTGGAAGCAGATTCCATAGTAACTTTCAAAAGGGAACTGATATATACTTGAAAAGGATAAAATTGCATGGCTACAGGGAAACAGCAGGGAAGTGGGACTAATTGGATAGCTCTTTCAAAGAGCTAGCACAGGCTCGATGGGTGGAATGGCCTCCCTCTGTGCTGTAAGATTCGATGATATTAATTACCTTAATGTGGAGCCAGGAGGCGTGTGCGTGCTCCTTCTGTCTCCACAGCATTACTGTGGGCCTCTGCCGGTCCATGCTGGTCCTCCCCCCCATTCCTCTACCCTCCCCAGGACCTACCTGAGGGCCGCTGCCAGCATCCCAGCCGAAACTGGTTAAAGACGTTCGACAGGCACCCGCAGCTTGCCGGAATTATTCCGAGGAGGCCAAAGGTTGCGAGTGGGCTAACCGTTTTAATGAACATAAGAAATAGGAACAGGAGTAGGCAGGCCATTTGGACCTTCGAGCCTGCTCTGCCATTTAAGATCATGGCTGATCTACTACCTTAAGAAAGAAAGAAAGATTTGCATTTATATAACGCCTTTCACAACCACCGGCCGTTTCAAAGCGCTTTACAGCCAATGAAGTACTTTTGGAGTGCAGTCACTGTTGTAATGTGGGAACTCCACTTAACTCCACTTTGCTGCACATATCCCTCAATTCCCTTAATATCCAAAAATATATCTATCAATGTCTTGAATAGACTTAACGACTGAGCATCCACAGTCTCTGGGGTAGAGAATTCCAAAGCTTCACGACTCTTAGAGTGAAGAAATTTCTCTTCATTTCAGTCCTAAATGGTCAACCCCTTATTTGGAGACTGTGACCCCTAGTTCTAGACTCGCTAGCCAGGGTAAACATCCTCCCAGCGTCTGCCGTGTCAAGCCCTGTAAGAA
Organism: Pristiophorus japonicus; assembly: GCF_044704955.1. NCBI lineage: Eukaryota > Metazoa > Chordata > Chondrichthyes > Pristiophoridae > Pristiophorus > Pristiophorus japonicus. The sequence continues at coordinate 75,845,488 of NC_091993.1, read as the reverse complement.
TTTTATATGTTTCAATGAGATCAGTCCTGGGCCGACGAAGAGAATGCCACCATTGATTGCTATATAGTAGCCCCAGCCGATGTCCATGGGTGGATGTTGTGGGATGAAGGTATTAGGTTTGACTGTGGCTCCCTCTATAGTGAAATATTTTTTCATTTAGGCTCACACATGAAGAATGGTTACTTGTGGATATACTGGAGGTCTACTGATGTTCATGGAACTAAATGTCAACATGAATCATCAGCCTCAGGAGAGGGGTGTGTTAGTGTCTACTGGGATCCTGAGGTGTATGTCCTGTTTTGTACAGATCAATGATTGATGAGGTTGCATGAAACAAGAACAACTTGCATTTATATAGCACCTTTAACGTAGTGAAACATCCCAAGGCACTTCACAGGAGTATTATGAGACAAAAAATTTGACACTGAGCCACATAAGGAGAAATTAGGGCAGGTGACCAAAAGCTTGGTCAAAGAGGTAGGTTTTAAGGAGCGTCTTGAAGGAGGAACGAGAGGTAGGGAGGTGGAGAGGTTTAGGCAGGGAGTTCCAGAGCTTGGGGCCTAGGCAACAGAAGGCATGGCCACCAATGGTTGAGCGTTTATAATCATGGATGCTCAACAGGGCAGAATTAGAGGAGCGCAGACATCTCGGAGGGTTGTGGGGCTGGAGGAGATTACAGAGATAGGGAGGGGTGAGGCTATGGAGCGATTTGGAAACAAGGATGAGAATTTTGAAATCGAGCCCATCACAATACCTATATACATGCCAACCGAGAAAGCGAGAGCTGACCAACTGTTTCAAAAACAAGGCGACGCAGCTCCCCAGAAGTTTACAACTCAAGAATGGCCATGACATTTCAAAACAAATAATTATACAAACGTAGTAACTTAAACAGTAGGGGTATGCTCAACATGCATTGGAGGAAAAAATGCAGGAAGGGAAAAGGAAAACCAAATGTCGAAGCAGCAGGCGTGTGCCTCAAAGTGTTGCATTTTTATATTAAAACTAATAACTACTGCATTATTCTGAGCACTATTATGCTTCAACATTAATAAATTCTTAATTTTTACAAAGGGAAAAGCAAATGGTGATTTGAATTTTCAACAGTCCAACCAGACCATCACTTACCTAAACCTTACCTCAGCAATAACCCTCCCACATCCAGTCTCCCATCACTCCAGTTCACATAGGAAAATAGGAATTGCTAGATGAGAAAAGACCAAGGACCGTCCAGTTCGCCTTCTGTCATCCTGGCAGTCACATGATAGAACAATAATAGAGTTACAAAAGCACTTAATCCCTTCCAGACCCGGTTCACAAAGACACAATCATCTCCTCCAACCTTCCTAGGTTATACAGGTTGAACCTCCCTTATCCAGAACCCTCGGGACCTGGCCTGTTCTGGATAAAGGATTTTTCCGGACAAGGGATGGTCATGTTAAATTGGATGGTACAGGTACTGAGCAAGGGGATATCGGGGCTGGCTGGCTTGGGAATGGGAGTTTGGCAGAGAGATCATGTGGGGGGAGGGGGATGGTTGTCGGTGGATCGCGGGGTCAGGCCAGAGATTGCAGGATTTGGCAGCGGGGAAGGACTTCAATTTGTTCAATTTGTTCATGTCGGAGTTCTGCGCATGCATTACCCGTGACCGGGAATGATTCTGGACGAGTGGTGGTTCCGGATAAGGGAGTTCTGGGTAACCTGTGCTGCCACATTTCTCTCCCTCCAACTCAGTTAAACTGATACTCGTCTTTCACTCCCTCAGTTGCAGCTATGAATCACCCCCCTCCCACCAGAGTTCATGTTATCACTGATTTCCCTCTCCCGGTACAAGCTAGCACTTTTGTTCCCCATGCCTTCTCCGTTAAGGTTGATACTCTCTGTCATGCATGTACATGCTGTTTGTAGCCACCAGATGGTGTCATTGTTGGAAGCCACTGAGCAGCACACACATGGCACTGCTCTGGTATAAAAGGCCAGCCATTTTGTGAGTCAGGCACTTTGGGCTGTAATAAAACAGAAACAATGTTGTATCTTGTTGAGTTAAATAGTACTCAGTTTGTACCTTTATTGCATACACAACATTTGGCAATGAGAATATAAGAACCTTTGTTTGCAAAATGAGCACGATTGGATTTTTAGAGCGATTCATGGAGGGAGAAGATTGGGGAGACTTTGTGAGCCGTTTGAACCAGTACTTCGTGGCCAACAAAATGAAGGGGGTCGACGATGCAGACCGGCGCCGGGCCGTGTTCCTCACTGTGTGCGGTTCAAAGATCTACAGTCTGATAAAGAATCTACTCATGCCTAGTGAACCAACAGAGAAAACGTACGAGGAGTTGTGTACATTGGTACAGGAGCACCTCAAGTCAGATGATGGCATCATCATCTCGAGATACAGGTTTTATATACACGTTTGATTGGAGGGCCAGAGCACGGCGGAATTCGTTGCCGACTTGAGACGTCTAGGGAGCCCGTGCAAGTCCGGGACAGTTTTGGCAGACATGCTGCGGGACTTCTTTGTTATTGGTATCAACCACGAGGTGATCCTGCTCAAACTTCTGGCAGTGGAGGAGTTGGATCCAGATCGCTCAATCATGTATGACGATGGACAGGAGTTTAAAGCAAATATCGGTAAAGAACTGAATCTCGGCAAGTACTGTAAATGCGATTGATTCGCCGTTCGGCAGAGCGGCACATGGCAGGGCCTATCCGGCTGCGTTCGCGAAACCTGTGGCTGCCCAAAGTCCGCCAGCGGGAATGTATCCGACTTCTCCGTGTTGGTGTTGTGGGGGAAATCATCGGCACCAGTAGGCCGATTTAAGCAATATAGTTGCAAAGGCCGTCTGAGAGTGGGGCATCTCCAGCGCAAGTGTCCGCAGATGAACAAGCGAGCTGCAACACACCACATGGAGGATGAGAGTCAGACTAGCGTGGATCCGGATACGCAATCCGAGATGCCAGAGGAGGAAGTGTATGGACTGTACTCTTTCATAACCAAGAGTAAATCAATTTTGATTAATGTGAAGTTTAACGGGATACCGGTATCAATGGAACTGGACACAGGGGCGAGTCAATCGATCATGAACGAGAGGGCATTTAATAAGCTGTGGCATACTAAGACTATGAGGCCCAGGCTTAACCCTGTTAACGCCAAGCTGTGCACGTACACCAAAGAACTGATAAAGGTGATTGGCAGTGCACAAATAAATGTGTCGTATAACGGTGCGGTTCACGAGTTACTGTTGTGGATTGTTCCAGGCAATGGCCCAACGCTGCTCGGCAGGAGCTGGTTGGAGAAAATCAGATGTGACTGGAGGAAGATACATGTGCCCAAGTATTGAGCAAGTTCCCCTCGCTGTTCGAACCGGGTATCGGCAACTTCACGGGAGCCAAGGTGCAGATCCACGTGGACTCAGATGCAAGACCCGTCCATCACAAAATTCGTATATGATGAGGGAGAAGGTCGAAATTGAACTGGACAGACTCCAGCGTGAAGTGATCATATCACCGATCGAATTTAAGAAATGGCCAGCCCCATTGTTCCTGTGCTGAAAAGTGATGGCACAGTCAGAATCTGTGGAGACTACAAGGCTACGATCAACAGGGTTTTGAAACAAGATCAGTACCAGTTACCGAAGGCTGATGAATTGTTTGCGACGCTAGCCAGAGGGAAGTCGTTCACAAAACTGGACTTGACATTGGCCTATATGGCGCAGGAATTGGTTCAGACATCAAAGAGATTCACGTGCATTAACACGCACAAAGGACTGTTTATTTACCACAGGTGCTCATTTGGAAGTCGCTCGGCTGCAGCATATTCCAGAGGAATATGGAAAGTCTACTGAAATCCGTTCCCAGACCATGGTGTTCCAAGATGACATCCTGATCATTGGTCGTGACTCCAAGGAACATCTGACCAACCTGGAAGAGGTTCTACTGAGTTTGGACAGAGTGGGATTCAGACTTAAACGCTTGAAGTGTATCTTCATGACACCGGAGATCGAATTCCTCGGGAGGAAAATTGCCGCTGATGGACCTACTGACATGAAAACCAAAGCCATCAAGAATGCACCCAAGCCACAGAACATGACGGAGCTGCGTTCATTCCTTGGGTCTACTCAACTACTTAGGTAACTTCCTACCTAAATTGAGCACCTTACTGGAACCACTGCACATGCTATTGAGAAAAGGCAACAACTGGGTGTGGGGCACATTGCAAGACAGAGCTTTCGAGAAAGCCACCAATCTGCTTTGCTCAAACAAGCTGCTGGTACATTATGACCCATGTAAATGTTTGGTTTTGGCCTGTGACGCATCGTCATATGGAATTGGTTGCATGTTACAACAAGTCAATGAGTCGAGGAAACTTCAACCTGTTGCGTATGCATCCAAAAGTTTGTCTAAAGCAGAAAGAGCCTAGAGTATGGTAGAAATGAAGCTTTAGCATTTGTTAAAAAGATGCATCAATACCTTTTCGGTCTGAGGTTTGAATTAGAGACCGATCACAAGCCGCTCATTTCATTGTTTTCCGAGACCAACGCTTCATTCCGCATCCAAAGGTGGGCGCTGACATTATCTGCCTATGATTATGTCATTCGCCACAGACTTGGCACAGAGAATTGTGCCAATGCTTTGAGCCGGTTGCCGTTGCCCACACTGGAGGTGGAAACGCCACAACCGGCAGATTTAATGTTAATCATGGATGCTTTTGAGAGTGAAGGTACCCCTGTCATGGCTCAACAAGTTAAGATCTGGACCAGCCAGGACCCGATTTTATCGGTGGTAAAGGGTTGCATCCTCAAAGGAGATTGGTCTGCCATACGTGAGCAAATGTACGAGGAGGCCAAACCGTACATTCGTCGCAAGACGAACTGTCTATTCAAGCAGATTGCATATTGTGGGGCAATTGTGTTGTAATGCCTAAGAAAGGGAGAGAGAAGTTTGTGCGTGAGTTATACAGCACACATCATGGTATAGTGATGATGAGGGCCATCGCCGGGTCGCACGTATGGTGGCCAGGAATTGATTCTGAGCTGGAAGCATGCATGCATCAGTGCAACACCTGCATGCAGCTCAGCAAAGCACCAGCGGAATCGCCGCTGCATCTGTGGTCATGGCCATCTAAACCTTGGTCCAGGATCCATGTAGATTTTGCAGGTCTCTTCCTGGGCAAGATGTTTTTAGTGGTGGTGGATGCTTATTCGAAGTGGATAGCATGCATAATCATATCATCCAGTATGTCCACGGCAACCATAGCAGAGATAGGTTCTACCTTCTTCAGTTAAACAGTACTCAGTATGTACCTTTATTGCATACAAAGCACTCTCCTTCCTCCCTCACCCCAAAGTGCTGTTATCAGCTTTTCTCTTCTCCCCGCCCCCCCCACGTCCAAAGCACAGGTCCCAGATTCTCCCCCTTCCCTCCCCCTTTCATTAACCATCCATCTCTGCTTTCCTCTATTACTATCCAATTCCCCATTTAGCCCTTCATTGCTACCCCTTTTACTTTCATCCATTCACCCTCTTTCATTGCCATCCATTCTGTTTCAATGTCGATCCATCGCTCCATTGCTTCCTTCATTACCATCTATTTCCCCTTTTTGCTTGCATCAATTCACCCCCTTTCATTGCTATCTATTTCTCCCACACTTGGTCTCACTCCCACCACTCCTGCTGCTAACTGGTAACTCTGAATGCGGATCCCAATCCAGGGATTGTGGCCTCTGTTTAATGTAAACAGGAACTCCACATGAGTGTTCCTGTTTACCATATACAGAGGTTGCTATCCCTGCCATTAACCCTGGCAGTGGTGTTCGGAGGAGAGAGGGACCTATTCTGGTGCAATAGCAACTTGACTTGGAAACTAGCAGCACTGAGGAGCGAAGGACCTGTGCTGATATGGTCAGCAAACATTGACTGGGCCCCTAAAACACTGACAGTATTCCTTTACAAATACCTCCTGGAGTCTGGCACTAATATTCTGAACTGATCAATCCAAACTAAAATCAATACCTTCGTAATTTTCAAATAACAGTTGTTAAATTCAGTAGGGATTGTGCCAATATTTGCAGTGTTTCAGCGTGAGACAGTAGCAGCCGTTGAGAATGGTAGGAGGTAAGAGTTGGAACCAAGCCTGGGCAGTCTCATGGAGCTTGACAAGAGGAGAGGCACTGGAGGAGGTTGGTAAGGTCAGCTGTATGGAAGGCTGTAGAGAGGTTGAGGAGGATGAGTCAAAGGGAATGTCGTGCGTGATTACTAAAAGTGATGACAACCACATTCTCTGTGATTATCAGTAAGCACTGATTAAATTATTAAATGCCAAATCCTTTGAAACATTCAGATTGACTAACTCAATGTGAATGAAGTGGCAGATTGAAAATAAACTTTTCCCAGTGGCTTTTCACTTTGAGTCAGGATGCTGACTTGAGTCAGCTCTCTTGCTGACACTGGCCTTGTTTCACTGTCCTGATCTGACACTTGTAACCTCACTGCCTGCGTCATCAAGCACAGTTGCGTAGGGGAAGGTGACAGAAAGACCAACAGGCGGGGGAAACTCCAACTCCCACACTGCTTCGCTCCCAATGCCGCACATGCGCGCCGGCTGCCCCGCCAAGATGTCATGACGTACATGCTCGAACCAGTTGGCGCAAGGGAGACGGGCGTTCGGACCAACCAATCGCAGTGACACACTCGACCCGTGCGGCTCGGGGGGGTTGAAGGCGGGACTTCCGGCACAACATTCCCAATCGATGCGGTAGGTAATCAATCCCTTGTTTGTGGAACCAGAGCCGGAGAGGGCATCGTTCTACGGGCTTTGGGGCTGAGAGGAAAAACCGCGCGTCGGACGCGCGATGCGAGTCGGGGCTGCGATTTAAATCGGCTTTTTATTTATCTATGCGTGTTATTTTTAATTATTAGCGGGGGAGGGGGGGGACACACGACGTTTTAATGTGTTTATAAAGAGGCGTCGACGATGTTGCTGTGGTAGTTGCCAGGAGAGGGGAGGGACCCCTGGAGCGTTACGTCGAGCGGGCGTTCGCGGCAGCGTCAGCCCCGGGTGCGTGCACGCATTTGCGTGTGCTGGGGGCGGGGAGACGCAGAAACAAAACAATTGGAGGAGGAAAAAAAAGGCCCCGGACGGAGCTCGAGCGAGAGACCGGAGCCCGGGAGAGAGGAGAAAGACAGACAGACAGAGAGAGGCCATGCGGCCTGCCTCACCGAGCTTGCCGCCTCGCTCCAGCGGCCCTTGCTGACAGCCGCTCTCTCTCTCTACCCGACGGACGCTCTCAATCCACGGCGGCGGGAGAGAAAGAAGGAAGCGAGAGACAGACAGAGAGATGGTGGGGTCGGGCCGGGGCTGTCCGGGCCTTCTCATACTCTCACTCCACGGCTGCCAGCACTGACCCAACCCACTGTCCCATGTCCCCCGGCCCCCCTCCCCCCAGCACCGCAATCAGGTAAGGCTGTACCCCCTCCTCCTCCTCCTGGGGCATCGCAAGCCGGCATTCGCACCCCCTCATCCATCAGCTGCGTGTGGGGGAGAGGGAGGGAGACATTTCAAATCCCCCTCCCTCCTTTTAACTTTTTGTGGGCAACATTGCTGGAAGTGCCACATTTACTGGCGCTGTTTTTAAACTCTTTCCCCCCCCCCCCAATCCAATTATTAAAATTACTGCCATCAGATTGGGGGGCGGGGGGGAATAAAGTGATCGGGTTTCATTGCACCCACTTGTCATTTTTGTAACATTCGTTTCTGTGAATAGAGGAGGTATTTCCCCTCTTCAACCTCCCTCTTCCCCCCCCCCCCCCTTACACACACACTTCCCAAGTGGAGAATAGATGAATAGTTTGCCAGGATTTTAGTGCCAGGTTGCTGAGACGTGCTTATTCTGCAAATCTGTAAATGTCTGTCTTTGTTCGGGGATAGGTTTAGTCCGTTGACCATTTAGTGTTGCTTTGTATCTATGTATTATTGAATTTTTCACACGTGTCTGATATAGATTTCTAGAGTCAGTGTAAAGTATTTATCCTGTGGACAATGGAACAGCTAATCTCGAATTTGAGAACCTTCAGTCTTGTTTCAGTCTTTATATACCCTGGCGTGTAAGTCTGACTGCCAGAATCATTCAAATCATGAACATGTATTTTGGTACCTTTAGCATTTGTGTAGATTGCATCGAGTGTGCTTATGATGGTGGTTTCCTTAGTCCAATCCAGTGTGTTTTTTGTTTTGTTTGATAGATGTTTACCTGCTGTTGCAGGGAAGTCAGGGTGTACCTTTTTTAATCTGTTCATCCAGCTTTTTAAATATTAATGCTCAACGTGGTGAGTATTCCAGCCGCTTATTTTCTGAATTCATTTTGACAATTTGGGCACTTGAATCAAGGATTCGAGCAAGACCTGATGTCCTAAATTCAAGGTCAATACACTGAATTCATTGAACCAGTATTGTGTTGTTGTGATGCGTTGTGTTGTGATGTTGCGTGGCGCGGGGGGGCGGGGGGGGGGTACGATAATGCTGTCCTACCCGTCTTTAGTGCACTTTGAAAATGGTATTTACAGAATATTGTTGATATGTCAATGTGTGATGTTGATAATGGACCAAATGTAACACATTAAATATATGGAGAGTTATGACTGATCTCTGAAATTAAATATGTTTATTATGGTGTAACATTTGCATCACCAACTGACTTCTTTGCCTGGTTGTATACATTGTTTTGTGCCATTAATCCCAAGCTGATTGTGGGCTCGAAGATGTAGCAGATGGAGATACTTTGCTGATATTGAATTTCTATCCTTGGACTTGGGCAAGAGGGGAACAAATGCTCGACTGGAATGCACTTTGCAAGGCACAACATGCAGTTAAAATTTCTTTGCACAAGTGTGTTTTGGTATCAGGGGCAGGGGTCCAACTTAACCCTTGTCCTTCTTCACTTGGAGTAATAGTGAGTAGAGTTAAAAACAATATACATAGGAGTTTACTGTTCAGTGAACTCGCTCTCATTGTAATTGCAGGTCTAGTTCAGCATCTAGTAAAGAATATTGTTGGAGCCTACCTCAGTGTTTATATCCAGTGTGGTTGGTTTGTATTTTAAAATACAATGTATTTTGTGAATAAAGTTTCTACTGCATTAGCAGGAGCTATGTTACTATCAGAACATTTCTTTTGTGTAAATGTTGGCAATAATATGTGTATTGTACAAGAAATTTAAAAAGAAAGAGAGACTCTTATTTATACAGTGCCTTTCATGACCACCGGATGTCCCAAAGCACTTTACAGCCAATGCAATACCTTTTGAAGTGTAGTCACTGTTGTAATGTAGGAATACATTTATAGTTCTACCTGTCTGGGGGAAAAAAAAATGTTGGACAAATCAAACTTATGTTTTCTACAGGCTCCTGCTATGGTGGGCATACAGTTTACCCAGTCTGTGGGTGTGGTTGGGAGATTCTGATAGTGACTGTTGTGGCATTTATTGAACTCATTAGACCTAATGTGTTGTTGAGTTCAGAGATGAAAGTATGTGAAGAACAATTTCTGATGTTTTCTGGAGGTTGAAATAAAGCTAACTGTGTGCGCAAATAGGATAAGGATATGGCACTGACCCGATTGAAGGTTTGTAGCTGTTGGTTCCTGTTGAAATGGGATTCCTAATATGGGCTTGTATTTCACATGATGGACATCTCTGTTGTATAGATGTAATGCAGTTGACTGTAATGTCCTTTTGAGCGATTTATGAGATGCGAAAGTGAGTGAGTTATGTCATGTCCAGTATATTAATTTCTACAAATTAACAATCTATATCGTTATCCACTTGTGATTCACACATTTGGGTGTATCGTCCCCAACATCAGAATGACTACATATACAAGATTTATGCATGTACAAGCTTTTCAATGCTTGTGATTTTGTGTGTGGCTGCAAAACTTGCTCAATGCCATAGAAAGATGTGTAATGTAAAAGTGACTCGGTGAGTGGCTTTACAGCCTCAAGTTCAATCCTCGTCTGTGTTGCATGAACTGATCTTTGCTTGAATGAAGATAGAGGCACTGTCATTGGCCTCAGCAGCACATCCAGGTTACGGACTAGAAAATAGGCCAGGCGTTCCACTTCCAGTCACTGTCTGGGGGTGGAAGTATGTGGATCTTGGACAAGTATAGGTTCAGATTGGCTGAGATGCCCCTTGCAGCCGAATGGCCTGTAAATGGGAAATTGTGACTGACAATTAAAGAATTAACATAGAAGCAGGGCACCAAGGAGAAGGGAGAAAACTAGCAAAGGAAATAGTATGGAGAGAATATACCTGCAGGAGTAGATGTAATCGATGAATAGCTTCAAATGGAGGGGTTACAATTGAGATGTATTCAACCTATGCAGTCTCCGGTGCGAGCTGCTAACTCGTATGCAAAGTGAAAGTTAATACCAAGAAATGCACCTAGCAAGGTGAGCAAATTGACATATCTCTTCCGATGTTTACTGTTTCCATCACTTTAATTTGAAATTGCTGTTATTGCAATGTATGTATGATCCAGTAACAGCAGTGGAGATTGCGATTACACTGTCTGATCGCTCTGGTATGCTGCTTACTGGCTTCTAGCAGGGGTCAGCTTTATTAATTGACAATGATCTCTTAATTGGTTTAAAAAAAATAAAAGGTGGCTTTCTGTACTGTCATTGCTTATCAGTACAGATAAATGAAAAAGTAACTTTGTACAGAGCCAGTAATGCCAGTAGCTTTTGTCCCGTGCCATTTGGCAATAAAGATTAAAGTCACAGTAAGAAGTCTTCCTCGTGGGTTTCTGCCTGTTATCATGAAGATTGTGTTGCCTTCCGTTAGGTCGGTTAAATTTTTTCTTGCTTTAAATCTATGTGTGTCCAGGTTCATTTGGAGGGTTGAAAGTAAGGTGGGATTTAACACTGGTTGGGTTAGCAACTTGGCTGGTGGAATGTGAATGTGAAAATTTAACCAAACTTTTGGCCTGCTCTGTAGTAGCAGTTTTTGATCTCTGGCGGTTTTCAACTCTGAACAGAATCCCTCAGGATTTCAGAGCCATATTTAACCTTAACTGCTTATTATTTCAACTGCATGTGGCATCTTATTCATGAACAAAATACTTGTAGAGCAAAACAGAATTCCACCTGCACATCTAACCTTTTGAAATAACTGTTTAATTGAATCTAAAAAGGGGAAATAGTTCATTTACATGCATAGTGAGCTACGTATCCAATTCAGTAAGCCAATAGGGTGAAATTACCACCATTTTTTAGGATGGACAGAGGGCTTTTGTTTTAACAGAGTCCTGGATTTTTTTTGCAAAATAAATTAGTCAAAACATGTACATTTGAATATTAATGTGCCAAAGCATTGCAGGGGTATTTTTTTACCAGATCATTAATCCAATGATTGTGTAGATTTAGGTATACTAAGTTATATCCATGTTTTCCAAGTCATTTTAGTATACATAGTTTGTGGTTATGTGTTGGCCTTCTATAATAGTATAGTGCAGAATATGTTGTTAGCTTGTTCTTATTACGATTACTTTTGCATGACTGAATACCGTGTCTTTGTTGTTTAGTATGTACACTAAAATTACACTAGTTTCAAATTTTCGGAGTGTGCAACACCTTATTAATTCTTTTACGGATTCCCAGGCTTCTTTCGACTTTTGCTGCCTGGATGAGTTTCTGTTTATGTTGTGTATGAAAGGTTGCAACCCCTCTCTCTCTCCAACTTTTGGCTGCACTTGAGCCCTCTGCTCATGATCTTTGGTCAGCTGATGTGGAGGGAGTTGGGTAAGTTGGAGGACCAGCTTGTGGGTCAGGGCCTGGTCAGAGGGTGATTTACAGGTCCATGATGGGGGCAGGGCTGGGGATTCGCTCTAGGTGCCTGCCTCTCTCCTGCTGTATTGTCTGTGCTCAGGTGACTGCTTGAGGCCCTCGACAACAGGTGGGTACCGCTGAGAATAACATTATGATTTTAAGTTACTTTTGGTTTTGTTGAGATTTTATTGCTTTATTTTAAGCATCTTTAGTTTAATTGGTCCATAGATTTGTTTATTATATCAGTGGTGTGCTTAAAGTGGCAATTATGGTGCTGATTCTTGTTGAGTACATTAGGGCAATTCGGTGTCACCCCTTTTGATCCAAATTTCATTGCTATTGCATTTCTTTATTCGGTATATACAGGTATTTATCTTGTGGACCCAGAAAGCTATGCTTCTCCAATAGCTTGGTAGGTAAGTAAAAGCACTGCCTGGTATACTACTGAAGTATGCAGACTACGCAGCCCCAATGTGTTGCTGAGGTAACTGATCTCAGCTGGGGCAGCAGTTAGGGTGCTACATTTGACTCCCGCCTGCGCTCCTCGGCTTACCAGGGTAAAATTAAGCCAGTGTTGCCAAGGTGTCTCTATACACCTCGTGGCGGCCCCGACCTGCGAGAGACTATCAGCGGCAAGTCGGGGTCATAAAAGGTGCGGCGAGCGGCCCCCGGAGCAGCGGCGGCGTACCACTGCAAGGTACAGCGCGAGCTGGTGCAGGAGAGCCACGGCAGCGAAGAGGGACATCATCAAGGTCCAGGTCGGTGATTGGAGCGTGGGCAGGTACAGCAGGAGCGATGAGGTCGGGGCGCAGGAGCGGCGAGAGATTGTAGAGGGAGGTGATCGGGGGCCAGAAGAGGCGTGGGCCTAGGGGCAGCACGGGCCAGCCCACACTGCGATATCTGTGCGCACTAGGCCTGTGCAGCAGAGCTGGTCTCCAGTCATCTTTGGTAATCCTTGCCACTGGATCAAGACCTAGCTCTGTCAAGCCTGTGTGGTGGCTGGTGTGCAATGGCCACCTCATGTTTTTAAAAAAAAAAAAAAAAATCCATGCACAGGCATCTTCCACCCTTCAGGATGTAGTTCAGGACCTGAAATATTAGTTCCTCCATGAAACGCCTGTGAACTCATCCATTTTTGGCGAGGAAGCAAGTCATCCGCGATATGAGGGACTGCCTAAGATGATGATGGTGATGATGATGGACCTTTGGTAAGATTAGGTGTAGGGCCATTGGTGAATAGCCTGTTGATTACTGCCAAGACCCAAACCGGAAGAATTGTCACTTGGGTATACACCAGACATCTGTCGGTGAATGTGGACAACTGTTTTTTGCCGACAGTCTGCATAGCCTAAAGTTTTTTAGTAAATGGGTTGAACCGTTGCAAGTGGACATGAAAGACATAGACAAGTTTATTTGGATTCACTTTCCGCCCCCCCCCCCCCCCCCCCCAATCTCTTCCCCGATGGCAGAGCAGAGTTGGTTGAGTTTCTTTGTGAATTGCAGTCTCATGCTTTTTAATGCCCTGGCCAGAGAAATGAGAAACAGCTAAGCTGAATTCAGCCATTATGTAGAAAAGAACTATTTCACAACTGTGGTTTAGGTTCCCCTCTTATGAAGTCATCTAATACTGCCAATGCAGAATTATTTGATCAATTTACATTTATCTACCATGTCTTTTGAGTAATTGTCTTTGAGCCCACATTGGTATATTTGCAGGTGAGAAACATTTAAAATAATACTGTTTTTACGATTTCTTTTCGACTAACCATAGCTAACAGTGCTAATGAAGAACAGAGCATAACCAAGAAGCTGTTTGCTTGTAGTTTTCAATTATTGCCACTGCCAGTATTTTGGAGCACAAGGAACTTTGCCTTTGAAATTGTTAGATTGAAACTTCTAAGCAATGGGCTGTAGTGGAATCTATTATTTATCCATTGGTTTCATGTAGTTAATCAAAAGCAAGAGAATTTATTGGGTCAAACAGGGTGACCTTGTGTACAGTATTTACAGAACATGTGTGATTTTTTAAATCGTAAAATGTATTCTGAGTAGAGTGCTTGTATTCTTGGGCATTTTTTCATTAAGGTTTTGCTTACTTATTGGTAGGTGTGATTGGATTTTTTTCTGCTATGTAGGAACAGCATTTATTTTTATACTGTTGGTGTTTCAGAATGGTTAGGGACAATTAGCGTGGGAGTTAGGATGTTTAAATTGCTTATAGTGAGTGTGTGCGCAACTTCTTAAAATATTAGCACCTTCCTGGAAAGTAGCTTTTGGCCAGTGTTGGTTGTTGTGTAGAATTAATCTTGTATTCTTATAAGAACCAATATCATTAGCTCTTTATGATCATGCACATTGCACATTGAATTATTTTGGATGTATATGGATTCAGTGGGAGGGAGGAAGTTGCAAGGTGTTCAGTTGACAGATTATTGAAGTGCAAGATTAAATTGCAGCCTTGAAATAGCTCCGTAATCTCAGGATTGCTACCAGTGCCACGTGCTAGTCAGAGTAGCAATTGCAGGATAGCTCAGATGAATACGTGGCTTGAGGAGTGGTGCAGCAGGGAGGGATTCTAATTCCTGGGACATTGGAACCAGTTCTGGGGGAGGTGGGACCAGTACAAACCGGACGGTCTGCACCTGGGCAGGACCGGAACCAATGTCTTCAGGGGAGTGTTTGCTAGTGCTGTTTGGGAGGAGTTAAACTAATATGGCAGGGGGATGGGAACCTTTGCAGGGAGATAGAGGGAAGTAGAATGGGGTCAGAAGAAAAAAAGTAAAAGTGGAGGGCAGAGAAACCCAAGGCAAAAAGGGCCACATTACAGCATAATTCTAAAGGGGCAAAGTGTGTTAGAAAGACAAGCCTGAAGGCTCTGTGCTTCAATGCGAGGAGTATTTGGAATAAGGTGGACGAATTAACTGCGCAGATAGCAGTTAACAGATATGATGTAATTGGCATCACGGAGACATGGCTCCAGGGTGACCAAGGCTGGGAACTCAACATCCAGGGGTATTCAACATTTAGGAAGGATAGACAGAAAGGAAAAGGAGACGGGGCGGCATTGCTGGTTAAAGAGGAAATTAATGCAACAGTAAGAAAGGACATTAGCTTGGATGATGTGGAATCAGTATGGGTGGAGCTGTGGAATACCAAGGGGCAGAAAACGCTAAGTGGGAGTTGTGTACAGACCACCAAACAGTAGTAGTAGTAGTAAGGTTGGGGACAGCATCAAACAAGAAATAAGGGATGCATGCAATAAAGGTACAGCAGTTATCATGGGTGACTTTAATCTACATATTGATTAGGCTAACCAAACTGGTAGCAATGCGATGGAGGAGAATTTCCTGGAGTGTATTAGGGATGGTTTTCTCGACCAATATGTCGAGGAATCAACCAGGGAGCTGGCCATCCTAGTGATGTGTAATGAGAAAGGACTAATTAGCAATCTTGTTGTGTGAGACCCCTTGGGGAAGAGTGACTATAACATGGTAGAATTCTTTATTAGGATGGAGAGTGACATAGTTAATTCAGAAACTAGGGTCCTGAACTTAAGGAAAGGTAACTTCGATGGTTTGAGGCGTGAATTGGCTAGAGTAGACTGGCAAATGATACTTAAAGGGTTGACGGTGGATAGGCAATGGCAAACATTTAAAGATCAACTTCAGCAATTGTACATCCCTGTCTGGAGTAAAAATAAAACGGGGAAGGTGGCTCAACCATAGCTAACAAGGGAAATTAAGGATAGTGTTAAATCCAAGGAAGATACATATAAAGTGTCCAGAAAAAGCAGCAAACCTGAAGACGGAGAAATTTAGAATTCAGCAGAGGAGGACAAAGTGTTTAATTAAGAGGGGGAAAATAGAGTACGAGAAGAAGCTTGCCGGGAACATAAAAACTTACTGCAAAAGCTTCTATAGATATGTGAAGAGAAAAAGATCAGTGAAGACAAACTTAGGCCCCTTGCAGTCGGATTCAGGTGAATTTATAATGGGGAACAAAGAAATGGCAGACCAATTGAACAAATACTTTGGTTCTGTCTTCACGAAGGAAGACACAAATAACCTTCCGAAAGTACTAGGGGACCAAGGGCCTTGTGAGAAGGAGGAAGTGAAAGATATCCTTAGGCGGGAAATTGTGTTAGGGAAATTGCCGGGATTGAAGGCCGATAAATCCCTGGGGCCTGATAGTCTGCATCCCAGAGTACTTAAGGAAGTGGCCCTAGAAATAGTGGATGCATTGGTGATCATTTTCCAACAATCTATCGACTCGGGATCAGTTCCTGTGGACTGGAGGGTAGCTAATGTAACACCACTTTTTAAAAAGGGAGGGAGAGAGAAAGCGGGTTATTATAGAGTGGTTAGTGTGACATTAGTGGTGGGGAAAATGTTGGAATCAATTATTAAGGATGAAATAGCAGCGCATTTGGAAAGCAGTGACATGATCGGTCCAAGTCAGCATGGATTTATGAAGAGGAAATCATGCTTGACAAATCTTCTGGAATTTTTTGAGGATGTAACTAGTAGAGTGGACAAGGGAGAACCAGTGGATGTGGTGTATTTGGACTTTCAAAAGGCTTTTGACAAGGTCCCACACAAGAGATTGGTGTGCAAAATCAAAGCACATGGTATTGGGGGTAATATACTGACGTGGATAGAGAACTGGTTGGCAGACAGGAAGCAGAGAGTCGGGATAAACGGGTCCTTTTCAGAATGGCAGGCAGTGACCAGTGGAGTGCTGCAGGGCTCAGTGCTGGGACCCCAGCTCTTTACAATATACATCAATGATTTGGCTGAAGGAATTGAGTACAATATCTCCAAGTTTGCAGATGACACTAAATTGGGTGGTGGTGTGAGCTGTGAGGAGGACGCTAAGAGGCTGCAGGGTGACTTGGACAGGTTAGGTGAGTGGGCAAATACATGGCAGATGCAGTATAATGTGGATAAATGTGAGGTTATCCACTTTGGGGGCAAAAACACGAAGACAGAATATTATCTGAATGGTGGCAGATTAGGAAAAGGGGAGGTGCAACAAGACCTGGGTGTCATGGTTCATCAGTCATTGAAAGTTGGCATACAGGTGCAGCAGGCGGTAAAGAAGGCAAATGGTATGTTGGTGTTCATAGCTAGGGGATTTGAGTATAGGAGCAGGGAGGTCTTACTGCAATTGTACAGGGCCTTGGTGAGGCCTCACCTGGAATATTGTGTTCAATTTTGGTCTCCTAATCTGAGGAAGGACGTTCTTGCTATTGAGGGAGTGCAGCGAAGGTTCACCAGACTGATTCCCGGGATGGCAGGACTGATGTATGAGGAGAGACTGGATCAACTGGGCCTTTATACATTGGAGTTTAGAAGGATGAGAGGGGATCTCAGAGAAACATACAAGATTCTGACGGGATGGGACAGGTTAGATGCGAGTAAATTGTTCCCGATGTTGGGGAATCCAGAACCAGGGGACACAGTCTTGGGAGAAGGAGTAAGCCATTTAGGACTGAGATGAGGAGAAACTTCTTCACACAGAGTTGTTAACCTGTGGAATTTTTTGCCGCAGAGAGGAGTTGTTGCCAGTTCATTGGATATATTCAAGAGGGAGTTAGATAGGGCCATTACGGCTAAAGGGATCAAGGGGTATGGAGAGAAAGCAGGAAAGGGGTACTGAGGGAATGATCAGCCATGATATCGAATGGTGATGCAGGCTCGAAGGACCTAATGGCCTACTCCTGCACCTATTTTCTATGTTTGTATGTATTTACAATATTGTCATTACATTTTTTGGCCATGTTGTGCCTAAAAGCTGTTAATGTTTGTCTTTTTTATATTCAGTTATATTTCTTGGGTTGGATTTAAAAATACTTCTGTCCTTACTGATGATTGTGTTGACAGAAGTTGAACTGATCCCGCTGTAGTGTTTAGGGTATCACTTTAGTCCCTTAGGGATCCTGTAATACATTGCAGTACAAAGAAATTGCAGTATAATGGATCTAAAAAAATCTTCTGTAGACAAACACTGAAAGAATTAATAACAACCCTGAACCCTGCTGTACAAACAATCCAAAGCAAACTACATAGTAACTTCATCTTTACCCCATCTTTTGCTTATGTTTTGTTTAAGGTAGTATTTTTGCATAAACAATGCTGGTGACCTAATTGAGGAGGAACTGGGTGGGAGTCGTGCTTGATAACCTTGTTTATGGTGCAAGCGGCGTGCTGAATCTGTGCAACAATTTTGTATCTTTTTAACCACCATTTTTAAGAAGTTTTGTTGGAGCTTGCTTTAAGTGCAGTGGCAGCAACAGAGGAGTTGGAGGTAGTCATACTAATCTGCCTACTAGCCAGTGCTTTGCTATTAATAGAAAATGGGGATTGAAATCTCTCTTTCCATCTGCACTTTGTTCTTGTTGTAATTTATGTAAAGCCAGAAAGGGGATTGACATTAACATTACTGATTGAAAAACCTAAGCTAAATCGCTGCAATGACCTTATCATTGCTAATTCAGCTCCCTCACACCATTGGTCTCTTGATCTTCCAAATCAACCTGTTCAGTATCTACTGTTCTATTTAAGATAATGCTAAAATTCCCATTGGTGAACTGTGATAATCCCAGTTCTTATCAGCTACTGCTGATGCACTGTTTTTAAGGGTTAAATTGAAACTGACACAGCATTTTTATTGTAATTTCTGAATGGTGGATTTGCAAAACAACTTTTTAGGACATGAATTTTTGAGGAGGTAACAAAGAGGGTTGATGAGGGCAAGGTGTTTGATGCAGTGTATGCGTATGTTAGCAAGGCTTTTGATAAGGTTACACATGGCAGACTGGTCACGAAAGCCCATGGGGTCCAAGGCAAAGTGGCAAGTTGGATCCAAAATTGGCTCAGAGGCAGGAAGCAAAGGTTAATGGTCGATGGGTGTTTGTGTGACTGAAAGGCTGTTTACACTGGGGTTCTGCAGGGCTCAGTATTAGATCCCTTGCTTTTTGTGGTATATATCAATGATTTGGACTTGAATGTACGGGATATGATTACGAAGTTTGCAGATGATACAAAAATTGACCATGTGGTTGATGATGAAGAAGAAAGCTGTAGACTGCAGGAAGATATCAGTGGACTGGTCAGGTGGGCAGAACAGTGGCAAATGGAATTCAATCCAGAGAACTGTGAGGGTAATGCATTTGAGGAGGGCTAACAAGTCAAGGGCATACACAATAAATAGTAGGACACTGGGAAATGCAGAGTGCAGGTCCACAGATCCCTGAAGGTAGCAAGACAGGTAGATAAGGTGGTTAAGGCATACGGGATACTTACCTTTGTTAGCCAAGGCATAGAATACAAGAGCAGGGAAGTTATGCTTGAACTGTAAAACACTAGTTCGGCCACAGCTAGAGTACTGCGTGCAGTTCTGGTCACCACATTACAGGAAAGATGTGATTGCACTCGAGAGGGTATAGAGGAGATTTACGAGGATGTTGCCTGGACTGGAGAATTTTAGCTATGAGAAAAGATTGGATAGGCTGGGGTTGTTTTCTTTGGAGCAGAGGATTGAGGGTCTAGATAGAGTGGATAAGAAGGACCTAGTTCCCTTATCAGAGGGGTCAACAACCAGGGGGCATAGATTTAAAGTAATTGATGGGAGGTTTAGATGGGATTTGAGGGGAATTCTTTTCACCCAGAGGATGGTGGGGGTCTGGAACTCACTATCTGAAAGGCTGGAAGAGGCAGAAACACTCACCACATTTAAAAAATACTTGGATATCCACTTGAAGTGCCATAACCTACAAGGCTACGGACCAAGAGCTGGAAAGTGGGATTAGGCTGGATAGCTCTTTGTCAGCCGGCATGGACATGATGGGCTAAATGGCCTCCTGTACTGTAAATTGCTATGATGAAGCTAGGATTACTGTCAAACAAATGTAATTGATAATATAGTCATCATCGAACGAGGATGACTTGCTTCCATATCAAAAGGGATGAGTTTGCAGCTGTTTCAATGAAGGACTCGATGTTCCAGTCCTGAACGTCTGCCACCACACGGGCTTGACAGAGCTAGGCCTTTATCCAGTGGCAAGGGATAACCAAGATGACTGGAGACCTGCTCTGCTGCACGGACCAAATGCGCACACATATCGCAGTGTGGGCTGGCCCTTGCTGCCCCTGGGCCCTGTACCCTCACTTGCCGCACCTCCGCCACGATGTCCCGACGCTCCTCCGCCATAAAAATTCGCCGCTCCTCCGCCACAAAACATTCTCTGCACCTCCTCCACGATCTCTCACCGCACCGCCGCACCAAACATTCACTGCACCTCTGCCACGATCACTCGCCGAATCTCAGCCACGATCTCTCACCACTTCTCCACCCCGATTATTCGCCACACCTCTGCCACGATCTCTCACCGCTCATCCGCCACGACCTTCCTGCTCCTCTGCTGTACCTGGGCCCTGCCAATGTTCCTGCCCACGCTCCAAACGGCGACCTGGGTTTTGATGACGTCACCCAGTCGCCCACCTCGAAGTCGTCACACACTTGGAGCAGCTTGGGCCCCTGCAACATTGTGGGCTACCCCGACCTGCGAGAGGATACCACTGTAGGTCGGGAGGATAAAAGAGCTGGTAATATAGTAAACAGAAGATCATTATGTAAATTCCCCAAACCTTATTGTATATAATAGCTATAAAGTTTCATAAATATTTTGCAATGTTGAGGAGCAGACCATTGTGATAGTCAGGGGTTTTTGCATGCATTGCAGTCAGTCGGGTTTGGAGCACTGCTGGGAAATTCCACTCTTAACTAGTAAGTGCGAGTTACCGCCTAGCTTTTAACAGTAGGAAATAAAGCAACACATTAACTCGCCCCCTCTCTTCTTCTCCACCCCCCCCTCTTCTCCTTCTCCCCCCTCCCCCCTCTTCTCCTTCTCCCCCCCCCACCCCCTCTTCCCCTTCTCCCCCCCACCCCCTCTTCTCCTCCTCCCCCCCCTCTTCTCCTTCTCCTCCTCCCCCCCCCCCTCTTCTCCTTCTCCTCCTCCCCCCCCTCTTCTCCTTCTCCTCCCCCTCTCTTCTTCTCCCCCCCCTCTCTTCTTCTCCCCCCTCTCTTCTTCTCCCCCCCTCTCTTCTTCTCCCCCCTCTCTTCTTCTCCCCCCCTCTCTTCTTCTCCCCCCCCCTCTCTTCTTCTCCCCCCCCCTCTCTTCTTCTCCCCCCCCTCTCTTCTTCTCCCCCCCCTCTCTTCTTCTCCCCCCCCTCTCTTCTTCTCCCCCCCTCTCTTCTTCTCCCCCCCTCTCTTCTTCTCCCCCCCCTCTCTTCTTCTCCCCCCCCTCTTCTTCTCCCCCCCCTCTCTTCTTCTCCCCCCCTCTCTTCTTCTCCCCCCCCTCTCTTCTCCCCCCCCCCCCTCTCTTCTCCCCCCCCTCTCTTCTTCTCCCCCCCCTCTCTTCTTCTCCCCCCCCTCTCTTCTTCTCCCCCCCTCTCTTCTTCTCCCCCCCTCTCTTCTTCTCCCCCCCTCTCTTCTTCTCCCCCCCCTCTCTTCTTCTCCCCCCCTCTCTTCTTCTCCCCCCTCTCCTCTTCCCCCCCTCTCTTCTTCTCCCCCCCCCCTCTCTTCTTCTCCCCCCCCCTCTCTTCTTCTCCCCCCCCTCTCTTCTTCTCCCCCCCTCTCTTCTTCTCCCCCCTCTCTTCTTCTCCCCCCCTCTCTTCTTCTCCCCCCCTCTCTTCTTCTCCCCCCCTCTCTTCTTCTCCCCCCTCTCTTCTTCTCCCCCCCTCTCTTCTTCTCCCCCCCTCTCTTCTTCTCCCCCCCTCTCTTCTTCTCCCCCCCTCTCTTCTTCTTCTCCCCCCCTCTCTTCTTCTCCCCCCCTCTCTTCTTCTCCCCCCCTCTCTTCTTCTCCCCCCCTCTCTTCTTCTCCCCCCCTCTCTTCTTCTCCCCCCCTCTCTTCTTCTCCCCCCCTCTCTTCTTCTCCCCCCCTCTCTTCTTCTCCCCCCCTCTCTTCTTCTCCCCCCCTCTCTTCTTCTCCCCCCCTCTCTTCTTCTCCCCCCCTCTCTTCTTCTCCCCCCTCTCTTCTTCTCCCCCCCTCTCTTCTTCTCCCCCCCTCTCTTCTTCTCCCCCCCTCTCTTCTTCTCCCCCCCTCTCTTCTTCTCCCCCCCTCTCTTCTTCTCCCCCCCTCTCTTCTTCTCCCCCCCTCTCTTCTTCTCCCCCCCTCTCTTCTTCTCCCCCCCTCTCTTCTTCTCCCCCCCTCTCTTCTTCTCCCCCCCTCTCTTCTTCTCCCCCCCTCTCTTCTTCTCCCCCCCTCTCTTCTTCTCCCCC